>NC_134354.1:69096163-69443663 GCF_048569485.1 Anomaloglossus baeobatrachus
CGCCGTGAATTTGCCAAATCCGTCAGTGAAGGGGGACCTCTGGGTCTCCCAACAACCAAGTCCCGATCGAAGGCAACAGTCCAACCGTTAGAGAGAGACACCGCCACTGCGCCGCTCGAGTCCCCGGGATCTGGCCCATCGCTCGAGCCACCGAGCAGCAGCAGGCCGCAGCAGCAGCGGCAGCCGGACCCCAGCAGTGGGAGAGTGCAGCGTCCCCTCCTCCGCCCGCGACAACTTGACGTCATGAACAGGATCTTACCGCTCTGCCATTGGGTAGAGGTGCGCCTTGTGACCGCCGGAGGTGTCCAGCCAGAAAATTTCAGAAGTCGCCATCTTTGGCACGAAGAGTTCCCGCTCGAGCGTCTTCTCGAGTAGCAGAGGCACGAAGGCCAAAACCCCGCCCCGATAAGGGAGGGGCCGGAAAGAGGCTAAAGGGGACGAAATGGCGACTGGTCGCATGTAGTCGCGGCTATAAAAGCAGGGACGCCAGGACTCTGCAGCGATACTGGGTTCCTGGAAGGCACGATTGCCAAGATGTACAGTCCGATCGCCAACAAGGACGCTCCCACACCCGGGACGGCGATGTGGCTGAGAGACCGGACTGCCCCGTTGAATAACCGTCTGCTAGCCCATATGCAGCTCCTCCTAGAGGAGTGGGAGACCGACATGGCGGACGTCGTGGCTGCTATGCGGAGACGCGAGGTGGAAGAGGATTTGGAGGAGCGGGTAAGAGACCCACGCCCCTGTATTCCCGAGGGATCAGCCGCTGAGGCTGAGGAGCCCGGCTTGCATCCGCTCACCCTGCCTCTCTCCCCGCTACCCGTGTTAGCTGCTGCCGCCCCGCCACTAGGCCCGCTACCTGCCCAACCGGTAGCGATACCCTGCCAATCCGCCCCAGCGGACCAACTGGCTGCAGACGCTCAGGACATCCCTGAAACGCTCCCTGGGGAACCGCTAGGACCGCGGCCCCTTAATAGAAATGTGCCAGAATTCCCGGCAGTGGTTGCGCCAAACCTCGAGCCCGGGACCGTGGCATGGATGAAGGCCCGGGTGATTGCGTTCCACCAACGTCAACAGGATCAGATCTTCCGGATGATGGAGCAGTGGACCAACGAGGTGGAGATGCTGATTGCAATTGCCCCGATGTACGGGAGGGGAACGGATGTAACAGAGTCGACTGGTGACCCACGTCCCTATGTCCTACCAGGACTGGCCGCTGTGGCTGAGGGGCCCGGCCTAGTCTCGACCTATGCATCATCTCTGCCTTTACTTATGGGGCGCCTCAGTGTAAACTCGCCTGACCTGATGCCCCGTGCTACTGCAGAAGGATCTGATGTGGTGGATGCTGGAGGCCAGGAGGCTGCGGCAGCTGGCGGCAACCCGCCTGACGCAGGACTAATTGATGATGACTCCGGCCCCGGGCCCACTGCTGAGTTAGAGGGGGCAAGTGAGCGTCCCCGCTATGAAGGAGACGCAGTGGTTTTCTACACCCCGCGCACTGGTGGAAATGGATACCGGGCACCCCTGTCACCGCAGGCATGTCAGTGCATGTTTGATATGCTGGTGGTGGAGGATGGATCCGCCTCAGCTGAAGAATCGGAGTAAGGGTAGCAGAGCACCGTTGCACCGTCCCCGTTGGGACCACCACTGTGTGTGTTTGAAAGTTTGAAAAGTTTTGAGATAAAATGAAAGTAATCAACCGAAGCCTCAGCTGATTGTCAACCGTGATTGGAACCGGCCGTTGCCGGCATTGTTGTCCCCATGGGGACTCTTCAAAAGTTGCATAGGGAACTCTCTATGAACAGGCCCGAGAACTTGCAGGGCAACCACAAACATTAGTGGCTTGTAAATAAAAATGTTGTTGCAGCTACCGTTACCGCCTCCGGAGAGGCAGGTTGGAGAGAGGGCCCACAGTGGAGCAGGCTGGGGCCCAGCCACCACAGGAACCTGTGGCTACCCTCTGGAGGGGAAGGACAGATCCCGCTTGGGTAACTTGGTGCAGGACTGGGGTCAAGGGGTGCTGCCTGGGTTTTAGGGGCAGCATCAGGGCCAGATTACTTGGGTGGGAGAGAGCGGCAGCCGCAACCGTTTAAAAACCATTTGTACCATTTAAGCAAAGCACCTCCCGATGTGGGATGAAGTTATTTTACTTGTATGTCATATTTTTATATCTTTTCAGAAAAATAAAACCGGTGTTGGACGGGCAGCCCGCAGAAGGTCTGCATTTTGCTAAGGGGGAATGTGACGCCCTGGGCAAGCCAGGGGTCACAGGTCATGATACCACCACACCCTACACCCCGGATAGGTACACCAAATCTACACAAAAATCCTTGTTGCCTTCCTCCAGGGGCTGATGTTCACACCAGGGGGTGGGCCAGGCGGTTGGATCTGCCCACCAAGGATTTCACAGCCCTGGATGCGGGAAAATCAGGCAGAACAGTGACTGAAGTTGAGGAAAGTGGTAGAGGAGCAAGAGAGAGGAGTAAAGGTGAAGAGAAAGTGACAGTTGAGAAAGCCTGAAGTTGGTCCGGGTGTGTGCCCCGGACTGAGAACAGCAAGGTTAGCAGACGGCGGTGACCGTCTGCAGGAGAGGCTGCTTGGAGGTTGCCGAAAGGACCGTGGACGGGTGGTGGCCCGGCGGTACCGGAGCGGTATACGAAGAGAAGCCAGCACCATTGGCAGGGGCCTTTTCGGATCCCGGCAAGGCTAGGAGTCGCCGTGAATTTGCCAAATCCGTCAGTGAAGGGGACCTCTGGGTCTCCCAACAACCAAGTCCCGATCGAAGGCAACAGTCCAACCGTTAGAGAGAGACACCGCCACTGCCAAGGCACCAGTTTCTCAGGGGCCAGCGCCTGCGGGCAAAGAGGGGCTCCTCCGGCACATATCCAAGCCGGGGAGCGGGTTACCGGTGGGAACCCATCGCTACCAACATTTCATTAGGTGCAGGGACAGAGACCGTCACCGTCAACTACCGGGGAAAAGCAACAGCAGCCGTCCGTGGGAACCGTCTTTCCAGCCGTGTGTTTTACCGAGAACTGTGTCACCGTCTCAGGCTGAGTGAGTACCACAGTGCCGTGAGGCACAGCGCTGCCCCCGCGTCCCTGCACCCCACCAAGCCCTGCACCGGCCCTGCCATCCAGCATCCTCCACCTCATCACTGGGCCCCGGGACAACCACCCCCTACCCACGGAGGGGAGAACTAACAACTTTGCTGCTCCCTGTCACCGCTCCCGGGATCCCCATACAGAGCAGCGGTGGTGTCCATACAATCACCACAACCGTGGGTGGCGTCACGGACAATAAACTATCCCAAAAAACCAAACCCCTTTCACTCACGGGTGAGGAGCGCCGCTCGAGTCCCCGGGATCCGGCCCATCGCTCGAGCCACCGAGCAGCAGCAGGCCGCAGCAGCAGTGGCAGCCAGACCCGAGCAGTGGGAGAGCGCAGCGTCCCCTCCTCCGCCCGCGACACCGGCACTACTGGCAATGGAGGGCCCTGCTGTGTCATGGCCCACTCTGCTGCCCCGCAGGTGCATCCCCGCTGTGCCTCAGCTGAGGCCACTAACTTGGGAGCGGTCAGCGTCTCTGGTGGTGCCGACTTCTGGTCGGGGGCTGTCTCTGCTGCGGCTGGGCGGACTGCCGGGGCTGTCATCATCACGGGCGCTGCCTTCTCCAGGACCGGGGACGATGTCATCAGGGTTGTGGCCTGGCTCGGGACCGGACGGGACATCTGCTGGAATGCGGTCTGCCTTGGAGCTGGTGCAGGTGCTGGATCGGTGGAGTGCTCGCGGCCTGAGGATTCCGCTGGCAGGTCCTCGCAGGCAGATGGGATGGATACCGCTGCCGTTGGCGACCCCCAGTGACTAAGCCCTCTCGAAACGCATTGGGATCCGTTTGAGTGTCAGGGGGCTGTGAACTCTGTTTTCCATTGTGCTGCTAGTATCTATTGCTGCTTCTGCATCAAGCACTTTGTATATGTTGGATCCTGCCTTGCACTTTTTGCACTATGCTGCACTTTATTTACCTTTTTCACATCTATTTGGTGCTGCCCCATAGATATATCTATATTTAGACACCAATTTACCCATCCCTATATGTATGTGTTTGTTGCACATTACCAGAAAGTGGGTGTTTACTCCCATTGTTTGCATCCCTACCAGCACTTTCTGTACTGTTCATTTTTAAACATTGTTGTCTGTCTATTATTGATTAATAAAGATTAATATATATTTTGTGCATTAAGGTAGTCTAGTGACTCGTTCCTATGTTTTTTTGTATAGAGTGCTATGTATGAGGCTGGAGTATTATATAGAGATCTGTTGGGGAGCATTATACTATATGGGGTGCATTCTACTATATGGAGGACTAGTCTAGGAGTGCATCATACTATATGGGGGATTATGTGAGTGCATTATACAATATTGGGGACTGTGGAAGGTGTGACAGGGGAAGCGGAGCAGGGCTGGAGGCAGAGCTGTAGTGGGGTCTCAAGGGGGCCCCAAAATGATGCCAGTCAGGGGCCCTGAAATTCCTAGTGGCAGCCCTGAATGCCACCATACAGAGTGCAGATAATACCAACAATTGAATGCTGAAATATTCCATGCGCGAATAATACTGCAAGTACCCCCATTGCCGAGTACCGGTAATCATGACACTGCAATACTGTGCCAAAATGATCTCACAAATTGCAAATAATACTTACACTCACTTCCAAAAATAATCCTAACATACCGTGGCAGAATATAACAGTCAAAATTAGAGATGAGAGGACCCGTGGAGATTCGAGTCCGCCAGTGGGACTTTAAATAAAAGTTTGGTTTGGGACCTGAATTTGACCCTGGACACCAAACCCCATATAAGTCAATAGAGAATAAAACTTATGTGCTGTAAAATGGCTCTAAAATGGTCATAGTAATAGCTAAGGGACTGCAAAAGGAAGCAAAATGGGGGTGGTTGCCCTGCAAACAAATGAGTATAGGGAATAAATTAATTTTATGGTGGCACTTTATTTACAATATAAAGCATATAAAAAATTGCGCAACCGACATAAAGTAAATAACGATTTATTTATTAAGTGATTCAATAAACAAAAATTAAAATGATGGCATGACATCAGCAGGGAAGTGAAGACAAAGGACAATTGTTCCACAACAGGTCAGTATAATTGCAAAATCTACTATCAAAATATTATATGAAGCCCACATGCACAAAGTACACACAGAATAATAACAAATGGAATCCCTCAATGTGTTCAGCAAGATAAACTAGGGGCCAAAAGGCCACATGTAAAAGTAAAATTCAAAACGCAGACTTATTCACCGCCTAAGATGGATTCCATTCTCTCCTGCTGCCATGCTGCCTTTCACGTGCTCTCCTGCCTTCCTCCCCTCTTGGGCTCTGTACATGAGTGACGCCCTGGACTAGCTAGGTAGTCACAGATAGCGCCCCGCACAACACCAGTCCCACACAAGGTAACACCAGCCAAACCATAAACCCTAGTCACCTCCCTCAGAGATTGATGGACACACCAGGGGGGCAGAGCCAGGCGGTTGGCCATTCCCACCAGGGAGTTCAGAGGGCCTGAGGCAGGACACAGTTCAGTTCAGTTCTGGTCAGTTCAGTTTGAGTGTTGAGCAGTGAGGAGGTCAGGCCTGTGGTACAGGCCTGTGACAGACTGACAGGTGCCGGGGTCGGAGCCCTGGTACCTTGGCTAGGAGGCATACGGTGGCCTAGCCTGCAGGAGCTGGGAAGACAGCTCGGTGGAACCGTAGTGGACCGGGACAGGGTAGTGGCCCGCCGGTACTGACCCGGGGAACCGACTCGGAAACCAGAGCACACAGGGGGGTACTCAGACCCTGAAACGAGGTCCAGAATCCACTGGACTGAGTTAATTCACTGATTGTGGTCTGGACTATAGGTCCTTTCCCACCCAAGTCACGACTGAAGACAACAGCCCACCGAGGGATATAGAAAACCATCGCACAGGCAGAGAGATCCCACGGGCCAGCATCTGCAGGCAAACGGGCTCCTCCGACATATACAAAGCCGGGGAGTGGACTCCCGTCGCTGAAGCGCAGGCAGTCTACACATACACTACACGGTGCAGGAGAAAGGCAAAGACCACCGAACCAAGTGGGGGACCAGACGCAGCCGGCTGCGGGCACTGACCACCATCAACTTTGTTTGCCAGAGACTTGTGTGTGTCAATAACAGTGAGTACAACAGTGCCATCCGGCTGCGCACTGCCCTGCACCGCCCAGCTACTCTTCCCAACGGGTCCCGGGGCCATCATCCCTGCCCACGGAGGGGTTAACATCTTGCTGCATCACCATCTCCCCCAGGTGCCCCGTAACCGCAGCGGTGGTGTCTACACCTTCACCACATCCCGTGGGTGGCGTCAAGAACTCATACACGGCTCCGGCCGTACACCTACCTACCACCCCCCTAAGTAGCGCAAGCACCCTTTCAGAGCGAAGTGACCCCGAGTCCGGAGGCGCACGAGCCACCCACCAACGAGCCCGGATCCGAGCGGCTCGGCTGCAGCCGAGCGTGGGGCGGTACCCATGCCGCACAGGGTTCCCGGGAGTGCACCTAACACATGTGCATGTACACTGGCCCTCCTCTTAAAGGGCCCCCCTACACCGGCCGTGAGGCTTGCAGGAACTTAAAGGGAACATGTCAGGTCCCCTCTGCCCTCCAACCTAGCAGCATTGATACCTGTCTGCCCAAATTCCTTCCCTAACCAGCCCTGCATAACGCTATTCATTAAAATGAATGTTTAAAAAAATGACTTATAAACCTCACTATCCCTATGCTAATTAGGGAGTTGGCTACTCGCAGGGGCGTTAGTTGCCCAGACTAGTTGGCTTTTCTATGTTATCACACCCATATGAGTGTAATAATTCACAGAATGGGACATAAATTCAAAAGAAGTTAAAAAAAAATGGGCGTGATAACATGATGTCCATGAGTCAGGGTCACTGACAAATAATGGAAATCTTGCGCATGCGCACAGCTTATTTCACCTGCGTCAGTGCGATTCAGAAGCTAGGTGTACGCTTCCTGGCTTCATAGAGGCGCACAGGACATGACCGGAAGTTCAGAAAGCATAAACGTGAGCTGGCTACTGGACTTCTGGTCATGCGCAGTGTGCCTAATGGTGCCAGGAAGCATATACACAGCTTCTGAGGTGCACTGATACAGCCTAAATAAGCTATACTGTTGTGAATGTTAGTTATGTTTTGGCTGCTGGGAGGCTCCCTCTGGTGGCCAGGAATGGTTTGAACAGAGACCAGGTGTGTTGTGCACTGGGTGTTTCCTTTGCTAACTCTCTGCTTATTTAACTCCTGGTCTGATTGCAGGCTGTGGCTGGATGTCAGTTGTTCTTTGTATCTCCAGCCTGCTTAATCTTGCTCTACACCACATCTACTCCAGATAAGTGCTTGCTCTTTATTTATTGTCTGGTTCTTTTGCTTATCTGGGTTTGTCATTTGTTGTGGTTGGTTTCAGTTTATTTCCTTCCAGGGATTTTCCCCCTCAGTGGATTGTTGAGGAACTCCCTGCAGTTCTGTGTGGAGTATAGCTCCTTTGGGTCCATGTGTTTGTGGCTTGTTGAATTTGTTATAATTCTTGTTTTCTGTTCATTGGTATGACAAGGCCACCTGGTATAGGACGGAGTTCAGATCGAGCGATCTGAGGGCCTTTTTGTACTATCAGGAAGTTGGTATTTTGCAGGGTTTTTCTCTGGCCACCATCAGTCCCTTTCCTGTCCTTTCCTATTTTAGTCAGCGGGGGCCTCACCTTTTGCTAATCCTGTCATCTACCTGTGTATTGTGTTTTTCCTATATCACCGCAGTCTTTGAATGTGGGGGGCTTGCTATTCTTGTCTATTTTCTGAGGCAGAGAGTTATTCATCTTTCCTACCTTTAGGATAGTTAGTTCTCCGGCTGGGTTCGCAGTGCACAGGATGTTAGTTCACCCCTCGACTACTTCTAGTTGTGATGGTTAGTAAGGGGATGGCAGCCAGATTAGTTGCCAATGCTCTTGTCACCTTTTTGCCAATGAATGTGGTGGTCTTCCATGGTTCCGGATCATAACACTATACATTTGCACAACATTTCCAAGATAAGACAGTGATACCGGCTCATGGAAATAATGTTATCACACCCACAGGGGATAAATGGCCGATAAGTCTGGGGAACCAACACCGCTGCACCTAGTCACAGGCTCTAATTAGCATAGGGACAGCAAGATTTATAAGCAGTTTTTTCAAACATTCATCTTAGTGGACAGAGTTATACAGGGCAGGATGGGGGGGGGGGTTCGGCATACAGGTATCAATGCTGCTTGGTTGGAGGGCAGAGGGGACCGGACAGGTTCCCTTTAAAGTATTTAGACAGTGTTCTCTATTTGTTTTAACCAGATTATAAAAGAGCATAAATGTATTAAACATGCCAGTACAACGTAGATACAAGTTTCAGGTGTTCACACACAAAGATGCTTATGTACCCAGCGCGTTTTACATATTTTTCCAATAGTGTTGCTCCATCACATGTACACAGCACGCTCCTCTCCATCTATCACCCGGCAGTAGAAAAAATGCAATTGTTTACAGATACAGCACATCAACTTTCCTAGATGTTAGGTGTATGCAGACATAGAAAAATGACTTCCCCAAGACAATGGCAATGAGGATCGCCTGCAGTGCGCTATTAGCACATGACACATACAGATGACATCCTCCCTCCACTAATGCTTCAGGCAAATGATATGGCGGATATTTCTGCCGGCGTAGAATCCATTCCCAGTGTACTATACTGATATTACAGCTCAAAGCAATAACATGTCTGTAATGAGCCATGCTTTTTTCAAAGAATATTGATGTCACCAACACAGATAAGCCAACTTATTAGGTTATGGCAAATCTCCAAGACTAAAGGTACTGGCATATGAAAAACAGCTGATGTTACATCTCTATACCGTGCCCCCCATTCACGGATTAAAATGTAATAGGGTCTTGGCCCCTCATTCATAGGGATCACTATTATGCCATCTCATATATTTGTATTTGAACCTTTTAACAGTACTATTTAATCTTTAAAGCGTACCTGTCTTTTCATACCTTAAAGCTGCTTTGATGCACACACCTGTCTAATATTCCTCAAAATTGTCACAATTCTCTAAAGGGGGCTTTACACACAGCGACATCGCTAGTGAAGTCGCTCGTGAAAGCACCCGCCACCGTCGTTTTTGCGTCACGGGCAAATTGCTGCCCATGGCGCACAATATCACTAGGACCCATCACACATACTTACCTTCCTAGTGACATCGCTGTGGCCGGCGAACCACCTCTTTTCTAAGGGGGGTGGTTCATGCGGCGTCACAGCGACGTCCCACGGCAGGCATCCAATAGAAGCGGAGGGGCGGAGAGCAGCCGCAGGAAAGACACGCCCACCTCTTTTCCGGAGGACGCAAGTACGGTGTTGTTCGTCGTTCCTGGGGTGTCACACGTAGCGATGTGTGCTGCCTAAGGAACGACAAACAACCTGCATCCTGCACCAGCAACGATATTTGGGAAATGGACGACGTGTCAACAATCAACGATTTGGTGAGTATATTGCATCGATAACGGTCGCTTGTATGTGTCACACACAACAACATCGCTAATGAGGCCGGACATGCGTCATGAATTCTGTGACTCCAACGACATCTCGTTAGCGATGTCGTTGTGTGTAACGGGGCCTTAATTCTGTAATCTGATATCCCTTTTCAATGGAAAGTTGCTCTGCCAGCACTACATTTGCTTGGACTTTCTTTTCCTCACTCTCCAGAATGCATTGCTTCAACATCTGATCTAAAAGTCCACCTCTATATTATAACTGGATGCAACGTAACAGACAGAAAAATAGGAGGTAAAAAATCAAAGACTCATCTCCATTTCCTTTAGGCCTGTTTCACACGTCAGTGATTCTGGTACGTTTGTGCTTTTTTTTAAACGTACCAGAATCACTAACATACGCAGACCCATTATATTCAATGGGTCTGCTCACACATCAGTGATTTTTCACTGCACGTGTCTCCGTGCGGCGTACCCGCGTGTCCGTGATTGCCGCACGGAGACATGTCCATTTTTTTCTGGCATCACTGATGTCCCACGGACCATGCAGAGGTGTGGTCCATGAAACACGTGCCAGAAAAAAACGTGCTTTTAAAATAAAAATCATTTTTACTCACCCGGCTCCAGCGATGTCCTCTGCAGCCCGTGCAGCTTGCTGCTTCTAAGCCGGCTCATTACTGTCGCGCATATTCATGATGCACGACACAGCCGACCCGGAAGCAGCTGCTGCGGGGGTCACGGATGCGGATGCTGCACCGCGGGAGCGATCAGCACCATGGACAGCGGGAGCGCGCGCAGGTGAGTTAATCTCTAAGTGCAATCACGGGCCACGGAGAACGGAGCCCGGATTGCACTTAGACAACCCACGTGTGCCGTGATTCACGGCACACGGAGGGACATATGCGTGTTTTATACGCCAGTGAAAAACGTCAGTGTTTTTCACTGACGTGTGAAACGGGCCTTAGAGAGATAAAGACCGGACTCCACTTTCTATCCTCGGTTTCAGCATATCTGCTGCTAGAGAAGGATTACAGTTGACAACTGGCATTAAAGAGTAAGCTGGACAGAAGGGAGACAGTTACTGGCTGGCACCTTGGTGGGATTTTTCAGGGGTAAAATTAAGACATCAGTAACTAAATCACTAGAAATGAGCGGTTCCGACACAATACTCATCCGCCTGTTCATGCAGATTTTCTTAGGAGATTTGATTTTCAGAGAAGTTTTCCTCTATTCCCCAGTAATTGAATGTCCTTATTATAGTCTGGGATCTCTCCATACCTCTAAACATAATAAACGTAAGATGTAAAAAATAAAAAGTACTTCTGTTCACCACCCAACTCAATTCTCCAGTTTCTCTCTGCCCACTGGACCTCTGAGCCTCCATAGAATCGATTATCTGGCCTTGTGTTCACTCTGGGCCTGGCTTCTGGCTATGAGTAGGAACCAGGGTTGACAACGCATTCGCAGTGAGATCCAGTTCCTGCAGCCGGAAATCCCAGCCTAGTAGTCCAGAACTACTGTGGTCACATGTAGGACCCAGAGCAGTGAACTCCAGGACCTTCTTACAGCCAGAAAACCCAATGTAGAAGGAACATAGGGCAAAATGTACAGAGCAAAGGATGCATGGAGGACCACATAGTGGTCAGGGAGCATCAGATGGTGGCTAGAGAGGTAATTATCCAGCAAAACCTTAAAAAGAAAAATAAACATACCTCATCGCTGATCTGTGAACACTATTAGGTCCTCTGCTCCTCCATCACATTGTGTCTCGGAGGCCGGTGTTCACATTAGGTATGTGCAGTGAACTCTAGCCCCAGCTACAGTGATCACCTGTCTGGAAACACATTCGAAATGGAGGTCCACTCAACAGGCAGGGAGCATAAATCTGAGTATCATTCAATCCCAATCCAGTACATTTGATCATTTCTATGAATTACAGATTGTCACTTTAGCACATTATCAAATAAGATCAGATTGTCTAAAAGTACAATGAGCATTTCAGGCTTTGAAATAGAGGTCACTGTATTGTACTTTGTAGTATGGTGATGTCAATCATTAAATAAATGTGACTGATATGTTTATATAAAGATGTCTAGCTCCCATAGCTCTCAATCTAAGGCATAAGGTGCAATTCTTGGCCCTAGTTCAAAATCCATAAATGGCCTTCCCCCACTTACCACAGGTCATGTATCATACTGGTACCTTCTCATGGGGCAGAGAAGTATGGGTTTTCTCTTTTCAGTGGTACAGCTGCTAAACATGACTTTATGGTGTTTGTAGATCAATAGTAAGAGGAAAAATCCAACATCCGCAAAAATAGTACATAGGTTAAAATTTTACCTTTATTTCAATCATTAAAGAGGTTGACCCTTACTTTTACATTGATGGCATATCCTTATGATAGGTCACTAATGTCTGATCAGCTGGGGTCTCATCAGGTGTTGTCCACTACTTTTACATTGATGGCCTATGCTTAGGACAAGTCATCAATCTCTGATAGGCCAGGGTCAGACACCCGACACCTTGGTCCCAGCAGTGGCAGCTAACAATCGGAAATGCTCAGTTCCGGAGCTGCTCCATCTTCTGATAGTGGCCACGGTCGAGTACTGCACATTCATCTCCTATTGCTTAGAATTTACTTAAAATATCAGTAATCCACTTGAGGCTGAATTTGAGAAAGGTCATGTTGTCCCTTTGACCAAAATGCCTCACACTATTGGTTTTTTGTGCACTATGATTTAAAATAAAGAAGGGAAGAATGAAAAGAAGAATCTACGAGTGCCGATCCTTATAATTTATTTCTATTACTTAGAATGGGAGGAGAATGTGCAGTACCCGGCCGTGGATGCTATCAGAAGACGGAACAACTCTGGAACTGAGCATTTCCAGCTGCCTGCTGCTGCCGACAGGACTGAGAACAGCTGATCTGTCAGGGTGTCGGGTGTCTGACCCTGGCCGATCAGACATTGATGACCTGTCCTAAGGATAGGCCATCAATGTAAAAGTAGTGGATAACACCTTTAAGATGAGGCCAAATCCATTAAAAACATGTGTGCAAAGACATAGACAGCCATCAATGCGCTCAAGTAGAAATGCTCCTAATTATGATTCATTACATTTTTGCCTGAAATGCGTGGATGGCTGTCTACTGCTTTGTACAGGTTTTTTAATGGATTTGGTCTCATTTTAATCATTGAAGTAAAGGTGAAGTTTTAATGTATGTACGATTTTTGCATATTCTGAAATTCTCCTCTTACTATTGACCTCCCATCACCTGAAGGCCGGTTCAGAGTTCCTAATTATGGTGATTCTCCAGTGTCTGATGAGCAGAAACTATTTTTTCCCTTGACTTATGGAATATGTACCCAGATCTGCAGGCCATGATATTAGGTTATTATTATTGGAATCTGTCATGTCAAGGAAGGAATTTAGCTAATAACATTATCTTACGAAATATGTCATATTGCAATTCCTGAATATAATATTTCTCCGCATTTCCAGACGTCTCACATATATATTTATGACATATGGCAAGTCTGACACACGGCAGAATATCCCTGAGTCCACTTTATTGATGTCATGTTAGTATATACCTATTGTCCAAACTTCAATGTTTGCTGCAGGATATTAGATTTACAATAGCAGCTTGGACATTGATATGTGTTGGGGACAGAATATAATTTGATTTTTAGGATGCCCTAAGGAGTAAGGTAAATTTAGCATTCATTCTATACAGTCATCCCGAGGAAAGCTGTAAAAATAGCACGTCCCAAAGACAGAAAATCATAGCGTACAACCGGGAGAGGCGGCGGGCTAGATTATTCTTCATTTGTCAGTCCATCCAGGTAAAACCGCACTGACCTGACTTCTGTGCATAGGACACAAATCTGTATAATGTTCCCGGAATATAATATACATATATACAATATATTTACAGGAGTGCATAGCTCCAAATGTAAAATTAGTTTGGTTCTCCTAGAAAAATCTTGAGTTTTCCATCAATCATGCCTTTCATGAAAATACTTTTAGTGGTTTTCTCATTATTGATATCAAGTTACATCGATTGAATAGAGTATGTAATAAATTTCTGATTATTCTGGTTCCAATTCGGACCCCTCCTATCAGAAGTTTCCTGTCCATTGTTCTCAACAAAGAGAGCAGTCATTCATTACTATAATTAAAGCTCCCCTTCAGCATTTGTTTTGCTTTTTTTTAGTGCTGTAGTGGTCTTATACATCTAAGCCCCCTGTTCCTTGTCACATACTCACCTTCCGGCGGTTGCATAGTTTTTCGGTGCCGGTCTGATCCCATGGCGCCATCTTGTCCCAGTAACTTTTGACTGGCTGGAAGTCAGAAGTTACATCACAAGTTCTCAATTCAACTCTATGAGACCTAGAACAAGGCGTTCCATGAAACAATGGAGGAGTCAGATGGTCACAAATCTACAACTCTCCAAATCTCCATCTTGTAAAGGCGATAGTGTGTGAGGGTGAGTATGAGACGGGGCAGGGGCCATGCATTTAAAGAGAACCAACCAGCAGGATCTTTCTATATAAAGTAAAGCTAGTGCTATACTGGCGCTAGGATGCTGAATGTAAGCATAGCTTTTGTTCAGATATTGGATGTTTTATACCAGAAATATGTGCAAGTAAAGTTCCAGCAATGCACTGTAATTTGATTGACAGATGCAACAGGATAATATATTCATAGTTTTCCCCTCCCTCTGTTAGAATTAGCATAAGTATCATACAAACGATTCACTTTGTCTCTTGCAGGACCTGTGTGAGGTCATACCCACGTGACCAGAAGGGGCGGAGCATCAGCCAACAAAGCTGGATACCAGGTCACATGGGTATGACCTCACACAGGTCCTGCAAGAGGCAAAGTGAATCGTTTGTATGATACTTATGCTAATTCTAACAGAGGGAGGGGATAACTATGAATATATTAGCCGATCCTCAGCTGCTGTCACTCAACAAGTAGCTAATTTTATAAAGTTTACTTTTTTTTTATTTCAAAACCTAAACATCTGAGCTGACCACTACAGGTATGTAAAGAATCTGCCTGATAGTGCCAGTATAGCACCAGCTTTAGCTTATATACGAAAATCCTGGTAATTGGTTCCCTTTAAGTCTGATATTAAAAATGACCTCTTTATGAGACCAACTAAAAGGCGAAGCAGCACATGAGTCCAAGTGTATTCAGTCTCTGCCCACTCAGCCTGACTGACAGCAGCAGCTTGTCCTGAGCAGTGTGAGATTTTAGCAGCAGGGAAAAGGGACACTGAGGAGCTCAATCAGGTTAGAAAGATCAAGACTGAGATAAACATTTTTAAAGGATTATCCAGCCATAACTATTACAAATATGTGCATGTAACACAAACCGATGGTGAGGCAGCGAGCTGGAGTGGGCCCACTGGACCACGGGGGAGACTTGGGCTTACCCTGACATGGGAGGGGCATGACTAAGCACCAATTGGGTAGACACAAGGTGCCACTTCCCGACAATGTCTAGGACTGTGGCAGCTGACACCCATTGCAGGAACAAGCTCAGCTATGGTCTGGCAGAGTCTCCAATGCAGACATCAGTAGGCGGGATGACTGAGGCAGACAGGACAGCAGACAAGAGTAAGTACAGATAACATTGCAGATACTGACAGGTGTGGGAAGGTACAGGTTAGTGGGCACAGGAGAAGGTATCGGACAGTGGACAGATGGAACCTGACAACTAGCTAGCTAGACAGATAATATCTGACTAACTGACCATGTTGTTCAGACACCTCCACTAGTGAGAGGGATGCTTTAAGTACCTAATGCTCCTCATCCATAGGCTGAGAGGCACTTGCATAAATAGGTATGCTGGCCATTTAAGAGAACCAGTGTGTGTGCACACTCCCAAGGGATCTGTGCGGTGTACACAGGCCCTGGGAGCAGTAGGCAGGGTGCAGTCTGGCCGCAACAGTGAGTGAGTGAGCATCCTTTCTGGGAAAAGGTAGAGCAGTGCAGAAACACCAATGCTACAGTGCCCTAGGCACATAGGCCAGTTTCACACATCCTTCTTTTTGACGGTTTCGCGGATCCGGCGCGCTCCCGTACAGTGAATACAGTACAATGACAGCACTGTAACTTCCGGGTCACATGCGCCAGTCACATGACAGCACGTGACTGGCGCTTGTTGCGCTGTCATTGTACTGTATTCAGTGTACGGGAGCGCGCCGGATCCGCGAAACCGGTAAAAAGAAGGATGTGTGAAACTGGCCATAGTGACCATGATCCTGTACCGACATCCTGTAATAGGTGGGCAGTGCCCCATGGTATAACTGTGCTTTGTCTTATGTATTTACTATTTATTGTTGAATATTTGAAATGTATATGTTGATATGGAAGTGTTTTTTTAGAGAATAGGATCCAGATGTAGCAGAGTTAGGACTGTTTTAGGTTACCAAATGAAGTAATCTAATGGTTAGCTGGCGGTCAAACGAGTTGTAGAAGAGATGTTAGATAAGATAGGGTTAAAGTTATAAAAGTGAGGAATGACAGATGGTAGGGAGTATGGTTAAGAGAGGAAGCTCCAGTGGAGATCAGTCGAAGAAGTGGGTTTCGTGCTAGGGCCAGTCACGGAACTCCAACGTGACTGGAGGTTCCTTAGCCTACGGCTCACCGAGACGGGCTAAGAGAGTCGTCCGTCTAGAGATGCTATCGGATCCAGAAATGGACGAAGGTGTGCGACATTAGGCAGAAGGAGGCGAAGACCCCGGAGTATTGAGGACTAGATCCAAAATAGCAGGAGGACAGAACAAAGAGTAGTACCTCACAGAGAGAGAGAGGAAGGCTATGTCTGTTATAACAGTAACCCAAAACTGGTTGGCCAAGTGAACTCTGGTGTTGCATGTCTTACTTCCTGAGAGCATCAGCAACTGTCAGCAGGAGTGATGAGCACTGGCCCGAAGCAGCAAGTGTCATATACCTAGCTCGAAGCCATGTCTGCACAAGGAGGCGCCTTCGTGAGGGAGAGTTTCACCAACACGGACTAGGACCGGCCTATTTCTTCAGCCCTCTGATTGCTAGGGCTGCCACAGTGAGCTTGTATTCCACTGAACAGAACCAAAAGTCACGTGTTACTTTGTGGGATGATATAGAGGCGTCATGCCCCCTTACACATTACTCACTCGACATTCACGTACTTTGACTCCTTCCTGTTCTATTCTGACTGTATTATGCCACCTTGGCTCACATTGTATGGAAAGATTTATTTTTTGTCCCTTCTTTATGAGGCACTTGGACTTTTAACTATTTGTATATGTTAAAATTAGTGTATTTATTATTATTATTATTATTTATTATTATATTATAGTGTATATTCATTAATCATTATTTTAAGGATTTTTAATGTTCACTTCTTATGTTCTGGGCTTTATGTATTACTGTTGACCTGAATATTTGCTTTTCATCTAGGTTTCGTCCCTGCCTTGCAAAGTTTGCAAGAGATCAGACCCGTGTGGGTTTATCATTACAGTTCTTATAGGGATTGTCACAGAGTCTGCCTGAACCTTTTCATGGCCGTGAACTTGCCCACAGACACGCTGGACCGCCCTGGGCCTCATCGGAGCCTGAAGTCTCGGCTCATGTGAGACGTCCAGAGATTTCAGTGTGAGCGGTGGGGATCAGAAGATGCTTCGAGGACCGGATGGGTGATGGTGAGGAACGTAGGTAAGCTAAGTATAAAGTATTTTCTTTTTAACCTTTTGATGACCCTTCATGGTTCATTTTGCTTGATCCATACAGAATTACTAAAAATCTGCATTTGGCAAATTCAATTCCATGCAAAAGTTTTCTCTTATAATTTAGTGACATTAGTGGGATTTTTTCCCCTTTTTAAACAGAGCTAATCTGGCGTCTAGAGAAAAGCATGTCAAAGACTTATGGTTGATTTAGGTGGAAACGTTCTATCATTTCCAATCAACAAATCTCATGAGAAGCCTAGAGGAAACTAAAGAGAATTTATTATAAATTGACAGCAGGAATAGAAGTTTTATGGCACCCAACGTTACTGTTAAAGGATCCTCACAAATGACAGATATAGTAATATATGGTGAAATGCAGAGCACAGAAGAACCACGTATAGAAATAAAAGACCCACATGAGAAAGTAATGACTGTGACAGGTATAACTTTTCAATTGTTTTTTTTAACAAAATCCCATTTCATTTTACTGTATTCATTTGAAAATGTTCCCTATTAGAAGTTTTTTTGAGGGACCCTATACATACATGTTGCACGCTTTCTTGTTGGATACACTGATACGCAATTGAACTTTTGGATAAAAATTGAGACCCTGACCCTCTGTGAACTATTTCTTCAAACCTAACCATCTATCACTTCCTAAAAAGAAAGAAGTGCTTAAAGTGTACCCCACCAAATAGTAATCTTACACTGGTCAATCCCTTTAAATTCCTGACCTTAAAGGGGTTGTCCGTGTCATAGACCACAAAGATGAAACAAAGAGCCATTAAATGCCAATTACTGCAAAGCGTTTAATGAAACCAAATTATTAAAATTATATTTAGCCCAAAATACATGCATTCAAGTAAAAGAATGTCCATAGACGTGGAAAACCCTGGCATCAGTGTAGTTTTTGAAGTAGCCTAATATTTCCATTAAAGCACCAGTCCTGAGGGGGGGAGGCTTAAGGTCTGGAGTAACGCTTTGAATTTAAGCCCCCTGCCTCCTGTATTAGGCTAGGTTCACATTTCTATTGTTTTAAATCCGTCAGGTCCGTCAGCAACGGATCAGTCATTTTTTAGGTGTCAACTGATGCAACGGATGTGTTTTTCACAGGATTCCTTTCACAGGAATCCTGTGAAAAAAACTGATCCGTCGCGTCCGTTACATCCGCTGTGCGTCCGTTTTTAGACGGATAAGTCATGATCCATTTGTGTTTGGGAAAACCAGTGGGTGTGCCAAACATGCTGGGCATGCTCAGTAGAGCATGACTGTAATGCTGCCACCAGGGGGAGCCAGAGCTCTGTAGCATAATACACTACACAGAGCAATGAGAACCAGGAAGTGAATTCACAGCGTTCTCATGCATTACCTCAAAGCACAGCTGAGAAGCAGAGCTGCAGAGCATGCAAGGAATAGTCACACAGGCTGGGTCAAACACCGTACGGGCAGAAGCAGAACCGGAGGGACGAGCAAAAGCGGAGTCAAAGTCAGGCCAAGGTCAGTACCGAGGAAGCAACCGAGTGGGGAAATAGGAGAGGGGACAGAGGACAGGAGGGACGACCAGGGGATGGAACACAGACAAGGGCACGGGGGCACAGGAACAGACAGATCAGGATATCACTCACAGGACCAGCAATCACAGGCAAAGCAGTGCTAAGCTTATAGCCGACACTGGTTCACTGGAAATGCCAGCTTTTAAGGCATCCAGGGTCTGGAAGTGAGGCTCGAGAGAAGGCTCCGCCCCCTAGCCATGTGGACAGGGAGTCGAACCATGACAATGACGTAATCCAGCGTTGGATTCCGTCGTAAGACGAATTACGACGGAATCCAGCACCATAGACATACATTATAAGCTTGATCGATGGCGACGGATTCCTGCGCGGTGCGTTAACGTCCGCAGCGGATGCAACGCAAGGTAATCAGTCGCAATCTGCCACTAATACAAGTCTATGGGACACAACGGAATCCGCTAAACGGATTGCGTTGTTTACCATAGCCGCGGATTGTGACTAATACATTTTAACGGAAATGTGAACCTATCCTTATACTGACCCTCCGGTATTTTCATCCTTTTTTAGCACCCCTCTAGTCCCAGGGTGCCATCTTGTTACTGTAACTTTTAAGTGGCCGGAAGATAGAAGTTATGTCACAAATTCCCAATGTCTAGCAAGAATGAGGCTCTCATAGACTTGTATTGAATTGTGACCTTCATGAAACACTGGAGCTGCCGGCAAGTTACAATCGCCGGAGTTTCTCACGAAAAAAGTAATACAAGGAGAGCTCAAAACTGGTTCACAGACTAAAAACTCCTTAATTTAAAAATTATCAATTTTATTAACAGAAGCAATTAAAAACACTTCCACATTATATAGAAAATATTCATTGGTGCCATACAAAAATTTCAAACATATATCCCCCTTATTTTTATAGTCCTATGTGTTACCCCAATTTAGGAGCAAGAACAAATGTCAGTAAGGCGCAATATAAAAATATATCCCTAAACAGTCCAATAGTCAAGGGTCCTACAGTAAAGATCCCTAAAGGCAGCACTTTTTTACCCTAAATTAGTCGGTTCTGCACTGAGATATAATTCCATATATACTGCCACTTCCTATATTAGTGAGGAGGCTGTCAACCTTCTACCCCTAATCGACCCGACGCGTTTCCCCTTCAAATAGAAGGTTCTTCAGGGGTCATCAAAAAGTAGTTTAGAAAAATACAATTAATTTATACATTATCCTCCAATCATACGGTGAATACAGACATAGTTTTTGTAATCTCCCCAAACAGAGTACATCAAACAAATGATCTTCAGATTGTACATATGACTATTATAGTCTCCTCTGGTGCTGTCGTATCTTTAGTCTCCAAGAATTGCCAGGTAACACAGAGTTCCACAAAATATTAGCGTGGATATTACCGAACAAAGAATTCCCGTTATAGAAATATTTTTGTCATCTCATTCGGGACAAGGCTGTATATTCTAGGTGAATGATGATGTCACCTATTAAAAACATGCCCATTCATAATTCCCCTTCAGCAAGCTTTTTCCTTTTCAGTGTCCGTGTAGATAAATGGACTAGAGTCCCCTCAGGTTGCAATTGGCATGTCCTGGTCCAAATAAGTTTAAAACTATATACCAGCATGTAGTTGGGGCTCCCTCCCAGCCTCTGCAAAATCCACGTGGAGACAGCGTTCACCGTGAACGCTGTCTCCATGTGGATTTTGCAGAGGCTGGGCATGCTCTGAACAGTGCAGGGAGCCCCAACTACATGCTGGTATATAGTTTTAAACTTATTTGGACCAGGACATGCCAATTGCAACCTGAGGGGACTCTAGTCCATTTATCTACACGGACACTGAAAAGGAAAAAGCTTGCTGAAGGGGAATTATGAGTGGGCATGTTTTTAATACGACAGCACCAGAGGAGACTATAATAGTCATATGTACAATCTGAAGATCATTTGTTTGATGTACTCTGTTTGGGGAGATTACAAAAACTATGTCTGTATTCACTGTATGATTGGAGGATAATGTATAAATTAATTGTATTTTTCTATACTACTTTTTGATGACCCCTGAAGAACCTTCTATTTGAAGGGGAAACGCGTCGGGTCGATTAGGGGTAGAAGGTTGACAGCCTCCTCACTAATATAGGAAGTGGCAGTATATATGGAATTATATCTCAGTGCAGAACCGACTAATTTAGGGTAAAAAAGTGCTGCCTTTAGGGATCTTGACTGTAGGACCCTTGACTATTGGACTGTTTAGGGATATATTTTTATATTGCGCCTTACTGACATTTGTTCTTGCTCCTAAATTGGGGTAACACATAGGACTATAAAAATAAGGGGGATATATGTTTGAAATTTTTGTATGGCACCAATGAATATTTTCTATATAATGTGGAAGTGTTTTTAATTGCTTCTGTTAATAAAATTGATAATTTTTAAATTAAGGAGTTATTACAATTGCCGGAGACCTACAGGAGCTAGCGGCGGTGGTAGAAAATGAAGCTGCCTTAGGGTGCGTATAATACAGAGAGCAGGGGACTTAGATTTAAAGCACCACTCCAGTTGGGGAATAAAAAAAAAAATAATGGAGTGGTGCGTTAAAACAAAAGGGATTTGCAGCAAACCTATGAACCGAGTCTCCAGAAATTCTGAGACTTGTGACATTTCCGAACAAAGTCGACAACGTCTTACAAATGGCACTTTTGATACGTGACCTCTAGTGCTATGTTCTTGGCACTACTGTTATGTATTTTGTTCTTATAAAAACTGGCGTTTACTACTATCTTTATATTTAGGATAATGGGATTCCTCAGTAATTGATGCATTATGCATGTGTGGTATTTGCAGTACATTTACAACGCTTCGGAATGCTAACCGTCCTCGTACAGTTCATTTTCCTTCCTAATATTCAGTCCACCGCACTTTTTTGTATACATTATCTGCTGCCTTTGATAAATTTGATGCCTTATTTGGTTATACAATTAATAAAAGCGATTGCTGAGTGGTGCAGCTCGAACGTTAATCTAAATGATATGGTAATACTACCATATATCAATTGGTATCAGGCAATTGAAATGCCTTGTGTAGGAGAATACAAAGATGAATTAATAAATGTTCCATATTTATCACAGCAGCCTAAATACTAAAAGGATTCATTTGTACATTAAGTGCTCCTAGATTTCTAATACAAGGGTATTATCCCAAATCCTTTGTCTTTCTATGATAGAGAGGCAATGTAAATGAAATATATGTAAATGATGCGCGTATCTCCGGCTTAGATGTAAGTAAGTGTTCTTTAAATAATGAGTATTAAAAGTTAATCTGATGGTGATGTATATACGATGGCTGTAGCCTATTGTTCAAGGGCTTTACCCTTGAGACTGTTTGTGTTGCTTTCTTAAGGAACCAGACAAATGACAAATGCGGTCTAATGACATGAAAATATCATTGAGCTCCAGGCTTCGAGTAATGAACCCAGACATGCAAATTTTAGCCGGTAATGTCCCGTAAATAGTCTCACCGCGGCAGCTTTCACTGTGAACTCTGTTCGGAATCGTTTCTTTGAGACTCACAGGATCAGAGTAGACACAAAGGTGCGTGATGCCTCACAGTAGAAAATTTGAAGAAAAGAGACAATATGGCCTGTGTGGAGTTTGGAATTATAGTATGGAAATAATTCTGAAAGGGCAGTACCCTAATGTAGCGCCCCTGACTATATCAGGGTGCTACAGAGAACTACATACTGTCCCCCAGGGTGCAGGACCCAACCCCCATGGTTCCAGGTTCAAAATAACCGGTGTCACACCATCAGCACTACAAATCCCAACCACACCTCACATCAAACCTGTCAGACACACCAGTGGGATGGTCAAGCTGGAGTAGTGCCCTCATAGAGTGAGGAGCTGGGAGTTGTAGCTCCCGGGGAGCTAGACCAAGGTTGGGTCGCAGATGGTGGTCCGGGACCACAGGAGTCGGGGACCGGTAGCAGTGACATTGGAAAGGGGTGCGACGGACATAGTCTTGGAGGACTGTCGGTATCAGCAAGCCCAATAAACGGACCGGTACCGAGCACGACGGGGTACGGGATCCTAGGTCAGGCACCAATTCAATATCCTGAAAATTAACCTGTGAGGGAGAATATCTTTATGAACTTCCCTAAGAGCTCAACGCGGGGATAGGGTTCTCCATATAAAGCAACCCAAGTGAAATCCCAAGTGAAAGCCATCAAGAGCACAGCTACACTACACATAGGTAGCAGGGCGCCAACAGCCTCACACCAAGGGGCCACAACGGACAAATTGTGCATGGAGGCAGGGTCCGGATTACCAAGTGACACTGGTGGTAGTGGACACCTGGACGGGCTCCCCGTAGCGACTGTGATGCACAGAGACTTTGGTTTACCTTAAGTGTGAGTGTCTACTTTATAATCCTCATCCAGCACCACGACTACCCACAGTGAGTACCCAAGTCCCCTGCACCCTGCGCTCCCAATTGCCCACCTAAACCCCAGAGTCCGGGGCCTTCCGTAACTGCGGAGGGACTGACACCTTGCTGCTCCACACCATCTTCCCCGGTACTCCTTCCATCAGCGGTGGTACTCCTATTACCGCAACCCGCAGGTGGCGTCACGAACTTCTCCCCTGAAAATATCTCCTTTACAAGGATCGGAGTGTCAGCCAAGCCTGGGTCCAGACCCCTTGAGCCACGACCATCCTGGATCTGAGCACCCCGGCTTGCGCCGGGGCGGCACAATTCGAACCACCTTTTATGGTGCCATCACCTGCTCTTCTTTTGGTTAGGCAGATTTCATCACTTCGAAAAAAAAAGACGATCCAGCTTAAAGGGAAGTAGAAAAGTATTCAGAGTTATTAAATCCTTTAAGACTTAAGGCCCCGTTACATGCAATGACCTATCTAATGATATGTCGTCGGGGTCACGGATTTTGTGACGCACATCCGGCTTCGTTAGCGACGTTGTTGCATATAATAGCTCCGAGCGAGTGTCAACGATCAAAAATACTCACCTAATCGTTGATCGTTGACACGTCGTTCATTTTCAAAATCTCGTGGGTCATTGTGGACGTAGGTTGTTCGTCGTTCCTGAGGCAGCACACATCGCTACATGTGACACCCCGGGAACGACGAACAACAGCTTACCTGTGTCCTCTGGCAATGAGGTGGGTGTGTCGTTAATGCGGCTGCTCTCCGCACCTCCGCTTCTATTGGTCGGCCGCTGTGTGACGTCGCTGTGACAGCGAACAAACCTCCCCCTTAACAAAGAGGTTGTTCGCTGCCCACAGCGACATCGCTAGGAAGGTAAGTACATTATTAAATTAATAAAGGATTATTAAATCCTTTAAAACATAGAATTTATTAAAGGGAACCAATCACGAGGATTTTCCTATATAACCTAAAGCCAGTGCTATGTTGGCACTATCAGGCTGATTCTCTACATACCTTTAGTGGTCACTTCGGATGTTTAGGTTTTGAAATCCAAGAAAGTAAAGTTTATAAAATTGGAAGCTACTTGAGTGACAGCAGCTGAGGATCAGATAATATCTGGGGGTATTCATAGTTATCCCCTCCGCTTGTTAGCATTAGCATAAGCATTATACAATCGATGTAACTTTTCTCTTCCAGGTCTTGTGGTGAGTTCATACCCATGTGACCAGAAGAGGCAGGGCCTCAGCCAATAGGAAAATGTTGCTTTGTGGTATCAGATTTGTTGGCTGAGACCCCACCCCTTCTGGTCACATGGGTATGACCTCACCACAAGTCCTGGAAGAGAAAAGTTACGATTATATAATGCTTCTGCTAATTCTAATAGGGGGAGGGGATAACTATGAATCCCCCCCCCCAATCTTATCTGCTCCTTTGCTGCTGTCACTCAAGGAGCTGCTGATTTTATAAACTTTACTTTCTTGGATTTAAACAGACAAGCTGATCACTAAAGGTATATATAGAATTAGCCTGATAGTGCAAGTGCCTGGTGATTTGGTGATTGATTCCCTTTAAATCCTTTAAAAGATTTCCTCAATGTCATATTTGCTGTGGGAGGCAACAATTTAACATTGCACATGGTCCACTAATCAAAAAAGTAGAAAATTGTATCAGCTACGATTGCATTTAATATAATTAAATCAAACGAAGTCCATCTGTGGCTGCATGGATTTTCATGGCTGGTGTCCACAAATATGCAAGAAGCATATTGCCACTAATCAAAAGAAGAACTGTGGACTCTGTCAAAAAGGCGGTTCTCAGGCCTTCAATTAGCCAATGGACCAGGGCCTTCAAATTCAATCACACCAACTTTAGTAACTATTTTTTGGAACATCCATTGCCATGGTATGTATTATATATCTCTTCACAAACAGAGACTGTATGGACCTTTCATATTTATACAGATATAAGAATGGGAGGCATATGTCTTTGTATACTGGTGGTTTTATTTTTGTTTATTCATAGACTCTCTGACTGTGCAGAAATACTATATATACATATATATATATATATATATATATATATATATATATATATATATATATATGTACATATATATATATATATATATATATATATATATATATATATATATAATATATAGCATGCCAATAACGGTTCCAGAAAATGTACCAAAGAAAGGTTCATAGACTTGGTGCAAATTTATTTGCAAGACATGGTCCACCAGCCACATCAAAAACTTTCTGGACGCGAGTTTTGAGAATCACCTCTTACTTGACAGGCAACTACGGATCTTGTTTTGATTATCTGACTAGGCGCAGCATTACATGTGCCTCACACCACTGCAGCAACATTGAGTCATGCTGGCTAATTAAAAGAAGAGCGGAGGATGTAGCCATAAGAGGCAATCCTCAGTGCTCCAGTCCAGTGGTCCCAGACTACAGATGTGGCCGCTAGACCACATCCTACAAACTGATTTGCTCTAACTCCAATAATTACTGACCTATTTTTCTCTAATGATGGTGTTGTCTATTCCTCTTATGTAGCCTATGTAGCAGTCTTAGTTTTCTTTAGCAAAAAAGATCTCTTGACCCTACTCCTAAGCCCAATCTACTTAGAGCACTACAGGCCACTAACAGCTCTATAAAGTCCACAGGTTTCACAGGGATATTTTGGGACGTCATACATGCAGATGCCTTGATAAACCAAATCATCATTAAATTTTTTTCCACAAGTAACACTTACTTTAAAGCGCACCAATCTTCAGGATTTTCCTATATAACCTAAAGCCAGTGCTTTACTGGCACTATCAGGCTGATTCTCTACATACCTGTAGCAGTCAGCTCGGATGTTTAGGTTTTGAAATTGAAGAAAGTAAAGTTTGTAAAATCATCAGCTTCTTGAGTGACAGCAGCTGAGGATCAGATAATATCTGGGGGGGGGATTCATAGTTATTCCCTGTTAGAATTAGCATGAGTATTATACAATCGATTTAATTTTTGACTTGCAGGACCTGTGCTGATGTCATACCCATGGGACCAGAAGGGACAGGGCCTCTGCCAACTAAGCTGATACCAGGAAGCAATATTTTTTTATTGGCTGAGGTCCTAATCTATGTAGACAGTAGATCAAAAAATGAGCACTGGATGAGAAAACAGTGGCCTCTGAGAGAACCCATGGTAGTAGGAGAAAACAATGTAATTGCAGAACCATTGGTTAACAGGAATAAGATAATTTTACCACCACTGCACATTTAATAAATCAATAAATCAGATTGTAAAGTCTATAAACAAAGAGGGAAGATGCTTTTACTATATCTGCAGAACATTTCCAGCACTCACCTTGGATAAGCTGAAGGCAGGTATTTTTTACAGTCCTCAAATCAAGGGACTCATAAAGGATCCACACTTCAAAGAGTCATTGAATGATTCTGAGGCAGATGCATGGTATCCTTTCACTATGGTTGTACAGAATTTTCTTGGGAAATCTAAAGTAGTAAATTTCAGTAACACAAAGTATCCTTAAGCACACCGAGTACTGGGGGGGTCTCCCCGTGAGCAAAAAAATAGACCAAACCATGCCAGGGAACCTTTACTTTACTGAGGGTGTAGTAGAAAGTCTTACCACACAATAACACAAGTGAAATATAATACACTTTCAGTTAGAAGGGATAAGAACCCCTGTGCTACACAAGTGACATGCACCTGAGATATTCCAGGCGATCACTCATTAATTTACCTAAGCTGGCCTTCTGCCAAGTGCAGCAAGCAAAGAATTAATCTATAATAAACAATGTAAATCTATTAGTACACTAGCTGGCCTGTCGATGGTACAGCACAAAGATTCACAAAATTATTTTATCTCTATCCCACCCTTTTACCCCACCCTAAGGAGACACCTGAAATGGAGATACAATTGAGAGAGGAGGTGAATAAAGGCTCATACTTTGAGCACTGTGTTTGTGGAAACAAAGTTTTGTCCTCTTAGACTCTAGACCTAACTTACTAATTACTCTTGGCACCAAAAATTTTGTGTACACGTACCCACCGAGATATCTGTGGCTGGGCCTGAGCTCAGGGTTTACTGAATATAACTTGGTCACTGGAAGAATTGCATAGTATGGTAGATCATTAAGTAAGCGGTGATGAATCTGGCACTCGAAGTGAAGATTATGGGTCAGGCCTTCCTCTCTAGTCACTCAGGGAATGTTCTCTGTAACTCAACTCTGCATCCAATGGTAGTCATGCCTAAAAGGCACTCTTCTTCTTAAGCAACTGTCTCTGGAACTGAAAAGAGCTATGATACTTTGGACAATTACGTAACGTCAGGATAGATAGTTCTTGAGATTGGACGGAGCTCTTAAACGTCCTCATGTTTTCAATTGTCCCCAGGTACTAACCGTTCCCCCAGATTTACCAAAGAGTCTTTTTGCCAGTGTCAGGGTATCCTCCACCATCTCACATTAGCACAACCTAGCTTATCTTAACAATGCAGTGCATTGGAAAACATTCTATCTTCCCTGGGGTTCCGCATCTGATTCTCCTCACAAAGGAGGGTGTTTTTTTGCCAATATTGCTGGATTCAAGCTTCAAGCTTTAAGACTTTTGGAGAACTCTCTCCTTGGAAAGTCTCTTGTCTCATGTGCTATTCCCTTTTGACCAGTTAGTTTTAGAAGCTGTAAGCTATTTGGGCCCTGACTACAATAAGGCTATGTGCGTGCGCACTATGACGTTTTTGCATTTCTCAAAAACGCTGCGTTTTTGGCCGCAAAAAACGCACCCGCGGCAAAAATGCAGCTGTAAAAAGGCATGCTTTTTTTACCGCTTTTCAGTGCATTTTTGGCTGCGTTTTGCTCCGTTTTTTCAATTAATTGAATGGGTGAAAAACGCAGTAAAATGCAGGAAAAAATTGACATATCCATTTTTTTTTAAGCTCAAAAACGCAGTTACAAAAAAAACTATGTGCGGACAGCAAAAATGATAAGCCATAGACTTTGCTGGGGAAGCACAGTCATGCAGTTTTGAGCCAAAAACGCACCCAAAAAACAAGCAAAAATGCTCAGTGCTCATATAGCCTAAGACTTTCTATCCAGACCCTTCTAATTAGGTCACTCCGATTCAAAGATCAGTCCCTGTTCCTGCTGCAGTCGCTTACATTTTATCTTGATCAGTTTCTTAGGTTCATAGTATCCTGGGTCCAGTGTCCAGGTTACCCACTGCATGTGGCCTTGATGACCATTCAGACCATAGTCACATCAAGAGGAGGAGAGGAGAGAAGATCCAGCACCGAAGTAATAAAAAGATTCTTTATTCAAAATTCATAAAGAAGGTAATTCCAACCAAGTGCAAAATATATTTACGCTTGATGCATTTCGGAGAAAGACTCCTTATTCATATTATATCGGTGCTGGATCTTCTCTCCTCCCCTCTTCCTCTTGATGTGACTGATTATTCAGCTGTGGTAGTGTGCCGCCCCCGGGACAGCCGATGGGCTGCTTGGACCCGGATCCACAGTGGCTCGAGGGGTTTCCGGATCCGAGACGGGGTCGCGCGGCTACCCGGAATAAAAAGGGGGGAATGTTTTGGGTGGTGAATGGGATAATGTTCGTGACACCACTAATGGTGTGTGGTAACGTGAGGGACCACCGCTGCTGTATGGGGGGAGAGGAGCCCGGGAACGATGGAGTGACAGCTTGAGATTTTAACCCCTCCGTGGGCAGGGGGAGGGGTGTCCCGGGACTCGGTGATGGATGAAGTGGGGAACCCGTCGGGCGTGAAGGGATATCGGGTACTCACACAATCCAAAGTCACTGACACCAGGTAAACAAAACTTTTGAATGCTACGTCTCCATTGCTGGAGCACGCTGGGTCCGTGCCCCTTTGGTGTTGCTGGTTGGTCTGAAGCCTTACCCCTTGGCACTGTGTGTCCTTCGTATGGATCTTTTTCGCCTAGAATTACCTCGGGTCCCGCTCACCTGCATGGCTAGCAGGGTGAGCTTGCTCTCAGGGTTCATGCTTGGGATTTTCTGGATGGTTGTGGGAAGTCCTATCCCCCTCGTTGTGCTAGTACCCGATTCTGGAGTGGGTGGGGAACGGTTCCTGAAGACTCCGTTCCCATCGGGTGAATTACTGGGCTGCGTGAAGCTTCTTTCCAGCCTAGGGTCCACGTACCCCGTCATGCCCTGGCCCCTGCCCAGTTGTAGCACAAGGCAGCCGGCCTGCTCTCTGTAGCAGCACCGTGCCCCCTGTCACTACCCCCTGCAACCGGGGTTCCAGCTCCTTCTGGCCAGGCCAACGTCTGGGACGGGTACAGGAGCCCAGCTCCACAGCGTGACCTGTCCTGTCACCGCTGTCTCACTGCTCAACTACTACTCAACTGACATCTCTGCCCTCCCTCTATCTGGGTGACCCTATTCCCCTCAGGCTGCCCAATGGGTGTTTGGTGGGTGTGGTGTAGAGTGTTCCTCAGGATTTGTGTATACCTGTTTGTAGCAACACCAAATTGACAGGACCCGTAACTAAGGAGGAGCTGGTACCATGCAGAAGGGCAGATTGTACGGCACCCTTGTGACGACCTGATAGGCCAGGGCGTCACAGTAGCCAAACCACTTGTTCCGTGCACCGGACCAGAAGTTGTAGAGACCTGCTGTGGAGTGGTGAGCTGAACTAATCTCCTTATTTGTGTTCATTCAGACCATAGGTCTGCTGTAGTCACGCTCTGGGCTTCAACTGTCTCTTTCAAAGGAAACTATCTCTTTCCCTACATTTTAACCCCTCCCACTGTGGGTTAGTCCCAAATTTAACTACTTCTTGCCCTATTGTCGACATAAGCACATATTATATTGTTACCTTCACAATGCACAGGACATAATACACATTACACTTCACATGGCAATAATGCGATTAATGTCTTCAGTGGAGACAAGAACAAGTCCACCTCCCTACAAACCCATAGACAGCACAAATTACATAAAGTTAGAGCTCTTCACCATAACTCATATAAAGCTGTGCTGTATGGATCCACACTTTTATTCTAATCCAAATCTCTGAACTTCCCCCACATTCAATAATGTATTAAACAAGTGCTCTAATTGTTTATGGAGAAATGTATGCAGTTAATGGTGTCAGGCCAAACCGAGCTATTGTTGCAGGAAGCTTTGTGCCATGCTACTAAATGTTATCATTAGCACTATTGACTGGCATTATATTCTCAATTCTATTGTCTGGCAAAAGAGAAGATGTAACTTATCTGAGCCAAGTAGGACGTTAGCCAGAAAGTAATAAGGCAGGAAAAAATAACGGTATAGGGCTGACATTTGCTCAATTTTTACATTAGGTTGTAAAAGAAAAGTAGCGTTAACCTCTTCATCCAAAAGAGTGTATCTTTTTGGAATAAATTAAAATTCCTCCAATAGGACATAAAGTATATACTGTACTTAATGTGTGTCTCACATTTTCCAGGGTGTGAAAGGTAATTGAAAGCTACACAAGTAGACATGAGCAGACTGATTCATGGAGGATCGAGTTAAAGTTGAATTTCCTTAACTTTATGTTTTCACTTGAATTTAAACACTTTGAGATTTGATTTGCGGTTCAGAAAAATAAAAAAAACTTGCTCAACACCACAGATCAGAGGTTCCCAGCGAAGCATAGTTTGTATGGCAGAGTTGTTTTCCATCTCCAGAATCAATGGGTAAATCTCTCCTGCAAAGTGTAAGCTCTTATGATCAACTGGGACTTCTCTCTCCTGTAGAGTGTAAGCTCTTATGGTAAGCAGGGTCCTCTTTTGCTCCTGTAGAGTGTAAACTCTTAGGGGCATTTTGCACACTACGACATCGCAAGCCGATGCTTGCGATGCAGAGCGCAATAGTCCCCGCCCCCGTCGCAGCTGCGATATCATGGTGATAGCTGGCGTAGTGAACATTATCGCTACGGCAGCTTCACACGCACTTAGCTGCCCTGCGACATCGCTCTGGCCGGCGAACCGCCTCCTTATTAAGGGGGCGGGTCAGGCGTCATAGCGACGTCACACGGCAGGTGGCCAATAGGAGCGGAGGGGCGAAGATGAGCGGGATGTAAACATCTCGTCCACCTCCGTCCTTCCACATAGCTGGCGTGAGCCGCAGGACGCAGGTATGAGATGTTCCTCGCTCCTGCGGCTTCACACACAGCGATGTGTGATGCCGCTGGAACGAGGAACAACATCATAACATCGGTCCTTCCGAAATTATGGAAATGACCGACGCTACACCGATGATACGATTACGACGATTTTGCGCTCGTTAATCGTATCAAAAAGGCTTTACACACTACGATATCGCCTGCGACGCCGGATGTGCCTCACTTTCAATTTGACCCCACCGACATCACACCTGCGATATCGTAGTGTGCAAAGTGCCCCTTATGGTCAGCGGGCTCCTCTTTTGCTCCTGAAGAGTGTAAGCTCTTATGGTAAGCAGGGTCCTCTTTTGCTCCTGTAGAGTGTAAACTCTTATAGTCAGCGGGGTCCTCTTTTTCTCCTGTAGAGTGTAAGCTCTTATGGTAAGAAGGGTCCTCTTTTGCTCCTGTAGAGTGTAAACTCTTATGGTCAGCGGGGTCCTCTTTTGCTCCTGTAGAGTGTAAGCTCTTATGCGGGCGTCACACGAGACGATCTATCGTGTGATGCATCGTCTGTCACGGTTTTTGTGACACACATCCGGCATCATTTGCGACATCGTCCCGTGTGACACCTACGAGCGACGCAAAATGTTTGCAAATCATGTGCAAATCGCTTATCTGCCACACGTCGCTCATTTTTAAAAAATCGTTTATTTTTCTTTGCGCTGGTTGTTCATCGTACCCGGGGTAGCACACATCGCTCCGTGTGACACCCCGGGAACGATGAACACAGCTTACCTGCATCCCGCAGCTCCCGCCGGCAATTGTGAAGGAAAGAGGTGGGCGGAATGTTTACGTCTCGCTCATCTTCGCCCCTCCGCTTCTATTGGCCGGCTGCTGTGTGACGTCGCTGTGACGCCGAACGTCCCTCCCCCTTCAGGAAGTGGATGTTCGCCGCCCACAGCGAGGTCGCTCAGAAGGTAAGTGTGTGTGACGGAGGTTTAACGACTTTCTGCGCCATGGGCAACTAATTGCCCATGACGCAGAAACGACGTGGGCGTGTACGATCGCTCGTGCGATCGCACAATAGATCGTATCGTGTGACGCCCGCATTTTAGTCAGCAGCGTACTCTCTCTCTCCTGTAGAGTGTAAGCTCTTATCGTCAGTGGGGTCCTCACACTCTCTCCTGTAGAATGTAAGCTCTTACGGTCATTGGGGTCCTGTTTCGCTTCTGTAAATTCTAAGCTCTTATAGTTAGTGGGGTCATCTCTCTCCTGTAGAGTGTAAGCTCTTATGGTCAATGGAGTCCTCTATCTCTTTTGTAATGTTTAAGCTCTTATGGTCAGCAGGGTACTCTCTCTCTCCTGTAGCGTGTAAGCTCTTATGGTAAGCAGGGTCCTCTCTCTCCTATAGAATATAAGCTCTTATGGTAAGAGGGATCCTCTTTCAATCCTGTAGAGTATAAGCTCTTATGGTTAGCGGGCTCCTTTCTCTCCCGTAGAGTGTAAGCTCTTTTGGTCAGCAGCGGCCTCGCTCTCTTCTGTAGAGTGTAAGCTCTTATGGTCAGCGGGATACTCTCTCTCATGTAAAGTGTAAGCTCTTATGGTAAGCAGGGTCCTCTCTCCTGTAGAGTGTAAGCTCTTATGGTCATTGGGATCCTCTTTCACTCGTGTGGAGTATAAGCTTTTATGGTCAGCGGAGTCCTCTCTCTCCTGTAGAGTATAATCTTTTATTATGAGCAGGGTCCTCTCTCTCTGTTTGTTTTATAGAGTGTACGCTCTTATGATCAGTGGTGTCCTCTCTTTCCTGTAGAGTGTAAGCTCTTATGATCAGTGATGTCCTCTCTCTCCTGTAGAGTTTAATCTCTTATGGCCAGCACCGTTCTCTCTCTCATGTAGAGTGTAAGCTCTTATGATTAGTGGTGTCCTCTCGCTCTCCTGTAGAGTGTAAGCTCTTATGGTCAGCAGCTTCCTCTCCTTCCTGTAGAGTGTAAGCTCTTATGATCAGTGATGTCCTCTCTCTCCTGTAGAGTTTAATCTCTTATGGCCAGCATCATTCTCTCTCTCTCATGTAGAGTGTAAGTGTCGCGGGCGGAGGGGACGCGCTCGCCACGCTCGGGTCCGGGGCTTCTGCTGCTGCTGCTCGGTGGCTCGAGCGGTGGGCCGCACCCGGGGACTCGAGCAGCGCTCCTCGCCCGTGAGTGAAAAGGGGTGGTTTTGGTTAGGGAGATTGTTTGGTGATGATGGCACCACCGCTGCTGGTAACGGGGATCCCGGGAGAGATGGTAGGGTGCAGCTGGGATGTTGTCCCCTCCGTGGGTAGGGGGTTTGGTGATCCCGGGGCCCGGTGGTGTAATGGGGAGGCTGGATGGCTGGGGTGCAGGGACTGCGCAGTGCGGTGCCGGACGGCACTGGGGTACTCACTCAGATAATCACGGACAAAGTCTCTGGTAAACCAAAACGGCCGGATGGATGGGTCCCGCAGCCGGCTGCAGTGTTGATGATGTGCTCTCCCCGGACGGCTGATAGTGGCTGTCTTTCCCTGCACCTTTTAGAATGTTCTGACTCCTGTGGTTGCCCACCAGTAGTCCGCTCCCCGGCGTATAGGTGCCGTAGGAGCCCGGTTTGCCCGCAGGCGCTGGCCCTTGGATCTCTAGCCTGTCGCTGTGGCTGTATATCCTCACGGTGTGAGCGGTTGCCTTCAATCGGGACTTGGTTGTTTGGGAACCCCGGGGGTTCCTGTCACATTCGGATTTGACTATTGACGGCGGCTCCAAGCCTGGTCGGGGTCCGATGGCCCTGCCTGTGTGCTTAGCTTCACTCCGTTCCTCGGTCCGGTACCGGCGGGCCGACACCTGACCCCGGTCCTTACGGCTCTGCGGAGTTCCACCAACTCCTGCAGACGGCCACCACCATCTACCAACCTTGCTGTCAGTGCCTGGGCTCCGACCCAGACACTTCAAGTGTTCACTCCTCTCACTTTCACCTCCTCAACTGAACTGACACTTTTCCCGCCTCCAGGCCTGTGAACTCCTCGGTGATTGGGGCCAACCGCCTGGCCCCACCCCACCTGGTGTGGACATCAGGCCCTGGAGGGAGGCAACAAGGGTTTTTGTCTGACTGTTGTAACTGCCTAGGGTGGGGGTGTGCATGTTGGTATGTTTGTGACTACCTGGCTAGTCCAGGGCGTCACATAAGCTCTTATGATCAGTGGTGTCCTCTCGCTCTCCTGTAGAGTTTAAGCTCTTATGGTCAGCGGGGTCCTCTCTCTCTCCTGTAGAGTATAAGACCTTACGGTCATCAAGATTCTCACTCTCCTCTCCCTCATGTGTATTTCACAAGTAATTACATGCTTTCCAGCATTGAGATTCTTGCAAATGGTCGGAGAGAAGTCAGTGAAATTTGAATTTCCAAATATCCGCTCATCACTATGCACTATGCACAAGCTCTCCCCGACAGCCATGTTTTTAAGCCATCATGTTGTTTTTAGGTTCAATGACAAATCAAGTAGGAAATGTATGACATATCTGCTGGACGTGACATGTCTAATAGATGCAGGCTTTCGTTGCTAGCTATTTTAAAACTTTCATAGCAGTGAATGGAAAGAGCTGAACATGCATGACCACCTCTCTGTACATGGCAGTGTCAAGATACATGAGGGTCACAGAGTGGGAATATGCATTTATCAGACATTTCTGGTATATTCTATGGATGTGTCATAAATGTGATTACCCTTTACTGATAAGAAAGATGACAAACATGGCTATATCAATATACATGTAAGAATGAAGGGTTGTTTAGTTTCAAGATTTTGTTGTCAGATTGCTTGCAAGTATAAAATAAATAAATTTATTGCTACTCACCCTCCCTGGTGCCTTTCCGCTGGCTCAAACCATTTACCTTGGAGTAGCCATTGAACTCAATGTTTGGCTGCAGCAGTTACGAGCCACCTGAACAATAGAAAGGTTACTTCTTTTAGCTATTTAATGTCTTCACAAGAGTCAAGTGGTTAAAAATGATCAAATGAATGAACATATGAACAGAAGTCATTTTCACACTGCAGTGTTTATAGTCATTTTTTTAAGTGTTTCTCTAGTGCTTTTTCAGGTGGGTTATGGACCTGAAAAAGACTTTGTGTGCATATAATCTAAGGGGTACTGTACACGCTGCGACATTGCTAGCATTTGCTAGCAACGTCAAGCGCGATTGCACCCATCCCTGTCGCACGGCCGATATGTGGTGATCGCTGCCATAGCGAACATTATCGCTACGGCAGCATCACACACACATACCTGCTCTGCGACGTCGGTGTGACAGGCGAACCGCCTCCTTTCTAAGGAATAGACCGCCCAATAGAAAAGGAGGGGAGGAGATGAGCGGCAGAAACATGCGGCCCACCTCCTTTCTTCCTCCTTTTCCAGTGGACGGAAGTAAGGAGATGTTCGTCGTTCCAGCGGCGTCACACATAGCGATGTGTGCTGCCGCAGGAATGACAAACAACATCATACCTGCAGCAGCACCGATATTATGGAAATGAACGACGTGTCAACGAGCAACGATTTTGCACGTTTTTGCGCTCGTTGATTGTCGCTCATTTGTGTTACATGCTGCGATGTCGCTACCGGCGCCGGATGGGCATCACTAATGACGTGACACAATTGTGAAGTTAAACGAAATTTATTACTTATTTTAAACTTTTGTAAAAAATAATAAACTGAAAATTGGGGAGTGCAATATTATTCGGCCCCTTTAAGTTAATACTTTGTAGCGTCACCTTTTGCTGCGATTACAGAACAAGTCGCTTGGGGTATGTGTCTATCAGTTTTGCACATCGAGAGACTGAAATTCTTGCCCATTCTTCCTTTGCAAACAGATGGAGCTGAGTGAGGTTGGATGGAGAGCGTTTGTGAACAGCAGTTTTCAGCTCTTTCCACAGATTCTCGATTGGATTCAGGTCTGGACTTTGACTTGGCCATTCTAATACCTGGATACATTTATTTGTGAACCATTCCATTGTAGATTTTGCTTTATGTTTTGAATCTTGTTGAAAGACAAATCTCCGTCCTAGTCTCAGGTCTTTTGCAGACTCCAACAGGTTTTCTTCAAGAATGGTCCTGTATTTGGCTCCATCCATTTTCCCATAAATTTTAACGATCTTCCCTGTCCCTGCTGAAGAAAAGAATGCCCAAACCATGATGCTGCCGCCACCATGTTTCACAGTGGGGATGGTGTGTTCAGGGTGATGAGCTGTGTTGGTTTTACGCCAAACATATCATTTGGCATTGTGCCCAAATAGTTCAATTTTGGTTTCATCTGTCCAGAGCACCTTCTTCCACCTGTTTGGAGCGTCTCCCCAGTGGCTCGTGGCAAACTTTAAAGAACACTTTTTATGGATATCTTTGAGAAATGACTTTCTTCTTGCCACTCTTCCATAAAGGCCAGATTTGTGCATTGTACGACTGATTGTTGTCCTACGGACAGACTTTCCCACCTCAACTGTAGATCTCTGCAGTTCATCCAGAGTGATCATGGGCCTCTTGGCTGCATCTCTGATCAGTCTTCTCCTTGTTTGAGATGAAAGTTTGAATGGACGGCCGTGTCTTGGTGGATTTGCAGTGGTATGATACTCCTTCCATTTCAATATGATCGCTTGCACAGTGTTTCTTGAGATGTTTAAAGTTATGGAAATCTTTTTGTAACCAAATCCAGCTTTAAACTTTTCTACAACAGTATCACGGACCTGCCTGTTGTGTTCCTTGGTCTTCATGATGCTCTCTGTGCTTTAAACAGAACACTGAGACTATCACAGAGCAGGTGCATTTATACGGAGACTTGATTACCCACAGGTGGCTTATATTTATCATTATCAGTCATTGAGGACAACATTGGATAATTCAGAGATCCTCAATGAACTTCTGGAGCGAGTTTGCGGCACTGAAAGTAAAGGGGACGAATAATATTGCACGCCCCAATTTTCAGTTTATTATTTTTTACAAAAGTTTAAAATAAGGAATAAATTTCGCTCAACTTCACAATTGTGCCCCACTTGTTGTTGATTCTTCACCACAAAATTTAGATTTTTATCTTTATGTTTGAAGCCTGAAATTTGGGAAAAGGTTGAAGAATTCAAGGAAGCCAAATACTTTTGCAAGGCACTGTATATACCAGGCTGGGGACATACATACTAGGATGGGGACATACATACCAGGATGGGCCAAGAATGAGGATGTATATTCCAGGATGGGAATAAGAATGAGGACATATATACCAGGATTGGCCCAGGATGGGGACATATATACCAATATGGGGGCATATATACTAGGATGGTCAGGGAATGAGGACAAGTATAGAAGGATGGGGGATATATATACCAGGATAGGGACAAATATGCCAGGATGTGGGACATACTTACCAGTATGGGGAATTTTTTTTTTGCATGAGTGGCACAGGATGGGAGGTTACTACATAATGAAGGGGGAGAGCAAGTTGTATGTCTTTAAAGGATTTAGAATGATACAATGGCCCATACATCTGACCTACAAGCTGGGGGAATGCTGGCCCAAACTTTGCACAGAGGCTTATTGGACTCTAGTTACGCAACTACTCACAGGGTGTACTGGTCAGGATTCCCTGGTGCCGGTGAGAAAAGTGACCGCAAGTTTGCAGTATGCCTACCTTTGGCCCCATTCAGACTAGATGTGGGTAGCCTCGCTCATTTCACTTGTATTGTATCCCCACCAATTACTTTAAAGGGTGCCTAAACTCTTATTCCTTCTTACTGTATGTTCATAGTGAGGAAGATTGTAAACGGAGAGTGGATCATACATATGCCTTCCATTTTTATCACCTTTGTGCTGTGGGTACAAGTCCCACAGTTGGGTGACCCAGTGATGGATATTGTCACCAATCCTGTGAATAGGTAAGAAATGTCCTATATTGGAAAGCACATTTAAGGGGTTAATAATAATATCATTTTCCTGCAAAGTATTTCTAAATTACACACTTTCATCAGCCATGTCAATAGTCCTGTATCTGATCTTGATTACAAGGGTTTCGTTTACAGAGAAAATTCATTTTTCTACTTAATTCAATAAATCAATATTACTGTGCATTTTCCTATTGTCAGCAAAGTCAATTTACGTGGGCATATTTTCTCCTTTATTACTATAATGCATGCTTAATAGTTCTGGTTAATGTTATGATACTCATAACCTGTCAGTGAATGTTAAGTATTATTGTATACTGAGCATATTCGAGTACATTTGGAAGCAATGCATGAAACTCCTGTTCAATTTTCAGAATGTTAATTAAAATATTTGCAAAACAAATAGTCCATAACGTAATAGTTATTATACCTCTCCTGTATGGGAACTCAAAATGTCACATATGCATTATGAGCAGTCACACTCGTAGGAAGATTACATTAATTAGTATAATTAACCTTTACTATAGTACATGAGTTTTTCTATTCTTTTTTATATCCGATTTTTTTCAACAGTCTTTGAATGTGCTCACATTTCAGAGAGAGGTTCTATTAGGACAATAGGACAATCTCTAGATTTTTTTAACACCCCCCCCCGTGTGCGCTACCAACCCAGACCATCAGAGTGACCGATGTCATTGGGGCTGTGCATATGCTACTAGTTGACCTGAGAGCACTATGACATATTGTCACAGTTATACCACAACTTTAACTTAGCAAATTATGTGCAAAAGTTGGCATTTTTGGGACATTCTAGATCTCTTTGGGGGCTGATCCTAAGGGCATGGATTACATCTCCTGTCAAGGTCGTCTCTGTACTGTGACAGTTTTTTGGGTCTGAGTCTCCCTTTTCCCCTGTGAGACTGCTATTGAAGGTCTCTTTTACACGTCCGCGCAAAAACACATGTTTTGTACGGTCCGTGATGTAGGTGCATATGTGTGTGCATGTGTCCGTCTGTGGGTTCAGCGTGTGCTGTCAGTGTGCTATCCATGTGATATCCACCTAGCACATGGAGAGCATGAATTTTTATACTTACCTGTCCATGGTGCTGATGCCTCCGCACTGCTGCTGCTTCCTGTCCTCTGTGCAGTGCATATGCAATGAGCGGGGATCGGAAGCAAGTGACAGCAGCTCCAAAGACAGCAGCGCTGGAGAAGGTGAGTGTAGAAATTAATTTTATTTCACAGAAATGTGGTTTTCTCTGTTACGTGTCACACTGATGTCACATGGATCCCATCACTGTGCGGTCCATGTGACATCCGTGTTGCCGAAGAAAAACGGACATGTCTACATGTGGAGCACACGTACACACGTATGCTCCACTTGGACACAGAGTCCATGTGAAAACATGCACGTGTACGCAGACCCATTGATTTTAATGGGACTACGTGTGTCCATGTCTCCGGTACATGTGAAAACCGACCTCACACATACTGGACACACGGACATGGGAAGGGGGCCTAAATGGGTTTTCTTTATTTTTGGCAGTTGTAGGGTTAATGACAGTATTCCTTGCCAGCAAGCAGGTCCAGTACCAGCTCAAGTGTTTCCGGTCTGGACTACACCCAATCCCTTTATATACCATCTGCTATCAGCAGAGGGGTTCAGTTACTCTTGATTCATTTGGATGCTGGTCTTGGAAGAAGAAGGAGCTGTTGAAACATTCTCTTAGAATTCCTGGTGTCGCTGCAGTCCTGGTGCTGACAGCAATTTGTTGTGGTGTTTCCCAATGTTTGTCTTCCTTTCCCGGTGTCTTGTTTCAGTGCAGCGGTGGGGCTAGCGTCCATCACCTGCCACTCCCTAGTCAAGGACTATTGTAGGGTCATCTCAGGACTTCAGGTTCCAGCTAGGCGACTGATGAGGAACCTGTATAGGGACTGGATACGAGTGCAGGGAACAGCGGCAGGAAACTAAGGAGGTGCCCATCCTCTTTCTCACTAGTGCTAGGGCACTCCGTTGTTATTGTATTCCCAGTGTCACACTTGTTTGTCTTGTATCCCTGATTTGGTGTCTATTTAACCTCACACCAGACCTCCCCTAGTCCGTGTGTGACATATCCATAACTTTGTGTTGTAAATGTTGGTGATTAATAAGTACATGACTGTCTATTCTGGTCACTGCTTCTTTTGGAGTGTAGAATATATGTCGCGGGCGGCGGGGCGCTGCGCTCGCCAACGCTCGGGTCCGGTGCTTCTGCTGCTGCTCGGTGGCTCGAGCGGTGGGCCGGAGTCGGGTACTCGAGCGGCGCTCCTCGCCCGTGAGGGAAAAGGGGATTGATTGTTTGGGGATTTAGTCCGTGACGCCACCCACGGGTTGTGGTGAAGATGGGCACCACCGCTGCTGGTGAAGGGGATCCCGGGAGCGATGGCAGGGAGCAGCTGGGATGTTGTTTTCCCCCTCCGTGGGTAGGGGTTGGTGGTCCCGGGGCCCGGTGGTGAGACGGGGAGGCAGGGTTGGTGAGGTGCAGGGTTGCAGGGACAGCGCGGCGCGATGCCGGATAGCACGGTTGTACTCAGACAGAAAGTCACAAAGCCTCTGGTAAACCAAACGGCTGGATGGACGGGTCCCGCAGCCGGCTGCAGTGTCTCTCCCCGGACAGGTGATGGTGGCTGTCTTTCCCTGCACCTATGTGTACTGTGTTGACTCTGATCGCTTCCCAACGGTAGCCCGCTCCCCGGTGTATGGATGCCGGAGGAGCCCGTTTTGCCCGCAGGCGCTGGCCCTTGGATCTCCAGCTTGTGGCGGAGCTGTATATCCTCACGATGCGGACGGTTGCCTTCTAACGGGTCTTTGGTTGTTAGGAAACCCCTAGGGTTCCGGTCACTATCGTATTTGACCTTTGTCGGCGGCTCCAAGCCTGGTTGGGGTCCGAAGGCCCTGCCTGTATGTGCTAGCTTCACTTCGCTCCCCGGTTCGGTACTACGGTTCCGCATTGATCCACCACTCCTGCAGACGGCCACCACCGTCTGCCAACCTTGCTGTCAGTGCCTGGGCCACAAACCCAGACACTCTCCACTTTTCTCCTCTCACTTCAACCTCCTGAACTCATCTCCTCCTTTTCCCGCCTCCAGGACTGTGAACTCCTCAGTGGGTGGGGCCAACAGCCTGGCTCCACCCCACCTGGTGTGGATATTAGCCCCTGGAGGGAGTCAACAACGATTTTGTGTCTGGCTAATGTAACTGTCCGGGGGGTGGGGGTGTGTGTGCGTCTTACCTGTGACGACCTGGCTAGTCCAGGGCGCCACATATACAGTATTTACCTGTGACGCCTCGGGACTATCAGGTCGTCACAGGGAATTGCAGTGCAGCGTCCACCTCCTTCTTGGTTTTGGGTCCCTAACCATATGGTGTGGCCTCCATCGGCTAATCAAACCCTAGATACACCCTGCACCACACCCACCAAACACACCAGTGGACGGCTTGAGTTGAATAGAGTCGCCCACCTGGGAGGTTGGGGAGGGGAGGTGAGGAGTGCAGTCAGTGAAGTAAAGTGGAGTAGTAGAGAGGAGGTCGGGAGCGGGGCTCCTGGAAAACTGTCTAGGTTGCAGATGGTGGTCTGGGCCTAGAGGAGTCGGACCCACTGTCGCAGGGGATTGTGGCAAGGGGCACGGATCTGTCGAGGAGGACAGCCGGCGGCCTTGCATCACCGGTCCGGGACCGAGGCACGACGGGGTACGTGGACCCTGGTCATAGAGTAGCTTCAGGCAACCCGATAATTTACCCGAGGATAACGGAGCCTTCAAGATCCATTCCAAACCGCTCCAAAATCAGGGCACTAGCGCAACAAGTGGGATAGGAATTTCCATCCAAAATGGTCCAGAAAATCCCAAGCGTGAGCCCTGAAAGCAAGCTCCCACATTTAGCCATAGTGGGGAGTTACATTGATCAATTCGATTGCTAAATATCTCCTTTTTCCTAATATTCATGGCAGGTATGCAATTCATTATTCACATTTTCAAGTTAGCAAATAGCATTTTTCATTGTATTTTCCAATATTTTTCCATATGCTTGAGGCATTATACTATTATCCAAGTTTGATGTGCAGCCTAATCCTTATATAGTATGTATTTTTTGGCTTGCACTCATAATATATATATTAGTGCTCACTTCAGTTATCCTATTCAGTTATATATAGTGGGGAGTGGGACCTGGCAAGTTTCACACTACTGGGACCACCAGAGAAGTAAACTAAGTGCCAGGAGGCAGGTCATGGATCACCAGGGAGCACCATCAGGGACAGGAACCGACCTAGCTCCCCTCAGCGGCAGCGGTGTCCAGAGACTTATTTTACCAGTTGTCGGTGTCTGCTTAATGGACTGGGGGAGTACCAAAGTGGCCCCTGCACCCCACGGCATTCCCCCCAAACACCGAGTCCCGGGTCTTTCCCCCTACCCATGGAGGGTTACAACACCTTGCTGCGCCACTTCACCAACCTGGGTACTCCCAGCGGCAGCGGCGGTACTTCACAAATTATCGTACATTATGGGTGGTGTCACGGACTCTATAAAATCCCTTATAAATACCCCCGTTATTTGAGTGGCCGCATGACCCCCGGGCACGGAGACCCTCAAGCCACTGAGAACCCGGATCTGAGCAGGAAAGGCTGCTTCCACGGGGGCGGCACATACCTTGGGCCTACGCGGAGGCATAATGTATTCTGAAACTCCTGAAAACTAATACAAATATATCAACACAAACGAAAAAGTACGACCAAACACCCAATTGCTGAAAAGTGAATTCTTTATTGAAACAGGGTCAGTGAGGAGCGGCACAGTTACAAGTGAGAACACGGGCAACCGGGATGACCGGAAAAATAAGGGGTAAATTACCCACCATTGGCACTCAAAGTGATAAGGCAACCATATGCATGTCATACATAGATAATTGTAATATACTAGTATATGCAGGTACCCAAGGTACCAGGGAATCTCTCCAACCAGGAACAGAATAATTAGTTAGGCACCAAAGAAGGGAAAAGAGAGGCCTAGAGAATTGTCTCAAATCATGGCCAGGACAATAATATTTGCCCCTCAATAGGGTCCATAAATAAAGGACTCAAGCTAAAGGACTTAATCATTAGAAAGCCATACTACAGATAAAACACTACTAATCAGCCTGAAACTGACGTGTATACCATCAAAGATTACTGAAGAGAGTAATTAATGGTGCTACTATACCTGGGGAGAGTGACCGGAGACCCACGTGAAGCCCGTGTCCACCCGACGGCCGTTTCGGCTATTTCGGCTATCAAAGCCTTCGTCAGGGGGCGTCTGTTTGTGACGTGTGTTTATTATTGTGGCGTGTGGCGTGTGTTTATTATTAATACAAATATATGTAACATCCCCTCTTCTGCTGTGTGTTTTATAATACTGGTGCCATCTTATGTGGTTGGTAGGCCCTTTTAGATACTTGGGTGCTAGTGCAACTGTCATCTTTGCACAACCTGTATCTCCACCATAGGGCCTATCCTGGATGCAGTAGCCCTTAGCATCTGCATAACTTTAGATGTTGATGCCATGGTTGACCCTTCTTGTGCTTATTCATAGTACTAATTGTTCTTCCTACCAAGTCAACAGAGCCACCTAATTGTTAAAACACCCAACTAGAGTTGACTTATTATTTCCTTCTACGCTTGGTACTCGTGAGTTGCCCTGTGCAGATGATACTACACAAGTAATGAATAAAGAGGCCAATCAAAGTTTATTCCTGCCTCAGCGCATGTGGCTAAATCTACAGCAAATGCATAACTTGTTAAATACTGAGGAGTCACTTTAACTATATGGCTGAAAAAAGTCTGTGTGATAGTCAAAGGGGTCGTGCCAAATATATGAACTTATTGATCGCTTGGAGTCCAATTGCTGGGTTCCCCAACATTTCTGAGAATGGGGCTCTGCATAGATCTGTCTAAACAGAGAGGAAGTAAAGCATGTTAATTTTTATTCCATTATTCTCTATGGGAATGCAGAAGCTAGCTAAGCAATGCTTCAGCAATTTCCAGCAGACCCAAAGAAAGTTAGTAGACTAGAGGTGCAAATGCTTGAACTTTGATCCATTCTAATTTATCGCTACAGAGCCCCATCATCTAATTCTTGGTGCTTCTGAATGGTTTCCTACCAATCAATAGGTTTTACCATATCCTATTGACAGGAGATAACTAGTCATGGGCAATGCTCGGCACCGCTTGATACTTGATTGAGTATTTAGGTACTCGGGCGCCATGCTCAAGTCCCAATCCTGCTGTTTTTCAGCTACTAATCATGTGAGTATTGCCTGCCAATAACAGTAATGCCATAGCCATGTTGGCTACTGGAATTATTTTGATTGGCTTGCCGCATAGTGTCATTGAGTTTTTATAAGCCCGAGTGACGCCATGCTTGGCACGATGTATCTGAAAATAGTGTAGGGAGAGTTTCTGCTGGAGAAGGGACAGTGTATTAAAGCCTCACAGTACATGCTGGGGCAACATTAAACCAACAGCCCTTTTCAGGGCTACTTCAAATAGATTATATTCTCTAATAATACCGCTCTTAGCTGCATTTAGTGTAGGATTACTTTCTGGAGAAGGGATTTTGTATTAGAGGCATTTAGGTAGGGTTCATTGTGTTATAGTCCTTGGTGCTGCCACATACAACCAACAGTCCAGTTCATGGGTAATTTAAATTCATTCCTTTTGTCTGATAATATCCCTTTTAGCTACGTACATAATTTAAAATACTCAAGGTGGGCGGTAAGGAATAGGGAAGTGAATGTCCCCCTGACAGGGGTGTACGCAGAGGCCATGCATCATCTAAATCTAGCTTCCTGTCCCACTTTGCAGGTGGGCACGGGACACCACTGTTGAAGCCAGAACAGTGTGAGTGGGTTGTGGGTTGGATGGCAGATAATGCTTTAAGTCTGTTTCCCAACACCATCTTGTCTTCCATACAGTCCAATCTCACTAGCCAAGAGTTTGGACCACATAATCCTCACCCTAATCCTCCTTACTCCCACTATGGCTAGTCACAGGAGACAAGTGACCCCATACTTGGATACTCTGAGGAGCTCCTTACCTTTTCATTTATAGCTTCTTCTTGCCTCTCATCATGCAAGATTCAAGAGGGACATGAGGAGATCATTTACGGTGATACTCAAATATTTGAGCAGCCATGGTCAGAAGAAGCCGACGGTTGGGTACGGCAATTACTGTTTCAAGAGGTTGATGATTAGACACACTTGCCAGCAAGTCATATTAGGTCTACAAATAAGAAGAGGGAGCAGAGTGTGGAAGTGAAATACAAGGTGGTGGATGATGATGTCACTGACCCAACCTGGCAAGATGTGCAGAGTAGGCACAGCAGCACAGAGGAGGGAGGGTCCGTAGCACTGCAACAGACAGGAAGAGGCAGTGGGGTTGACAGAGGGAAAAGGCAGGTAACTATTCCCCAGAATATCCACATACAGTCAAATGACAGGTGAAAGGTCAGGTGTTCGCTAGTCTGGTGATTTGTATGGAAACTGCAACTTACAAAAAAATGGTAATATGTAACCTGTGCTATGCCAAGTTCAGCAGGGGCCAGACTACCATCAGCATTTTGAGGCACATGCCATCCAAGCACTTGACTAGGTGAGTCCACAACCAGTGTCTGTGGTTGACACCACAGCCTCTCCCCTTGCTCTACATGCTGGGCAATCCCCTGTCGAGGACCCAAGCATGAATGAAGGCCCTGCACCTGTAGTTGTACATTTGTTACCACCATCAGCAACTATGCCCATTTCTTTTTCCCGGCACAGCATTAGGCTGTCTCTACCCCAGGCCTTGAAACACAAGCAAACATTACCCACCCACAGACCCAAACACTAAACAGACACATTTCTAGACCACTTGCACTTGAAATGTTGCTGTTTAGTCTTGTGGACATTGAGGCTTTCTGCCAGTGGCGGATGGAGTAATAGGTCCCCATCCACCACTAATTCTCCTGGTGTGCTGTCCCTGCCTTAAACAAGCACATGTCCATTAACATCATTCGTGCCCTCATCAACGCAGTTACTATGAAGGTACACTTAACCACAAACCCATGGACAAGTGCTTGTGGCCAGGGACACTACATTTCCCTGATGACACACTGGGTGAACTTAGTAGAGGCCAGAACCAAGTCAGACCCTGGGATAGCACACGTGCTACAGACCCCTAGTTCCATCAAGGCTTCCCTACCTCCTACACCAGTTCCTGTACTCCCTCTTTCTCCTCATCCTCTGTCTCTGAATTGTTGTCCCTATCATATAAATATAGAAATGCGGCACTCCTGAATAACTGGTGCTTGGATAGGGTTCCAACCCGTAATCAATATAATCAAAAAATCCAGCAAGTCTCTTATTTTATTGTAACATCAAGCAATTTGTGTTAATTCGATAAATTTTCGGTCAACTGACCTTCATCAGATAACACAAAAAAAGGCTCCAATGGAACATATAAGAATTCCTAGATAAGAAGGGAAAACCGCCCGTCCGGGTCTGCGATCAGCAGACCCGGACGGGCGGTTTTCCCTTCTGAATTTTTTTATTATATTGTTGTCCCTATCAGTCACTAGCTGGAAGCACCACAGCGCTGTCTTGCTGAAGTGGCAACAGGCTCTGCTAAAACTAATATCATTAGGTGACAAACGGCACACCACCACAGAGTTGTTGAAAGGTCTAACAGACCAGACAGATCTCTAGCCCTTGCCTAAAGCCTCAAATCAGGCATGATCGTATGTGATAATGGAATTACCTGGTGGTGGCTCTGAAGAATGGCAAGCTGCCACACTTACCATGCCTAGAAAAGAGAAAAGATGGGAGCTCGTGTAAACTCCTGAGAGATCTGAGAAAAAGTATCGGGGTGTGATGCACTCACCTTGATGTGTTGCGCAGCAGGCACAACACTGTTTGAAGCTTGTATCAGTGGATGATGGATCCTCTCCGTGGAAGGAGGTTGCTCCTGTCACCTAGATCGTCCAGTGGTCAAGGCTGGGTGACCCCACTATAATTAACCTCCAGTTTAGTGGGTGCTGCAAGAGACTGGATGTATGAACCCCACTGAGTACCAGGGGTTCAAGGTGGCCACATGTATGCCAATCTGACCGCTGCAGCACCACCGCTCACCCACAGTGTAGTGGGTACAGATAATTGGTGGAAAAGGATGAAAATTTGCGGTGTGTGGTGCGCTGCTGATCAAATGATAGGCAGTGACAATGAGGTTGAGGAAAATAATTTATTAGTAATAACTATAACAGTAGGAATAAAGGACACTACGTGTTACGGGGACGAACTGACCCCTTCCTCTGGTGTCTGAGGAAGAGGTCTGTTTGTCCTATAACGCTTGTGTCCTTTATTCCCACTGTCATATATATTACTAATAAATTATTTTCCTCAATCTCATTGTCACTGCCTATCATTTGATCAGCAGTGCACCACACACTGCAAATTTTCATCCTTTTTTGACACTTACCATGCCTGGCACATGTGCTCAACTTAGTGGTTCAGCGCTTTCTGAAAACCAACCTAGATTTTCCTGAGCTACTTGTCAAGGTTCACCGTATGTGCATCCATTCACGCAAGTCACCTACAGATGCTGCTGGTTTAGCAATGCTGCAGCAGAGCTTGCAAGTGCTCACCCACCAACTGGTTTGCAACCTGCCCTGTTACTGGAACTCCACATTACATATGCCCATCAATATTCTAATCAGCCTCCACACATAAGAACTGACGAGTGGCCATGGATGACTGACATCAGTATAATTCTCCAAAACTTTAAGGGATCAACACAGTTGTGGAGCATGATTACACCATAATCACCATAACCAACTGTTTGTGTCTACTCAAACGCTCACTGCTTACAATTAAAAAGGAAGCTTTGTTAGAAGACTAGGTGGAGATGGAGGAAGAAAGTACACAGGGTAATATTACTCAGCCTCCTCTCATCTTCTCAGCACATATTGGGTGATAATCTGGAGTAGGAGAAGGAAGAACATAATATAATTGACTGCAGATGGTACTTCCAACACCAGTTTCTCGTCTGTTCATCGTGGACAGCCTGAAGAGGAGGAGCAGGAGGGGGAGAGGGCAGAAGAGGAGATAGTCGTCCCTCTGGTGGGGACAGGTAAGTCTTGGCTGTTGGGAGTCTGGCATACATGGCCCTCTTCGAAGTGCATACACTTTAACAGTCAACGAATCACACTCCTTCCAAATGGGAAAAAAACGCTTTGTGAAGCCATGCTTCAACATCTCTTTCAGGGTGTATCAGAGTGTCTACTTCTAATTTTTGGCAGCCATTGCCCACAGTGCATACACTTTAACAGTCTATGAGTCCCACTCTTTCCAAATTTGAAAAACATGTTTGAGAACCTTATCTACGTTTCTTACAGGGTGTATCGAAGTGCCTACTTCTAATTTTTGGCAGCCCTTGCACATAGACTGTTAAATCATATGTACTATCTTCTGATCATTCAGAAAGCAGATGATATAATCATGTAATTTTGTTTTCACCAGTTCCTGGTTAATGTGATGACCCATCTGATCCCGGCATACTGCACTGGTTCATCTGGTTACTTGTCTCTGTAATTATTTCTCCCCTCCAAAGCTCACCTAATGTAGGACCAAATTTAAATAACCATTAATGAGTATCTGTGGCGCCATTACAGTTTTCTATACTATCTTAGCACTAAGGCCATACATACATACATACATACATGTATAGAGTCCAAAATCATTGTATTTTCATAGACACAACACACGACGAAGGAGAAATCTGAAAATGATTGAATACAAGTGAAATGGACCAGGCTCTGTTTTACAACTTGAGATTTTTTTTCGGGCCCTTGGTAATTGACTGCAAGTCATGGGATGAGATTTTTACTGTTTTCGAGGAAAGAAATATGACATTCCACAAGAGACGCAGAGGAATGTCAGGGTTAGATTAAATATTTTATTCTAACACTATGTTTTATGGCTCCAGTTGTCCTTGTAACAAGAAGGTATCACAGAATCGGAGCGGACTGGTAAGAGGAGAAAATGAGGGCAGTTACCTATTTATACAATGTACAAGTATTGCAAATACCTTGCTGTGTGATATGGAGGTAAAGGATGCCCAGGTTATAGTTTGGAGCAAATCTAGACCAGTCTTTATATAGGCAAAATGCATCTAGATTGAAATTTGTTCGCCCTCTGGTTAAAACCATATTTTTCGCATTTTTCTTCAAAGTAATTTAATCAATGGCTTCAAGTTTAAGCATAATTTTTTTCTACTGTGAACATCTTTAACCCCTTAATGCCATATGATGTAAATATCCATCATGAACTGAGGTCTCTTATGCCGGCGTCACACGGGTCGATTTATCGTGCGATCGCATTAGCGATCGCACCCGCCCCCGTCGTTTGTGCGTCATGGGTAATTCATTGCCCGTGTCGCACAAAGTCGTTAAACCGCCGTCACACGTACTTACCTCCCGCACGACCTTGCTGTGGGCGGCGAACATCCTCTTCCTGAAGGGGGAGGTACGTTCGGCGTCACAGCGACGTCACAAAGCCGCCGGCCAATAGAAGCGGAGGGGCGGAGATGAGCGGGACGTCACATCCCGCCCACCTCCTTCCCTCCGCATTGCGGCCGGCGGCAGGTAAGCAGTGTTCATCGTTCCCGGGGTGTCACACGGTGCGATATATGCTGCCTCGGGAACGATGAACAACCGGAGCACAGAAAGAGGACCGACATTTTGAAAATGAATGACGTGTCAACGAGCAACGATAAGGTGAGTATTTTTGCTCGTTCACAGTCGTTCGCAGGTGTCACACGGTACGACATCTCTAACGATGCCGGATGTGCATCACGAATTTCGTGACCCCCGGCGATATATCGCACGATATATCGTACCGTGTGACGCCGGCATTAGGCTATTTTTGCTGCTTTTTTTTCTGCTCTCTTGGCAATAAAGAAGCTGCTTCTGAAAAACAGGTTTGTCTTCTATTCACCTAAGGCGCAATGTTGCTTTTTTTGCCTGGACTTTTCCACTTCCTCATTGCTTTCTTTTGGAAAAATGCTGTAAAAACTCTGAAAGAATTTACATACAGCAATTTTCAATTCAGTCAGGAATAAAAAAAAAAAAGAAAATCTTGTGCTTGAAATTTCTGAAATCTCATAGGTTTTGCTGGTACTGTAAAAGCTAATTTTATTTTCATAAAAGAACGCAACAAAAATTCAATGTGTGTACATAGCCTTCGTGCGTTCAGCTGCTGGAGGCCGACTGTTGGAGCGCAACCCGATGACCGCATAACAAGGAAGGACGACGATTGCATTGCAATGCTTGTACCGGCCAACAGCTCTCCTCACCCGAGCATGTCAGCATGGGTTCCAATGCGGATGTCACGTTCGGGTCAGGAGAGCTGCTGGCCAGTACGAGCATTACGATGTAATCATCGTCCATGTTATACATATATCTGCTGCGCCCTATTACAAAGTCAGACTTCTGAATTACTATGACCGGCAGGGTCCTAGCAGCTAAACCGCTCTTAAGGAGATGTCTACAGTAACAGCAGCACAAGAGGCGCTAACAGAATCTCTCTATCAGCCCATCGACACCCACACAGCACGATTGAGGGTGTCAGTATTTTTTGAGCATTATTTTCACTTAAGCCGTTTTTATCTTCCCTGAATATACCCCAGTGTTTTTGTGACCTGCAGTCAAGTGTCAAATTGCACATAGCCACCTTTCAAAATAGTATTACTCATAGGGCAGGAGTGCAATATTGGGAGATTAACGGTTTTGCACAATGTCACTTTAATTCTATTTGGATGGTTATATTTGAACTAGGCTTCTGAAGGTTTTTTGATTAACTCCCGTATGTTCAATTACGTACATCCAATAGGTACATTGTGTTCAACTACCTTGTGATATCACTTATTTAGGTGTTATAATTTATTTTAATCATATACCAATAAAGGTTAAATTTTAAATACCAGTGGTACACACAAATCATCAATTTGGTATTAAGACTTCTATTCTATGTCAGTATACCGCCCCTGTGCCAGCGGCCGAGCCGCTCGGATCCAGAACCGCAGTGGCTCGAGGATTCTCCAGACCCGGGGGTTAATGCGGACACTCTAGTATGAAAAGGGGAGTTTGTACAGGTGAGTTAGAAGTTCGTGACGCCACCCACGGTGCGTGGTAAGGTAGAGTACCACCGCTGCTGTTTGGGGAAAAGGAGGAGCCCGGTGGCGGTGGTCCGGCAGCAAGCTTTTTAACCCCTCCGTGGGTAGGGGGGGGTGCCCTGGGGCCCGGTGATGGTGCAGGAGTGGGGTGCCATTGTCAAAAGGAAGGGTTTCTGCGTACTCACTCAGTCCAAGAATACTGACACCGACAGCTTGTAAACCAGCATTCTGAGTACCGCTGCAGCCAGAAAGGAGCACGCTTGGATCCGTGCCCTAGGTGTTACTTGTTGCCCTGTGGCCTTTTCCATGGCACCTTGTTCACTGTTTGGACCCTATAGTGTGGAACTAATCGGGTCCCGCTCACCCATATGGCTAACGGAGTGACCTTGCTCTCAGGGTTCACGCTTGGGATTTGGTGGACTGTGTTTTGGGAAAAGTCCTATCCCCTCGTTGCGCTAGGAGCGGGTGAGGGATGAATCTTGAAGGCTTCACCCCCGTCGGGTAAATTACCAGGTCGCTTGAAGCTACTTCCTGGCCTAGGGTCAGCATACCCCGTCGTGCCCTGGCCCCTGCCCGGAGATGTCTCAAAGCCGCCGGCTGCCCTCCTCGGTAGTCCGTGCCCCTTGACACGATCCCCTGCGACCGGGGTTCCAGCTCCTACCAGGCCCAGACCAATGTCTGCCACCTAGTAGACTTAAGAAGCCCTGCTCCTGACTTGTGACCTCTGCCTTCGAGAGTCACCACTCAACTGAGCTCCTCCTGATACTCCTGACCCTCCCTTACCAACCTCCAAATGGGCGTCCCTATTCCCTTCAGACTATCCTTTGGTGTATCCGGTGGGTGTGGTGCAGAATGTTCCTAGGGTTTTGACTGGCTAAGCTCTTAGCAACACCAAAGGACAGGGATCCGTAACCAAGGAGGATGCGGATACTGTGCAGAAGGGCAGATTGCACAATACCCTGTGACGACCTGATAGGCCAGGGCGTCACATCAGTGTGTTGCCAATAGTTTCCAATCGTTGCTATGGCAATCAAGGGCATGACAAAGGGTTTCAGGCCTTCCATGCACCACAACCAATCAAAGCCCATCAGAGTGAGGCCTGACAGGCTGTCAGTTAAGCACTGACAGAGCAGTATAATACACAGTACTGCTAATATAGTGGGTATTACTGTGATCATTAGATGTTAGTAAAAATTAATCAATATTGTAAAAACAAAGAAATAAAAAATGCATTTTAGGTGTAAAGATAAAAGCATCCTCTCCAGATCCCAGTTCACCACCCCCCCCAAAAAAAAAAAAAAAAAGTTTAAATTTGGAAAAAATATCTAAAAAAGCAAGACATATTTGGTATCTTGCATGTGATGTGCCCATGGGGCCTCAGGTCTACTTGTCACCGGGCCAGTGGTATTTGGGGTTGCTTTGAATGGCCTGACCCAGCTCCGTGGCCCCATCGGTGTCAAAAGGGTGCAAGGTGACCAGCATAGGGGATGATGGAGGTTTGCTTTGCAGCGCCACCCATGGTATGCGGCTAATGATCAGCTGTCACTGCGAGATGCTGCTCTCCTCCGGGGTGGATGGTCACGCAGCTCAGATGGTCCAGCTCCCAACAGGCAGAGCTAGGCCCCGAGGGAGGACGATGGTGGGGGGTAGTAGCCATTGGCACCGGAGTGCCGGGCGCCAGCACCAGCAATGACAGAACAACACCAGGACTGCGGACAAAGTTTTTTTATTCACTGTCAGGTCGTCACCCTTGGAGTGCCGGTTTCCACCGTGATGGGCCCCAGCCGATCCCGGATGATTCAGAGGCCACAACTGGTGTTGTGAAGCTGTGAGACCTTCCTTCCTTGCGCTCTGTAGTGTGGATCCCCATGGCGTGAAGCTACTTAGGGACCCCAGTGTCCTTGGGTTTAGTTCCCATCCTATCTGCAGGCAGTGCAAATCAGATGTGGAGCCGACCGTGGTCTTGATTCCTGACTCTATATGCTACTGTGCCCCGGGACCTTTGTGGTGGGCAATGGGACATGAAATTCCCCTTCTCTGCAGATTCTGATGGCGCAACGTGGAGTGTACGCCACCTTAGGGCTCTGCACCCTGACTGCATCGGTCCTGAAGGGGCTGTTAGGCTCACCTCTCAGCTACCGTGTTGCTACTCTGTCTCTCCAGCTCCACCAGGTAAAGTCCTGCTTCTTACAGTCTGTCCGGTCCTACCTAAGGAAGCTCTGAAGCACTCTCCTTAGCGGCCATGTTTCTGTGAGACCCTGGATGTTATGGTACTCTTGTCCTTCTCCCTCCAAGGAAGCTCTTAAGAATTCTCCCTGGCTGGGCTTTCTGAGGAAGCTCCAAAGCACTCTCCTCAGTGACCGTCTTGTTCCAGTTCCCAGACTACTCTGAAGTAAAAGTCTGTGTGTTCTCTAACTTCCCTCATGCTGGCCCCACCTTCCTGATGACTCATTAGTGCTGGGGAAGTCCCGTTACTATGGTGACCACCTCTAGCCCAGTTCCAGTGGGAAAGCACCTGGTGTGTGTTGTGTAACTGAAGAACACCAGTGGTTAACCTCTTCATTACTCATGATGAGTACTGCATCTTAAGACAGATGCAATACCCTGTGGCGACTGAAGCCTAAGGGGCGCCACACATGTACAATGACACCTTCCATAACATTATATCATTACTTATTCCACACTGTGAACCACACAATAAAATAAATTAGAAAACACGACCCCAAAATTGCCATTTTTGTTCTTCCTGCCTCACAAAAAAAATACTAAATGAAAAGTGATAAAAAAGTTTAATGTGTTCAAAAATAGTTCCAATAAATACTACAGCTTATTACTCAAAAACTAAGGTCTAATGCAGCTCTGTAATTAAAAAAAAACATATGGCCCTCACAACATGATACAAAGAAAAATTATATAAATTGGATATTTCTGTATTCATATTGACCCATACTATAAAATCATTTTGTATACATATTCTCATGAGCTGAACTCAAAGATCTAAGACTTTCCCTTTGTGCACTTTCTCAAATATTGCTCACAAATTTGTCTAAATCTGTCTTAGGCCTCTTTTACACGTCAGTGATTCTGGTACGTATGTGGCAGTTTTTATATGCACCAGAATCACGGAAATTCACAGACCCATTAAAATCAATGAGTCTGTGCACACATCAGTGATTTCTCACTGACATGTTTCTGTGCAGCGTACATGCATGTCCGTGATTTCTGCACAGAGACATGTCCGTTTTTTTCTGGCATCACTGATGTCACACGGACCACAAAGTGATGTGATCCGTGTGACATGTACCAGAGAAAACATGTATATTTAAAATAAAAAGCTTTTCACAAATCATCTGTCTCCAGTGATGCTGTCTTCAGCCACTGCTGTCACCAGCTTCCAGGCCAGCTAATTATGCTCATGAATATGCACTGCACGACAACCCGGAAGTAACTGCAGAGGGGAGACAACAGCGGCTGGAGACAGCATTGAGGGAGACTTCAGCACCATGGACAACAGCAGCGTGGACAGGTTAGTATAAGTGCCTGCTCTACATGTATTATCACAGATAGCACACAGAGATCACATGTGTGCCAAAATCATGGCACATGGAGAGACATACGCACCTTTATCACATCAGTGAAAGTTGTGTGTGTTTGTCACTGACGTGTGAAGGGGGCCTAAAGGCTGCTTTACACGGTACGACCGATTGTGCAATTTCACAATCGATCATACCCGCCCCCGTCCTTTTTGCGTCACGGGCAAATCGCTGCCCATGTCGCACAAAGTCAGTAACCCCCGTCACACATAGTTACCTCTCGTGCGACCTCGCTGTGGGCGGCGAACGTCCACTTCCTGGAGTGGGAGGGACGTTCGGCGTCACAGCGACGTCACACGGCCGCCGGCCAATGGAAGCGGAGGGGCGGAGATGAGCGGGACGTAAACATCCCGCCCACCTCCTTCCTTCACATAGCCGGCGGCGGCCGCGTGACGCAGGTGAGCTGCTGTTCATCGTTCCCGGGGTGTCACACGGAGCGGCGTGTGCTACCCCGGAAACGATGAACTACTAAATTAAACAATATTATGGAACCTAGCGAGCAGTACACGACTCACGATTTGTGAGCGATACTGCGTCGCTATGAGGTGTCACACAGGCCGGCATCGCCAGCGATGCCGGATGTGCGTCACAAAAACCGTGACCTCGACGATCTATCGCACGATAGATTGTCTGGTGTAAAGCAGCCTTTAGGGGTACTTTGCATGCTGCGACATCGCTACTGCGATATCTTCAGGGTCAAATCGAAAGTGACGCACATCCGGTGCAAGTAACGACGTCGCAACGTGTGAAGCCTAGATGCGCCGATAAACAATCGCAAAAGCGTCAAAAATCGGTGATCTGTATAGCATCGGTCATTTTCATAATGTCGCACCAATAGGAGATACGATGTTGTTCCTCGTTCCTGCAGTAGCACACATCGCTGTGTATGAAGCCGCAGGAGCGAGGAACATCTCCTTACCTGCCTCCACTGGCTATACAGAAGAAAGGAGGTGGGCGGGATGTTTACGTCCCGCTCATCTCCGCCCCTCCGCTTCTATTGGCCACCTGCTGTGTGACGTCGCTGTGACGCCGCACAACCCACCCCCTTAGGAACAAGGCGGGTTGCCGGCCAGAGCGACGTCGCAGGGCCGGTAAGTACGTGTGACGCTGCCGTAGCGATAATGGTCGCTACGGCAGCTATCACATGATATCGCATGTGCCACAGGGGCAGGTACTATCGCGCTCGGCATCGCTAGCCGATGCTAGCGATGTCGCAACGTGCAAAGTACCCCTTAGTGAGCACTGCTCCTTTGCTGAGATAATACATCCACCTCACAGGTGTGGCATATCAAGATGCTGATTGGATAGCAAGATTACTGTACAGATACGCCTAAAGGCCACTTCACACATAACGAGATCGTACAACGAGATCGTTACTACGTCACAGTTTCTGTGACGCAAGAACGACTTCAATTGCGATCTCGTCATGTTTGACACGTACCAACGATTCACCCCCTGCTGCGAAATCGCTGATCGATGCCGAACAGCTTGGGCCATTTTTGGCTCGTTGGAGTCCTGCTGGGCTGCATGAATCTGTATGTTTGACACCCTATTTACGATTTCGTTGACGACCTAGATGAGATGCACGAAGGCGTGTTGTTGCGTCCCCGTTTCCACGCCCCTTCTGCGCCCATTGGTTGGCGCTGAGAACAATAGTGTTTAGTTACGTCGCCATTTCCGCGCCCCCTCTCTGCAACGATTGGTTAGCAATGAGAACACTATTGCGCTCTGATTGGGTATCACTTCATGCTTTGTTCCCTTTTGAGTCTTCTAGGAGCAAACCGGTGACTACACCCAGATTCATTCGTGCTTTGTTCCCGCTTGCTTGGTTTTCGGATCAAAGCTGCATCTTCCCTCATTCATTCCCGAGCGTGTCGCTGTATTACAGATTCATTCGTGCTTTGTTCCCGCTTGCTTGGTTTTCGGATCAAAGCCGCATCTGCAGCCGCATCTGCACTTGTATATCCCTCATTCGTTCCCGAGCGTGTCGCTGGGAGGATCGAAACTGCGATTATTAATAGATAGCATAGACGGCTGCATTTTCTGGACGTGGTAAGTCATTTTCGTAAAGTCTATGTTACTTGTTCCATGTTTTTGTTATAGTATGGAAAGTATTTGTGTTTATAGATAGTAATTATTTTTGCGGATCATCAAAGTGGTTGGTTGTTATCTGTACACATATGTCCTTTTGTGCGTCCATCGTCCTTTTATGTGTCCTTATGTAGTATTGCTGGTTATTTTGTCTCTCTGATACAGCCGCCATTTTGTTTCTCTGACACAGTTACAGCCGCCATTTTGTTTCTCTGACACAGTTACAGCCGCCATTTTGTTTCTCTGATACAGTTACAGCCGCCATTTTGTTTCTCTGACACAGTTACAGCCGCCATTTGTTTCTCTGACACAGTTAGAAGTGGTGCACTTCTATGGGGGCGGCCATTTTAGTGTCTCTTTTACACCCCCCAAAAAATGTGATTGGTTTATAGCAACTTTTCTCATCTTTACATGTTTTTTTGCAGTGTGGACAACATGAACGACATGCAGCGTGTTGTGCTGGGTGCTGCATTGATGTTTGAGGCCGGTCGGCTACGTGAAGTGGAACAGAGGCGTTCCAAACGAAAGCGCCGCATGTGGACCAGAGAGTGGCTGCAGAAGAGGTACAAATACTCCCACATGCAACTGCTAAGAGAGCTGCAGGAAAATAATCCTCAGGATTTCCGCAATTTTCTGCGGATGTCAGAAGAATCATTTAGCCTTTTACTCGAAAGAGTTACGCCAATTATTCAGCGCAAGAATACAGCGATGCGTGCTGCCATCCCGGCAGATGAAAGATTGGCAGTCACGCTGCGTTTCCTGGCCACCGGACGCTCCCTGCAAGACTTACATTTTTCTTCTGCAATTTCAAGGTCCCTGCTCAGCATTCTTATTCCGGAGACATGTAGAGCAATTTTCCACAGTCTGCGTAACTACATTGAGTTCCCCAAAACTGTGGAGGAATGGCAGAAGATTGCCACCGATTTTGAACACCTTTGGCAGTTCCCAAACTGTGGTGGTGCTTTGGACGGGAAACATGTGCGGATCACTCAACCACTGAACAGCGGCTCCTATTTTTATAACTATAAGGGCTATTTCAGCATCATCCTAATGGCCCTTGTGAATGCCAATTACGAATTTATTGCTGTTGATGTTGGCATGAATGGCCGGGTTTCTGACGGTGGGGTTTTAGAACACACAGGCTTTGGTGAACGTTTGCAAAATGGTGAACTGCATTTGCCCCCCAACTCTGACACTACCGCAAACCTTAACTTTGTATTTGTGGGCGATGAAGCCTTCCCACTTCATCCCAATCTCATGAAACCATTCCCACAGAAAAGTCTAACGGCGGAAAGACAAAGGTTCAATTATAGATTATCAAGGGCACGCAGGGTTGTGGAAAATGCCTTTGGGATAATGGCAAATCGCTTCCGCGTTTTCCACACACCAATTAACCTGAGTCTACCATCAATAGACGCAGTTGTTTTGGCCTGTTGCGCCCTTCACAACTTTCTTCGACGGCGAGATGCTATTACGTACTGTCCAACAGGCTTTGTAGACTCTGATGACTTAAATGGCGAAGTGGTGCTTGGCGAATGGCATTCTGAAGATCCCGCAATCGCAGGACTTCAACCATTGGCGCCCGGCAGAAATACCGATGATGCGAAGGCCTGTCGAGAAAAGTACTGCCAATATTTTAATGGTCCTGGTGCAATTACGTGGCAGCATTAGATAAACTTGTATTGAGCACATTTATTATGCTGAGTTTTATTTTCTTGTATTGATTGGTTTTAGAAACTTCCCTTCTTAATTTTAAAAAATATATGGTTACTTGTATTATGTTCATCACATTTATACTAATTTTAAAATATATGGTTACTTGTATTGTTATGTTCATCACATTTATAATAAAATGTCATTTTTGCAAAATGATTACTTTAATAAACAGTTGTTTTAACTTTCCACAAGATTTGTTTGTCATTCATTCACTATTAAGGGCTACTGTGGGGAGCAGTACCACCATTGCTGCCGTTACATCACCCCCGGAGGCCCCAAATTATGAATATGAAGCCTTATATATTTTCATTTGGGGTTTTTAAACGGGGACGTTTGTGCGTCCCCGAAACCTTCAAACGACATCTCTTTTTCGATTTCTTATAATTGTATGTGCGCTCGCAGTGTGTGATACCACGACCCCTTGACACAGCATTTGCGTCATGGCGCGATCTCATTTCTGCAGCAAAGATCATTCTGATTTGTTAAAAGTGCGTCGCACTTTCACCTTCAAACATAGCATTGTAATATTTCACAAATCAACAATCCCGCCATGGCCGACGGCGGCCATTGGCTGGAGCAGGATCAACAACGTCCACCCCAATCTGATTGGAGCTAGCGTTCACGTGACGCTATCGGTCGAATCAGATGTGAAGAGGCGTTACCGCGGGTGACGCAACTGCGTTTGCTACGTAGACACACCAGCGAACAATGGCGGCACGCAGGAGGGCAACAGCTTGGGGAGAGGCGGAGGTCCGGTACCTAATTAGAGAAGTGGATGCTCGCGATTATGATTGCCGTGAGGCGCAAGAGCATCCACTTCTCCATAAGAAAGCGGTATTGCGCAGGATCCAACGTGGGTTGAGGAGGAGATTTCATTTGGAGCGCACCTGCGCCCAGATCCGAAAAAAATTAGCGGATCTAAGGTACCGCTCCAGTGCCCGGATCTCTGCCATACAAGCAGAGTTACAAAACCAAGGTAGGCGCAGATGAGTGTGCCTTGGCAACGTATAATGGTGTTCTTAAATATATATCTATTTATTTTTATATATATATATATATATATATATATATATATATATATATATATATATATATATATATATATATATATATATCTCTATCTATCTATCTATCTATATATATATATATGTATATATATATATTTATTCTAAAAATAAATATATAAATATATAATACATATATAAATATATATATATATATATCATATATATATAAGTCTATACATATATTTTTAAATTAAATATATATATAATTCATATTAATTATATATAAATATAAATATAAGAAAATATACATATATAATAAGTAATAAATATATTGATTTAAATGTATATATTTAGGATATATATATCCTTTTACTTAATTAAAATTATATATATATAATCTATTTTATAGATCGATAGATTATATATATATATATAAAACATATAAAATATATATATATATATATATATATATAGATATATAGATACAATTCGAAAAATATATTTAGATATATATAATAATAAAAAAAAAATATACATAATATATATCTATATATAATTATAAAAATATATCATATATTAATTATATATATATATAATTATAAAAATATATAATATATTAATTATATATATATATAATTATAAAAATAAATATATACAGATAATATTTAAATAATAAATATATATATATTTTAATGTATATATATTTATTATATATATATATATATATATATATATATATATATATATATATATATATATATATATATTTCCCATGAACTGACAACCCTCTATCAGCACACAGTTTTCATATGTTCTGATATACCTCTTGTCCTTGGCACCCAGCTTCGCCATGCTTGGCAAAACATCATTCCCTCACCACCCAGCTTTTCCCATATCAGAGAGAGCATGGCAAAGCCGGGTGCTGTGGGTAGTGGGTCTTTTTCCCTCAGCACAAAAAAATTCCATCTCCTGCTTGTATTTTTGTACCCCCTCATATCTAGTTCTCCAAATACAATATTGGCCCCCACATAGCCTTCCATATAGTATAAAGGGTTCCACATAACCCTTCAGATATTAGAATGCATCCCATAGTCCTCCATGAACTGTAATGAATTTCCTAGAGTTCTCCATGAAGTTTCATTCACCCCAGAGTTCTCCATATATTATACTGCACCACATATTCCACAATGTGTTCAAATTCACCCCCATAGTCCTTGTATAAGGTAGGCTACGTAGTCCGCCATATATTTCAATGTACCCCCCACAGTCCTATATGTATCATAACGCAACCACATTAAACTTTATATTTTCTTAAGAACCCCCAGAGGAGCAAGGGGCCGCAGAGGAGGGAGAGCATGTGCCCGAGCCCCCGGTGGATCTACAGCCACCAGAGGAGGAGGAGGAGGAGGAGGAGGAGTACCACCCACAGGGGCCACCGGCCGGATCGCCCCCCGGTAATTTTTTAATATAACATTAACGCCATATAAAGTACAAAACAAAAAGCTGTTGAGTACTATAAAGTGTTTTTTGTTATCATAGATGCTAGTCCAGGCTCCATAAGTGAGTCTGTATCGGACGAGGGGGATAACCGTAAGTCATGAATCTCCTACTTTGTAATAATAAGCAGAAATAAAAATTATGATTTATTAATTTTACCATTCCCTCCATAGGCATACCCACTTTGGCCGAAATCATGTCCTCCCAAAGAAGGATTTTGTCGGCCCACAGGAGGCTGATGGCCAGAGTGGAGCGGCATGCGGCGCTGCTGGCCCGTTATGTGGCTGGACAAGGGGAGGGCAGCAGCAACTAACGTTTTTTTTTTTTTGTTATTGTATCCATATTCATGTGTTATAAAAAATTTGAAATTGATATCTGCTGTTTGGTATGTCTCATTGCATAAAGCAAGTTAACAGCTATCACCACTCACAAACTCACCACTCACAAACATCATATTACATGTAGGCATCTGTATAGATGCACCAATCCCATTATCCACGAGGGGGGTGACTAGGCTTTACTGGTTGTTTGCTGTACATGAGTGTGTGGGTTGTGTGGTGGTATGCCAATGAGGGTGGAGTATGGTACAATCTCTGTAACTACCGTGTTTTGCCAGGGCATCACAACCATATGCTGAATTAAGTAACGCAGGCAGCAAGATTGAAACAACATAAATTTATTATTACAATGAAAATATAACAATCAATTGAAATTAATTTCAAATAACAAAACAACAACAATAACAAAATTTAGTGGCCGTCTTCATATTGGTGGACATATTCAGGCCGGGTGGGAGATGACAGTTGGCTTAAAAATGAATCATTTGAATACCTGGGATAATGTGGGGGGGGAAACTGTGGGGGGGGATACTGTGGGGGGGGATACTGTGGGGGGTGGTCAAGCTGCAAGCGTGGTGGATGCATCCTGTTCGGTGTACTTTGCAGGGGCTGGCGAGGAATCCATGTATTAGAATCATGGGACTGGTTCTTCTTGCATATCGTGTCATTGTCATCCAGTTCTCCTCGGCCTGCCTTTCTTAGGACTTCCAACATCAGTCTTTCGGCTTGCTCCCTCTGTGTGGAATCCAATTTGCAGAGTCTGTCCGATGCAAATGCGGCAAAGCTATCGACTGGGGTGCTTTTTGGCTGTGATAGCAGTTGGGTTGCCAAAGAATAAAATTCAGCCGATGTCACAGGGGTGTTGGCCTTCTTTTTGCGTAACTGTCTTCGCCGCATTTCACCAGAGGGTGCAGGTGCCTCATTATCCTCCACAATAGGCTCGCTCGATGTGGTGGGGTTCTCATTCAATTGGGGCCTCACCATATCTGTCTGAGGGTTCTGCGGGAACAGAAAAATAAATGTTAATTAAAAGTCATACATTAATAGTTAGTAAATTTAATTAAAGTGTGACAAAATTGTATTGGAGTGTACTTATCTGAACTGGAAGGGATAACATTTCCAAACTGCACAATAAATCATGGCAACAATAAGTTACTATTTTGTGTTCCTCAATGGCATGTACATAAAAAGTTTGAATACTATGTAACGTGAAGCAAATAAGGTACTTACATCTACAACAGCGGAGGTGTTGTCATCGATCGGGATGTCATCGTTTTCAATGTCTGCTTCCAGGTCTACGTTTCTTTGGTAGGAGCTTTCCATCATTCGTGGTAGCTCCTGGTCCCTTGTGAATTCCAGGAGATTGAAATACCACAAGGGAGAAACATATACCTGGTCAGTGCCGGCCCCTGACTTTTTTGATTTGTCCACCTTATTTGCTTCTTTCTTATATACAGTCCTCAAGCCTTGGATCTTCTTTTTTACTACTTTGACATCCACCGCCTCGCCTCCACTGTGTTTTTTAAAAAGATCCACCAGTTGGGCATAGGCGGCTTGTTTTTTTATTCTGTCTGAATATTCTGTGGATTTGATTCTCCACAAGCAGGGCAGTGATTGATACAAATCCAACAGCTCACGCACAAAGTCTTCTTTGTTATAATAAGCCATCTGAAATAAAGAATGAAAAATTTATATGTAAACATAAAAGAAGTTGCAATAAACCGATCACAATTTTTGGTTATGGTGTGGCAGAGACTAAAATGGCCGCCCCTATGTGTGGCAGAAACACAAAATGGCGGCTGTAGCTGAGAGACAAAAGATGAAAAAAATCCAGCACTCAAAGCATTCAACTGAAATTGTTTTATATTTTATTCATGGATCTGTGTAATTATTAAAGACGTTTCGGTCATCCGACCTTCATCAGTTTACACAGAAAAGGTTCTGTAGACAGTATGTGACATTGACTGCAGACCGGGACGGGCAGCTTTTTCCTCTGGTCCAGCTTTTTCATATATTTCTACAGAACCTTTTATGCGTAAACTGATGAAGGTCGGATGACGGAAACGGCTTTAATAATTACAGAGATCCATGAATAAAATATAAAACAATTTCAGTTAAATGCTTTGAGTGCTGGATTTTTTTCATTTTTTGATCTGGGGTGGGACCCTATCCAAGCACCAGCGACTATAGAAGGAGTGCCACATTTCTATATTTTATTTAATGAGAGACAAAAGAGCCAGCAATGCTAGGATAGGACACATTACAAACAGCACTATGGAGAGACCCCTCTTTAAAAGGCATTATACACGCACAGATAAAAGCCAGCAACTTTAACTCACATAATAACTATTAACATATATCTAACAGCAATCAACTCACATAATAAATATTAACATATATCTTAACAGCAAGAACATTATTCAAAAAAAAGCCCACCCCCCCAACAAGAAAAAAGACCTACCTTTTCAAAGAAGTGTATATCAATGTAGAATCCAAGCGGAATCGCAAATACGATCTCACCGACACTCGACAGCACTGCAAGGATACTCCAGGTGCAACTGCGGCTTCGATCCGAAAAACACACCAACAAAGCGACCGGGTACAATGGACGAAGGAATCAGGGTGGAGACGCAGGTTCTATCTCAAAGCAAAGCGCAAAAGAAGTGACAAAGGGTGGACGCGATCCAAAATTTAACCGCTAGATACGCCCCCTGCATGCCCAATCAGAACGCAGTATTGGCCGCCAATGAAAGCGGAGGGGGGTATGGAAAAGGCGACGCAAATGTGACTCACTGCATAATGGGATTGGAATCGTTAACATAGTAGCTGTGTGACAGGGTCCTTATCAATCAGAGCGGAGGGGGTGGAAAAGGCGACGCCCGCCCGGCCGCCCAATCAGAACGCAGTATTGGCCGCCAAAGAAAGCGGAGGAGGGTATGGAAAAGGCGACGCAAATGCACGCCTACGTGACTCACTGCATAATGGGATTGGAATCGTTAACATAGTAGCTGTGTGACAGGGTCCTTATCAATCAGTGCGGAGGGGGTGGAAAAGGCGACGCCCGCCCGGCCGCCCAATCAGAACGCAGTATTGGCCGCCAAAGAAAGCGGAGGAGGGTATGGAAAAGGCGACGCAAATGCACGCCTACGTGACTCACTGCATAATGGGATTGGAATCGTTAACATAGTAGCTGTGTGACAGGGTCCTTATCAATCAGAGCGGAGGGGGTGGAAAAGGCGACGCCCGCCCGGCCGCCCAATCAGAACGCAGTATTGGCCGCCAATGAAAGGGGAAAAGGCGACACAAATGCACGCCTACGTGACTCACTGCATTTTACTACGCCCCTAATGGGATTGGAATCGTTAACATAGTAGCTGTGTGACAGGGTCCCAGCGATTTCAAAGATCGTTATACGGGACGCATGCTCGTTCATAAACTCGTTATGTGTGACACCCAACATGCGATTTCAACAACGACTCATAAACGATCCAGAAAGTGTGACGTAGTAGCGATCTCGTTCACGATCTCGTTATGTGTGACTGGACCTTTAGGCTGGCCACAATAAAAGGCCACTCTAAAATGTGCAGTTGTATTAGACAGCAAAATGTCACAGATGTTACAAGTTTCGAGGGAGCATGCAATTGTCACTAGAGCTGTTGCCTGTGAATTGAATGTTCAATTGTCTACCATTAGCCATCTCCAAAAGCGTTTCAGAAAATTAGTCATTACATCCAACAGGCCTCAATCACAGACCATGTGTAACCACACCAGCCCAGGATGTCTACATCCAGCATCTTCACCTCCAAGTTCCTGTGAGACCAACCACCAGCTGCTGCAATAATTGGTCTGCATAACTAAAGAATTTTTTTCCCCATTTTCCACTGCACTTTATGGTAAAGCTAATGGTTTCATTGTAAAGTACAACTCATCAAAAAAGTCCTTATATAGCAATATTGACGGAAAAGTAAAAAAGTTATGGAGCAAAAAAAATGAAAATGAAAACCAGAAAATCGGACATGTTTTTTCCCAAACATGAAAATATAATTTAACTGTCTTAACTGTTTAACATAAGCCAAAATTACACTCGTGTAGATATCATCTCACTAATTTACCTCTACGGATACATTTTGTATGTACATCTGATGCTTTCATGATGAACACACCAAGGACACTTGCGCACATTGAGTATTTGGTGAGATTTTTACCTTGGTATTTGTAGCCAAAACCAGGGTGAAAAATGCAGAAGTGGTGCCCATGTCTCTTTTATACTTTTCCTCTGATTGTTCCTCTGGTTTTGGCTACAAATACTGAGGTAAAAAAAACTTCACAAAATACTGAATGCATGCATGTGGCTTAAAGGTAGCAAAATAATGTAGAGAGAACCAAGTCTCAGGCCACGTGCACACATTGAGTATCTCGTAAGTTTTTTACCTCAGTAAAAACCAGAAGTGGGTGAAAAATACAGAAGTGGTGCCCGTGTTTCTATTATAATTTTCCTCTGATTGCTGAGGTAAAAAACTCACCAAATACTCAACATGTGTAATGCCTGCCTGGATCAACAGACTCAGGGGGGATGTAATGGACAGACTAGAGGGAAGCCACTCACCAAGCAGGACCCCCAGAACTCTGAAACCCTTTAACCCCTATACAGGGATTTGGAATTACACAGGGCCCTGGAGATCACTACCTGTGGAAGGCTGCAGTCCGATGAGAGTAGTCGTCAGGCAGGGTCAAACCAGGAATAGCAGAACAGGGATAGAATCGGCAGACAAGGACGTAATCAGAAAACGGAGCAGAGGTCAAATCCGGATCGGGCAGCGAGGTACAAAAACAGCAGGCAAAAGGGTAGTCAGAAAACACGCAGAAGTCAGCCCACAGGAATCACAAAACAGAATAGGGCAGACCAGGAGCCAGGAAATCAGAACTATCTCTGGCAGTGGTCATGTGACAGGAGGGGGAATAAGAAGGGTGTGGTGTCTTCCCATTGGCTGTACTCTGGCAACTTCAGCTGGAAGACACACGCCACCCACAGTCAGCCAGCGGTACTGCAGATCCCAAGGTAACCCAGCCTAGTGGATGATCGGAGCCTGCGCCCACCGGTGCCGCTGGCATCGACTCCTCTCCCATCACCAGCCCCATCCACGGCAGGAGCACAGCGTCGCCTGGCGATCGGAGCAGAAGTCGCTGGAGCAGACTCCGGCGGTGACGTAACAACATGTGCACGTGGTCTTACGATGACATCAACTACTGTATATGTAGATAAGATAACACATTGACAGTAGGAGATGGAGATAGCATACAAACAACACTTTCCCATAGAAGTCATAGAACCTGACTTTACAGCAGGTGCACAGACTTTTTCATGTACAAGTACCTGCTGTAAACTTATCTACATAAGATAGAATAATAAATAGACAAAGACTGAGCCTCTAAATTCAGCAGAGGCATTTCAGTCATCGGTCCATAGGCTTTGGCAGGACATATATTTGTAGGCTTCAGTAGCTTCCCTACCATGACATATTCCTGTTATTAGAATAATATTCTGATAAAATCCTGAGTCTCTTTTGTCCTAGGGATCCATCATAAGCAGATTACATGATATTGAATATACTCAGTCACACACGTCGGAAATTTGCTGAAGGGAGAATCTGTATTCCCAGAGTGGCCTGCCGGAATATGATGCGCTGGTAATAAGTAAATGTTACTAGAGGATCGGTATCTAGACACTTTCCTTATATATACTGGTTTTCTTTTCTATTGTAAATTATAATTCACCCAAATAACAAAACTTGTTCATAGTATTAAATGTTCTTATTAAGCAGATAAGTTTTAATTTGAGTTAAATTGCTGTTTACACTGCGCTACATTTTGTTAAACAACCACCAACCGGCAACATCCAAGCCAGTTGGCCTTCGTTTAAAATAGTAATTACACAGGTAAATGCCCTCCACACAATCTGATATAGATCATTCAGTGTAAATAGGTTGTCATTGTTCTCAGGAGGGCAAATCCTATTTACACAAGAAGATGCACCACTGGGAGTGATCTTTTGTGCACCCAAAAGATTATTTCACCTGACCAATGAGTATTTTAAACACTCACCCAAGATAATCACGTAGTGCAAGTTTCTCTTATGTCCTTCACAACGTTTGACATGTATCTACGTCAAAAGTCGTGTCTCTGCCTTTGATGCAGGTTCACATTCTGAGCCCGCATCATTCCATGCACATGACAGCCGATTTGATCAGCCATCATGTGCCTCTAACAGACAGATCAGAGGTCCGTCCGCTGCTGTTAACCAGTAGTGATGAGTGAGCACAACTATGCTCATTTGCTTGGTACTTGTAATGAGCAGTTAATGCTCGGATGGGAGCGGCTTGAGTATCTGAGTACAATGGAAGTCAATGGGGAACTCGAGTATTTATTTGGGAAATTTTCCAGAAAAAATGCTCGAGTTCCCTTTGACTTCCATTATACTTAAGTACTCATGTCGCGCCCATCAGAGAATCAACTGTTCATTATGCGTACCGAGCACCAGAGCATGGTAGTGCTCTCTCATTACTATTAATCAGTTAAATCTACTTTCAATCTCTGACAGTGGGATTTAACATGTGGCGGCAGGGGGGCATGCCATTCCTCATGACATATTCGAGGGGTGTCAATTAATTTGTCTTGACAGCTATAGGTCAGCTGATAACCACTGTGTCTGTCATTACGAGCCTCCTGTGAACACCAGCTGTGAGCCGGCGTTCTTAGGAGATTGTGGTTTCTGCTATACTGGAGCTGATACTGATGCTGACACTGACACTGATCCTCTGTACAGCACAAGCGTTTGGATGATTGCAGCTTCAAATCCCCTAATGCAACTAGTAAATAAAATAAAAAGTAAAACATTTTTTAAAAAAATATGAAGAAAAAAACTACAAAAGTTTAAATCACCCTGTTTTGACCATTAATAATAAAGCCGGAAAAAAAATGAGAAAGCCAGAATTACGTTCTCTTTTGGTCTCTACAACACTGCAGTAAGAGGCCATCAAAACATGGTATCTACCAAAAAAATGTCATCAGTAAAAACATCAGCTGAGTGCTTATTAGATATGAGCGAACCGGTCGCGGTTCGGCTCGAGGTCGGTTCGCCGAACAGAGCTCCCGTTCGAGTTCGGTTCGTCGAACGTTCGACGAACCGAACTCGAACCAATAGGCTATAATGGGAGGCAATCACAAACACATAAAAATGCATTATAAATGTACACATACAGTTAATAAACATTGCCATAACACTTACCGGTCCCCGCGATCCCTCCTGCACTCTGTCTCCTGCCGCTATTCCATCCGATGATCGCTGAATCTTCCCGGTGACCGGCACTGCCAGCAGAGATGCAGGACCTATCGTGACGTCAAAATAGCCATGTGACCATTCACGTGGCTATTATCTCATTGGCTACAGACTGGTCACATGACTATGACGCGTCATGTAGGACCTGCGAGTGCATCTCTCCGGTACACGGTGCACATTTGTGTATCGCCGTGTACCGGTGACATGCTCTAGCACACGGTCGACTCCCCATTCCGTTAGGGACCGGCTGACACAGCCGGTCATTAACGGAGATCACCGTTGCCATAGCAATGCAGTTAGCGGTGACGTCACCGCTAACCGCGGTTCCGGGAGCACCGTTGCTATGGTAACGCGTCTGTCAGCGTTACCGCTGTTACCGCTGACAGCCAGCAGCACTGATCACTCACGGAGTGAAGGCTGCACGCTGCTTCCCGTGCAGCTTTCACGGAGTGAATGCTCCACGGGAAGCAGCGTCTTCCCCCATGCAGCAGTGATGTAGCAGAGCTGCATTTGTTGAACGAGAAAGACAGAAGAGCAGGATCGTGGAGGGCTGACAGGGGGTAATAAAGATGGAGTCTCTAATGTGTCTGTGTATTTATTTCTATTAAAGTATTTTTTCTCTGTGTGGTGTCTTTTTTTAACCCTTTATTGGAGATTCTTAATGGCTGGGTCAAACGTGCCTGACATTAAGAATCTCTGGCTTAATACTGGCTAGTAAAACAAAGCCAGTATTAACTCATGATTACCCAACAAGCCACCCGGCTCCAGGGCTGTTGGAAGAGTTGGATACAGCGCCAGATGATGGCGCTTCTATGAGAGCGCCATTTTCTGGGACGGCTGCGGAGTGAAATTCGCAGCAGAGGTGCCCAGAAACCTCGGGCTAACCTGTGCTGCGGATTCTAATCCCCAGCTGCCTAGTTGTACCTGGCTGGACACAAAAATGGGGCGAAGCCCACGTCATTTGTTTTTTAATTATTTCATGAAATAAGTGAAACATTTAAAAAAAACGGGCTTCCCTATATTTTTGGTTCCCAGCCGGGTACAAATAGGCAACTGGGGGTTGGAGGCAGCCCGTGGCTGCCTGCTGTACCTGGCTAGCATACAAAAATATGGCGAAGCCCACGTCATTTTTTTGGTGGGCAAAAAAATTCTGCATACAGTCCTGGATGGAGTATGCTGAGCCTTGTAGTTCTGCAGCTGATGTCTGCTCTTCTCCATACAGACAGACAGCAGCTGCAGAACTACAAGGCTCAGCATACTCCATCCAGGACTGTATGCAGAAGTTTTTTGCCCCCTGAAAAAATGATGTGGGCTTCGCCATATTTTTGTATGCTAGCCAGGTACAGCAGGCAGGTACGGCTGCCCCCAACCCCCATTTACCTATTTGTACCCGGCTGGGAACCAAAAATAAAGGGAAGCCCTTTTTTTATTATTTCATGAATTTCATGAAATAATTAGAAAACAAATGACGTAGGCTTCGCCCCATTTTTGTGTCCAGCCAGGTACAACTAGGCAGCTGGGGATTGGAATCCGCAGCACAGGTTGGCCTGAGCTTTCTGGGCCCCACTGCTGCGAATTGCAGTCTGCAGCCGCCTGCATTTTCATAGAAGCGCCATCTTCTGGCGCTGTATCCAACTCTTCCAGCACCTGCCTGCTATACCTGGCTAGCATACAAAAATATGGCGAAGCTCACGTCATTTTTTTGTAGTTTTTTGGCAAAAAAAATAAAAAATGCTTCCCTGGATTTTCCATTGCCAGTCAAGGTAACACCAAGCAGTGGGGGTTAGCAGCCAGTAGCTGCTTGGATTACCCTTAGCTAGCAATACAAAAAATGCAGCGGGAGCCCATATATATTTTTTTTAATTATTTATTTAAATAAAAACAAAATTGGCTTCCCTGTATTTTGATTGCTGGACATCACAGTGCTGTAAAAATAAATCTTTAAAAAAATGACGTAGCGCTCTGCAGTATTTTTGATTCTCAGCGCAGATAAAGCAGACAGCTATGGGTTGCCACCCCCATCTGCCTGCCGTTACCTTGGTTGGCAATCAAAATACAGGGAAGCCCATTAATTTTTTCTATTTAAAAAATAGTTAAAAAAAAAAAATGACGTTGGGTCCCCCCATTTTTGATAGCCAGCTAGGGTAAAGCAGACGGCTGTAGCCTGAAAACCACAGCTGGCAGCTTTACCGTGGTTGGGGATCCAATGTGGAGGTCCCCTCAGGCTCTTTTTTATAATTATTTTATAAATATTAATAATTACACAATAAAAGTAGGGTCCCCCCCAAATTGGATCACCAGCCAAGGTAAAGCGGACAGCTGTGGTCTGGTATTCTCAGGGTGGGAAGGTCCATAGTTATTGGGCCTTCACAGCCTAACAATAGCAGGCCGCAGACACCCCAGACGTGGCGCATCCACTAGATGCGCCAATCCTGGCGCTTCACCCCAGCTCATCACGTGCCCTGGTGCAGTGGCAAACGGGGTAATAAATCGGGTTGATACTAGCTATAAAGTCACCTGAGATCAAGCCCAGCAGTTTGTGATGTCATGGCGTCTATTAGATACCCAACATCATAAACTGTCAGTACTAACAAACAAAAAAAAAATCGACAAAAGAAATTTATTTGAAAAAACAGTCCCCAAAACATTTCCTCTTTCACTAATTTATTGTAAGAAAAAAAATAAAGGGGTCCCACGATGATGCTGGACTGTCTAGAATATGGGGGAGAGACACTCAGGGAACGTATCCCCCATTTTCTAGGAGTGCGGACCCTTCATGTGAGGAGTGTGGGTGCAATGAATCTGCACTCACTCTCCCCGGGTCCACAGCAGCAGAGTCCATGTCGTAATGGTTGCTACCAAAGCTGCAATGCCCTGCTCATGAGGTAAGGGCATGCCTAATCAGGAGAACTACTGTAGAGGAAGCTCTGCTCACTGGTATATAGGTGCTCAGAGGTAATAATAGATAAAATTAGTGAGTAGCCTCGGCACTCTAAATCTCCCAGACTAAGTCAGTAAGTCACAAAGGATAGTAATGCAAAATCACTCTTTATTGGTCCGTATTAAGAAAAAAAATTTATTTCATAAGCATATATGTTTTTGTCCAAAACAAGTTACAAATGACGTTTCGGCCTGAGCCTTCGTCAGATTGGACTTATCTGCATGTAATCATGAAAAATGACAATAATCAGTATCACATAAGAGTGAGAGAACAATAACATAAACTCAAACAATGTAGAGGTACAATTGGGATGCAGCAAAAAAATTGCAACACAGCAAGAAATGAAACACATGATACAAATGTCATAATACAGTACAAGGACAATATAGTAATGACAAATATGGGGTCAGAGTAGGCTTAGACAGCTCTGGTACGAAAGAGATGTCAATCATAAAGTAACATGTGCAGTAGGTGTAGAGCTACACTATGCATGGCAGAGCTAATGGGTAGACCGACCATAGAAAAAGAACGGAGAAAAAGTGGAGAAAAAGTGGAGAAAAAGTGGAGAAAAAATGGAGAAAAAGTGGAGAAAAAGTGGAGAAAAAGTGGAGAAAAAGTGGAGAAAAAGTGGAGAAAAAATGTAGAAAAAGTGGAGAAAAAATGGAGAAAAAGTGGAGAAGAAGTGGAGAAGAAGTGGAGAAAAAGTGGAGAAAAAGTGGAGAAAAAGTGGAGAAAAAGTGGAGAAAAAGTGGAGAAAAAGTGGAGAAAAAGTGGAGAAGAAGTGGAGAAGAAGTGTTTGTTCATGCCAGATGGGAGATAAATAATTTTTTACCGGCGCTGTCATTTACTGTAACGTGATCATCGGTGTACGGTGTATACCTGTGATCACGTGAGCGGGGACCGGAAAAACCGTCCTGAATCATGATCTCCAGGGTCTCAGCTAGCCCTGAAACCCCGGAGATTTTCTGACGCCGGGGGGCGCTATTCACTTATTTCTGCCTGCTGTTTATAAACGGCAGATCAGAATAAGGCTACATTAACACGACCGATCCATTTTTGCGGTCTGCAAAAAACAGTCTGTTTTTTTCACGGGTGCATCCGTGTGGCATCCGTTTCCGTTCCGTAGACGATCCGTATGTCATCTGTTTGTCATCCGTGTGCCTTCCGTTTTTTTTGTGTACTGCAAAAAAACTGAAGGAGGGTAAATGCATACATTTACCCAGGATCCATAGCTTCATCCTACATGAGGCGGTCACATGTTCACTCCAGTGCCATTTTCTACTGCTTTTCACAGCGTAGAGCGCTCTGGTGATTTTCTTGTGCTTGTGCACTTCATATCAGTCTTTTCTGTCATTATAATGGCAGAAAGACACATAATGTCCCACTCTCCTGAATTTTGTAATTTTGAACCCTTTGGTGCCTTTCATGTGGCACTAAGGGGTGCTTAGCTTTGCATTTAGCCAAAAAAATGAAAAAAAGAAATGACGTAGGGTTCCCCCTATTTTTGTAGCCAGCTAGGGTAAAGCAGACGGCTGCAGCCTGCAGACCACAGCTGGCAACCTCACCTTGGCTGGTAATCCAAAACTGAGGGCACCCCACGCTGTTATTTTAAATGAAATAAATAATAAAAAAAAAAAAAAAATAGGGGTCCCCCCAAAATTGGATCACCAGCCAAGGTAAAGCTGGGGTCTGATATTCTCAGACTAGGGAGGTCCATGGTTATTGGACTCTCCCCAGCCTAAAAATAGCAGGCCGCAGCCGCCCCAGAAGTGGCGCATCCATTAGATGCGCCAATCCTGGTGCTTCGCCCCAGCTCATCCCGCGCCCTGGTGCGGTGGCAAACGGGGTAATATATGGGGTTAATACCAGATGTGTAATGTCACCTGGCATCAAGCCCTGGGGTTGGTGAGGTCAGGCGTCTATCAGATACCCGACATCACCAACCCAGTCAGTAATAAAAAAAAATAGACGACAAACACATTTTTATTTGAAAAAACACTCCCCAAAACATTCCCTCTTTAACCAATTTATTAGAAAGAAAAACAAATCCAGGTCTGGTGTAATCCAAGGGTTGCCATGACGATCCACACTGTCCCAGTCAATGAAGAGCAGGATGTTACCCATTGGCTGGGAGAGCAGTGCAGTGACCTGAGCTAACATCAATGGGTCAGCCCAGGTCACTGCAGGGCATGACAAGTGCTTCTGTCAGCGAGATACATTACCTGCGCTGATCTCCTGCACACTGACAGCACCTGTCACTGAGTTCAATGACCGCCGCCTTCACAGCCAAGTATCGCGAGAGGCCCGTGACGTCACCGCTAGTCAGTCTCGGGTTGGAAGCGAGAGAAGGTGATGTGACAAGCGGCGGCCATGGAGGACAGTGACAGCGCTGAGGTCGGGATGGCGGGACTTCATCACCGTGTGGCGCCCCTGACCTGGTCAGGCACCACTGAGTACTGCACCCATGCTGGGGACAGTACAAAACAGGTAATCCAGAAGGCTGACCGAGGTGTGACTACACAGGCGCATAGTGATCAGGTCTCACACATGTACCTTTGGGAGGACCCCTGGGGATCCCAGGAGGGGGCGAAGCCGGTGCGAAGCCTCCATCTCCACTCAAGGGGTGTGGTAGAGAGCCTGGTTGCTAGGTGACGTAGGCAAGAACAGGAGAGGAGGGAACAGTGAGTCAGTTTAGTGTGCAGCTCGGGGGGGAGCAGAAGCAGACATGAGGAGCAGACCCTGGAGCTGTTGCAGTCTAACAGCGTCCGCGCAGTGACTACCGACGGGGGAGAACGGTCACCTGGTAGTGCTGCCCGAAATCCACACACAGCTAAAGAGAGAGCAACGGAGTGGAAAGTAAGGAGACTGTCAGGGAGTTACCAGGCCCAAACGGGTAGCGGGTCCCAGTGCGGAGATAGATCCAGCTTTCTTCTGCCAAACCTGCTTGAGGGGGCACTTCAAACCCCCAAGACAACACCACAGAGTCTGCAGCCACGTAGCCACAGTTAGGGCCCATAGTTCACAGGAGGCAAGCAGCTGGAGTGATCTGGTCCAGGCTACAAGCAAACGGGCCGAAACGAGGGGAGCAGTTACTTCCCTGGGTGACCCCCATAGGGACTAAAAGTCGGGGTTACCACAAACCACAGAAGGGCTAAGGAAGGCGAGTCGGTAGCCACCCTCATCAGTCAGCCTGAAGGATACCTGGTTCCAGCCTGGTTCATCCCAGCTACGCCCGGGTTTCTCACCCTGCCATCATCAGTGAGTAAAACCCCTGAAAGACATTCTGCTTGTGTTGAGTTATTCTGCGCCTTGTGGTTCCACACACATACACAGGGACCTGGGGCTTGCCTTACTCTCAGGAGGCTATTACAACCGACTGCACCCACCATCAGCTCCAGGCATCCCTTAACCTGCAGTGGCGGTCCCCACTGACCGCAATTCTGAGAGTGGCGTCACGACAATCCTAAAAGAAGGTTTCCTACCTGTGACCAGACTGTTCCATCCACGTGGAGTCCCTGAAGGTAATGCACCGACACAACACTGGAGGGGCTTCACATCTGGCGTCACGAACAGGATAAGGACTAGACCTGTTCAGACAGGTGACCATGTGCCTGGGCGGTCCGCTTGAAAAATTGGAAGCGCCGCCATATTGCCACCATGAAAAGCGCGCTGAAAAACAACAGCAGCCCGCGCTGGGAGAAGTTACCGCCCACGAAGAGGTGTGGCTACCCAGAGATCCCCTGCAGAGTCCTGGTCTCGCAAGTGATGAGAGCGGAGGCGTTCAGAGACGTCGGGACAGAAAGGGAGCCAGAAGCCTGCTACTAGAAGAAGGAGACGCAGAGGAAATGGCGTCTGGACGCAGAGACCCAGAGCCAGGCTCCGCTGCCTGGTGGTATCAGGAACTTGCCCAGTTCTGCGACCGACTGGAGGCCAGGGTCATACGGCAGATCAGCGAGGGACGCACGGAGCTTCTGGAGATGGCTGCAGCGGTTCAGGCCTATGAGAGGGGAACCGCACGACGAGTGCCAGACCAAGCGGCGACGACTCCGACCCCGATGATGCTACTGATGGGTGAGTCCGGTGTTGCCCCTGCCAGCGCGAGTGCCCCGACCCCTGCTGCCATGCCCGCGGTCCCAGGAGAGATGCCCGGCGCGGCGACGCTGAACCAGGCCGCAGAAGCGCCCGGCGCGGGCCGCCAAGCCCAGGCCGCCGCAGCGATGCCCTGCCTGGCCCGCAAAGATCCGGCTGCCACCGCGACCCTCCTCCACGCCGCAGGCGTGACGCTGACCCAGGCCGCCGCCATGCTAGGCCCGGCCCGCCAAGACCCCACCGCAGCAGCGACGCTCGTCCGCGCCGCAAGTGAGGTGCTGAACCAGGCCGCAGCCACGCCACGTGCGGCCCGCCAAGCCCAGGCCGCCGCAGCGATGCCCTTCCCGGCCCGCCAAGAACCGGCCACAGTAGCGATGCCCGCTAAGACTCCAGCTGCGACCCTGATTGAGGCTGCAACAGCGACGCTGATCCAGGCCGTCGCCATGCCAGGCGCGGCCCGCCAAGACCAGGCCGCCGCCATGCAGGGCACGGCCCACAAAGACAAGACTGTACAATCGTTTACCCCGGCCTGCAAGGCCAGAGCAGACACCGCTCCCCAGTCCAAGGAAGTCCCTGCTAGGAAGTCCCTGCTGGGAGAGGACCCCGAATACTGGAAGCTGAAGGCTGATCTAGAGGCCCAGTTCCTACAGGAGATGGTGGACCGGTATCTGCTCCCTCCGCACACCCACAGGAAGACTCCTGCAACATCCACGCCAAAAAGTCCCCCGCCCTGGCCTGCTGATGAACATCCATCCCTAGCGCTGCCACAAGAGGAGTACTCAGAAGAACTAAGGGGGAGGGGAGGCCAGGAAGCTGAGAAGCTGACCCCGGAGCCATCAGCAGTGGATCAATGCCCAGAGCCAGAGATGTTGCCATATTCCCGCTGGGATGAAGAGAGCCCGACACCCTCCGCTGAGGAAGATCTGTCCAGATACATCACCTGGGAGTCTGCAAGTGTGAAGCCCCGCTAGTATGTGTCGGTGCAGTACCTTCAGGGACTCCACGTGGATGGAACAGTCTGGTCACAGGTAGGGAACCTTCTTTTAGGATTGTCGTGACGCCACTCTCAGTATTGCGGTCAGCGGGGACCGCCACTGCAGATTAAGGGATGCCTGGGGCTGATGGTGGGTGCAGTCAGTATATTAGCCCCCTGAGAGTGAGGCAAGCCCCAGGCCCCGGTGTATGTGTGTGGGACCACAGGTCGCAGAATGACTCAAACACAGTCCAAGAAGTCTTTCAACGTGTTTACTCACTGTTTGGAGGTCACGGTGAGATGCCCGGGCGACACTGTGATAACCAGGTTGAACCAGGAATTCCAGGAGGCCGTTCTGAGGGTAGCTGTCCACTCGCCTTCCTTGCACTCTTTCTGTTTTAGGAGGATCCTTTGCTTGAAGCGTGGTAGGACCCCTCCAGGGAAGCTGTTACCACCCTGCTCCCCTCTCTCTGGCTCGTCTGCCGGCAGCGTGGCCTTGGTGGGATGGCTTCTGGCCCTGTCCCCTTATGGGCCTGGTGATTGCTGCTTGGCTCGGGCTCTGTGTAGTAGTGGTGAGGGCATAAAGTACCCCCCACCTGTAGGTTAAGCAGCTCTGGATGATCTGCTGCCTGTACTGGGGACCTAGTTCCCCTTGTGTGCTCGGATACCGGGATCTCCGTACTCAGCCACCCTTCTCTCTGGATGATTTTCAGGCCGACCCACGGTACTCCTTTCTCCCCCGCTTTCAGCTACTGCACTCCTCAGGACCTGTCTGACACGAGAGCTCCTCTGCTCCCTTCCACACACTTCAACTTCTTCCTCCAGACTCTCCTCTTCCTCTCTCTCTCTGCCCTGCTTCCTAGCAACCAGCCCCTGAACACACCCCCAGCTGGGAATTGAAAGTTAACCCCTTCTGGCTACCCAAGGGTCCCCTCTGGTAATGTGGGAGGCCTGGTCACTATATGTTTGTGTGTGCACCTCATCCTGGCCTTTGGAGATTACCTGGAAGCATTGCTCCCGCATGGGTGCAATACTCTGTGGTGCCTGACCAGGTCAGGGGCGCCACATTCCCCCTTAGTTATCATCAGCACGTCCTCAGGCTGCAAAGACAAGAGAAAGAAAAAAAAAGGTAAATACAAACTTTTCCCACACAGGGGCAATTATTTACATTTAAACATGCCAGGTACCATTCCACTACCAACCACCCACATGTCCGAACCCCACCCAAAAAACCTCCAGGAGGTAGGTCGCCGGTCCTTTTGGTGACCAGGGCTGGGCCATCACATTCCCCAGACCTTTCCTCCAATCTTCCTCTCCTGAGGGGAGTGGTGTAAGGTAGGCCCCATAAACAGGCGTACCCGCTTCCGAGTGTTGGAGGGCAGGCCCCATAAACAGGCGTGCCCCCTTGTTGGTGCAGAGCCATGCCCCTCAACAGGCAGACTCTGGGGTTGATACCAAGGAGGTAACTTTTTACAATGCAAAAGTTTGTGGTTAAAGCCAGTTCATAACCAGTGGTCTAACATTTTAAGGAGGTCTCACAATAGTCCTTGTGGGCACATTTCGCTTAAACGTTACTTAACTATAAACAGGTTAAACATTACCTTTCATACCGTCACTTTGAACTAAACTGTACTTTCTCTATAGCGTAATGGGAGCTGACCAAAGTTGCTGCGGGTTGACCTACGCAGTACTATACTGTCATCTGTCTGAGGTTGTGTCCTCCCACCCGATGTATGTGTCTCAATGTGAATAATAGGTGTGCTAGGTATTGATACCAGTGCATGGTCTTCTGCTTCAGCTACATTTGGCTCTTCCAGGTTCTGAACAGGTTCTTCTGGGTCTCTTACTTCTCCAGATTGAGGGAATGTAATAACCGGAATAACTACTGCTCCATTGTATTGAGGCCAACTTGCTGGAAAATCTCCAAGTACAGTATGGATCATCTTTTCTTTTGGTTCTTGAACTGGCAAAGGGTTGGGAATTTCTTCAGGGATTCTTAGTTGTTCAGGACATTTCTTTAAGCGATCTCTAGAAACGACAGCTGTTGTTTTTCCTCCATCTTTGCTGATAAGGCATGTCTTTTCATTGCTAAGCGTCGATGGTAACACAGTATAGGGTTCTTCTTCCCAGTGATTGTCAAGTTTATGACGTCTTCTCTTTCTTTTGAGAACTATATCTCCTGGCATCAAAGGAACAGCAGGTGCTTTTCGATTGTAGGCCTTTTCTTGTTTCTCACGCTGCTGAGTCAGGCTTCGCTCCACACACTCTTGTACTTTCTTGTATTGGGCTTGGCGGTTGGAATCCCAATCAGCACCTTGTAGATGGTCTTCAGGGGTCTCAACTCCCATTTCCAGATCTACTGGCAATCTCCCTGGTCTGGCCCTCATCAGGTATGCCGGTGTGCAGTTCGTGGAACTCACAGGGATGTTGTTATACATGTCCACTAGATCGGGCAGTTTTTCCGGCCACCGACTTCGTTCTTCTAACGGGAGAGTCTTCAGAAGGTCGAGAATGATGTGGTTCATTTTCTCACACATGCCATTGGTCTGAGGATGGTAAGGCGTAGTACGGATCTTCTGGCAGCCGTATAGGTTACAAAACTCCTTAAACACTTCAGCTTCAAAGGCTGGTCCTTGGTCAGTGAGCACTTGATCTGGATAGCCATGTGGTCGACAGAAGTGTGTCTGGAAAGCTTTGGCTGCAGTTTGACCTGTCAAGTCCTTGACTGGTACTACCACCAGGAATCTGGAGTAGTGGTCAACCATAGTGAGAGCGTAGTTGTAGCCTTGTCTGCTGGGTGCCAACTTTACATGGTCCAGGGCCACGATCTCCAGGGGCCGTTTAGTTTGGATTGGCTGGAGTGGTGCTCTCTGGCTGTGCTGGTCTTTTCTTCTAAGATTGCAGGGCCCGCAGTTTCGACACCACTTCTCTAGGGCAGATCTCATGCCCACCCAGTAGAATCTTACTTTAAGTAGGGCCTCCAGTTTCTTCCAACCAAAGTGGCCTGCACCATTGTGATAGGCTTCTAGCACCATCCTCGTATCCTTCTGTGGTACAATCACTTGCCACACCTTCTCATGCGTCCTCGGGTCAATGATGCTCCTGTAAAGTTTGTCTTGATAGATGAATAATCGACCCCTCTCCTTCCATAGGTACTGTGCCTCAGGTGGGGCTCCTTTGTCAAGGCTGGCGCCCGGCTGGCTGATCAGTTTCTTTACCAAGCCTACCGCTGGATCATTTTCCTGGGTCTCCTTCCAGTTGTAGTGAGGTAGTGGATTCAGGGTCACCTCTTGGCGGTTGGCACGCAACTGCCGACACTGTTTTGCTCCATGGCGATGGAACGCTGGCAGCTCAATCTCTTCAAGATCATCTACATCTTCACCCTTGTCTGCTAGGTGAGGCATCCTGGACAGAGCATCTGCATTGCCGTTCTTGCGGCCAGCTCGATACTTGACAGTAAAGTCATAATTCGCCAGTCGGGCTACCCAACGCTGCTCCATGGCACCCAATTTAGCAGTATCCAAGTGGGTCAGGGGGTTGTTGTCCGTGAAGACAGTGAATTTGGTGGCTGCCAGGTAGTGCTTGAACCGCTCTGTGATAGCCCATACCATGGCCAGGAACTCTAGCTTAAATGAGCTATAATTTTCTGGGTTTCTTTCAGTAGGCCTGAGCTTCCTGCTGGCGTAAGCAATCACACGCTCTTTGCCTTTCTGCACCTGTGAAAGCACTGCTCCCAGTCCCACATTACTGGCATCTGTATACAGTACAAATGGCAGACCGTAGTCAGGGTAGGCTAGGATCTCTTCACCCGTCAAGGCCCCTTTCATTTGTCTGAAGGAGTGTTCTTCTGCTTCTCCCCAGTGAAATGGCGGGCCGGAGATCTTTCCTTTCTTCTTTGGGTGGCCTACCAGGAGCTCTTGCAAAGGCGCTGCCATTTTCGTGTAGCCCTTGATGAACCTCCTGTAGTAGCCTACCAAGCCAAGGAACTGACGTATCTCCCGGACGGTAGTAGGTGTGGGCCATTCCTGGATGACTGTGACCTTCTCTGGGTCCGGTGCTACTCCTTCTGCACTGACCACGTGACCTAGGTACTGGACCTTTGGCTTCAGTAAATGGCACTTGGATGGTTTCAGCTTCATTCCATATCAGGATAGTGCTTCAAAGACTTCAGCCAGGTGTTTCAGGTGGTCCTCGTAGGTCTTGGAGTACACGATGACATCATCCAGGTAGAGCAGGACGGTTTCAAAGTTGAGGTGCCCTAGGCAGCATTCCATAAGCCTCTGGAAGGTCCCGGGGGCATTGCAGAGTCCAAATGGCATGCTGTTGAACTCACAGAGGCCCATTGGGGTGGTGAAGGCCGTCTTCTCCCGATCTTCTTCTGCTACAGATACTTGCCAGTAGCCACTAGTAAGATCTAGGGTAGAAAAGTAGTTAGAGGCTTTCAAGGCAGCGAGGGATTCCTCTATCCTTGGCAAAGGGTAGGCATCCTTGTGTGTTATCTGATTTATCCGTCTGTAATCCACACACATCCTCATCGTGCCATCCTTCTTTCTTACCAGGACCAGGGGAGCCGCCCAGGGGCTACAACTGTCCCTTATGACGCCTGCCTCCTTCATGTCCTTCAGCATGTCCTTTGTGCGCTGGTAATGGGCTGGTGGAATAGGCCTATGTCTTTCCTTAATGGGAGGATGACTGCCTGTGGGTATGTGATGTTGCACCCCTTTGATCCTACCAAAGTCTAGTGGGTTCTTACTAAAGACCTGCTCGTATTCCTGCACGACCCTGTAAACCCCATGTTTCTGGTAGTCGGGTGTAGAGTCAGTCCCCACGTGTAGTTTCTGGCACCAATCCTCTAACTGCTTTTGGGAGGTCTCGCCCTCTTTTGAGTCAGCTTGTGTCAGGGGACCTACAGGTGTTATGGCGTCATCTGAGCATGTAAACAGTTTGGCTATGGTAGCGTACCTTGGTAGTCTGGCTTCCTCCTCCCCACAGTTCAACACTCGTACAGGCACTCGTCCCTTGTGTACATCAACTACCCCCCTGGCTGTCAGAATCGTGGGCCAGTGGTCTGAATGAGTGGGCTCTAGTACAGCCTGGTAATCTTGTCCTCTGAGACCTACCGCTGCTCTACACCACATCATCATTTCACTCCGTGGGGGTATCACAATGGGGTTTGCATCCATCACCCGTACACTACCAATCTCACCGCCAGTCTGTTTTACCTGTTGCTTCCTCAGAATGATTCGGATCTCCTTTTGCAAGGCTCTTTGCGACCTGCCCTCAGCACCTTCAACAATCTGGTGAAGCAACAACAACACTTCCCCTAGGCAATTTTCTATGACATTAGTGCCTAAAATCATTTGCGGGTTCCTTTCTCTAATATCAGTGTCCACAACAATCAGTCCTTGTCCCTTCATTTCCTGCCTTCCCACCTTTATGGTTACCTCTTTGACCCCGATCTGGTCTATAGGTTGTCCGTTGGCAGCATAGATGGTGAGGGAGGGGTCCGGTGGTCGGAGATCGTCGTCCGACCAAAACCTCCGATAAAGGACATACGGGATCGTGGTGACCTGAGAGCCGGTGTCCAATAACGCCGGGGTAGGGATCCCGTCCAGGACGATGGACAGGACAGGACGTCCACCCACGTACTGATCACAGCAGCGACTTGGGCCTGATCTTCTTAATCCTGAGGACTGGCCCCCGGCCCCAGGTTTGGCTCGTTTAAAGGACAGGCCCTTGCATAGTGTCCTGCCTCCTGGCAACGACGACAGATGGGTTGTCCAGATGAGTCATAGCGATCACTGCTCCTGCCTCGGGTTGGGGGACCTCTTCTCCTCCGCATCCAAGGGACGTCCTCTGGGTTGTCAGCTAGCAGGATCCGATGAGGGACTTTGGTCTCTGAGGGCAACTGCATTGCTTTCAGGATTTGTGCGACGTCCTTAGTGAGCTGTTGCACCTGGGAGGATAGTGTATTTATGGTCTCTGCTGGCGTGTTGAGTCCTTTTGCAGTTACCAGGGCCTGCGAGGAGGATTCCGCTCCTGCAGCCGTGGAACTGGCAGGCCATGCTGGTGCGACGGGGTCTGTGTCCACAGGAGGTTGGAGTGCTTTCACTGCCCTGTCTTTCAGAATGGCAAAGTCCACGTCAGGGTGTTCCAGGGACCACAGCTTCATCTGCTTCCCATCCTCAGGAGAGCGCAGGCCCCGCAAGAATTGTTCCTTCATCATCCGGTTTCCTTCCTGATCACTGACAGGGTCCACCAGCTTGAGAGCCCGTAGTGCAGCCTGCAGCCTGAGGGCATAGTCTCTTATACTATCTTGGGGCTTCTGACGGCAGTTATAGAAGTCCGTCCTCAGCTCTCCCTCTGTGCGGTGTTCAAAAGCAGCTGCTAGTTTGGCAAAGATGGTCTCAACAGAGCCCCGGTCATCATTGGTCCAGGACTCAGCTTCCAATTCTGCTGCTCCAGTCAATTGTCCCAGCACCACAGCGGCCCTCTGCTTACCAGTCATCGCGTGCATGTCTAGCAGGGTGTTGATCTTCTTCTTAAACCCGGTCAGCGTGTCTATTTTACCGGCGTATTGGGGCAGCCATTGCGCTCCTGGGACATACAGCAAGGAAACTGGCATTATGGGGGAGATTTCAGCCGGCGCGGCTGCGACCGCGGCACCGGCACCAGGCGCTGCTGCGTCCAGCGCGACGGGGGCTGGCATCGCTTGGGCTGCGTCGCCCTGACCAGGGGCATTACCTCCTGCAGCGTCCATTTTTCTTCAAAAATCTCCGCGCCCCCTTTCCACTTCCTGGATCAGAACGCTCTCTGAATTGTGGGGGTTCTGGGGCGGCCACACCTCTTCGTGGGCGGTGCTCTTCTCCCTCGCGCGGGCTGCAGCGCGCGCTTTTGAAGATGGCAATATGGCGGCGGTTCAATTTTTGCGGTCGGACCTCTGAGGCACACGGTCACCTGTCTGAACAGGTCTAGTCCTTATCCTGTTCGTGACGCCAGAAGTTGTGAAGCCCCGCTAGTATGTGTCGGTGCAGTACCTTCAGGGACTCCACGTGGATGGAACAGTCTGGTCACAGGTAGGGAACCTTCTTTTAGGATTGTCGTGACGCCACTCTCAGTATTGCGGTCAGCGGGGACCGCCACTGCAGATTAAGGGATGCCTGGGGCTGATGGTGGGTGCAGTCAGTATATTAGCCCCCTGAGAGTGAGGCAAGCCCCAGGCCCCGGTGTATGTGTGTGGGACCACAGGTCGCAGAATGACTCAAACACAGTCCAAGAAGTCTTTCAACGTGTTTACTCACTGTTTGGAGGTCACGGTGAGATGCCCGGGCGACACTGTGATAACCAGGTTGAACCAGGAATTCCAGGAGGCCGTTCTGAGGGTAGCTGTCCACTCGCCTTCCTTGCACTCTTTCTGTTTTAGGAGGATCCTTTGCTTGAAGCGTGGTAGGACCCCTCCAGGGAAGCTGTTACCACCCTGCTCCCCTCTCTCTGGCTCGTCTGCCGGCAGCGTGGCCTTGGTGGGATGGCTTCTGGCCCTGTCCCCTTATGGGCCTGGTGATTGCTGCTTGGCTCGGGCTCTGTGTAGTAGTGGTGAGGGCATAAAGTACCCCCCACCTGTAGGTTAAGCAGCTCTGGATGATCTGCTGCCTGTACTGGGGACCTAGTTCCCCTTGTGTGCTCGGATACCGGGATCTCCGTACTCAGCCACCCTTCTCTCTGGATGATTTTCAGGCCGACCCACGGTACTCCTTTCTCCCCCGCTTTCAGCTACTGCACTCCTCAGGACCTGTCTGACACGAGAGCTCCTCTGCTCCCTTCCACACACTTCAACTTCTTCCTCCAGACTCTCCTCTTCCTCTCTCTCTCTGCCCTGCTTCCTAGCAACCAGCCCCTGAACACACCCCCAGCTGGGAATTGAAAGTTAACCCCTTCTGGCTACCCAAGGGTCCCCTCTGGTAATGTGGGAGGCCTGGTCACTATATGTTTGTGTGTGCACCTCATCCTGGCCTTTGGAGATTACCTGGAAGCATTGCTCCCGCATGGGTGCAATACTCTGTGGTGCCTGACCAGGTCAGGGGCGCCACACAAGCAGTGAAGTAGCAACCCAGCAGAATCCAGCCCGCAGGACACGGCGCCGCAGCAGGACAAGGGATCCACCTGCACAGCAGTCTCCAGATAAGAAGGATGAAGTAACAGCCAGAGACTTGGAAGAGAAACGGTCTTTAAGGAGAGCTAAATCCCAGGTCAGAGGCCCACTTTGTCGTGGAATTGTAGAGGAATTTAGTTTAAAATCTGGATACGGTTTCATAGTTGCACCTGGCATGAAAGAAGGCATCTTTGTGAACAGAAGGGATGTGAGAGCCCATTTGCCTAGAGGACATCCAGGAAGAAACTTACAGATGGGAGATACAGTGGAATTCACAATGCATCAAGGAGAAAGAGGATGGTATGCACTCGACGTTACGCCATGTACCAGAGATTCCTATAGAAACCCAGCTGTCTCCATACCACAAGAAAAAGAAACAGATACAGAAGAAGAGGAAAGAAAAGACAAAGAACCCATTGATGAGACCACTACAGATGATGACAGAGATGGAGAAAGCAACAGGTGCCACAGCCCTACAGGCCCAAGCCCTGGTGAGGAAGAAGAAGGAGCAAAGTTCATGTAGAGAAAAGTAAAGAAAAGTACAGCAGTTTGAAAAGTTTTGCAACGTTCAAGTTTAAGCATGCGCCCACATGAACTAATGTGAGAAACCTCTTTTTGCACTTTAACCCATGAACCTTAAGGCTATGAACTGGCTATAGCCACAAACTCTCGCAGTGTACATAGTTACCCCAGAGGTACCACCACCAGAGCCAGCCTGTTTAGGGGCCTGGCTCGCCTGCAACCAGGGAGCACGCCTGTTTAGGGGCCTGGCTCACCTGCAAACAGAGAGCACGCCTGTTTATGGGGCCTGGCTCTCCACCACAAAGAGGGTACCTGGTCGGTACCAACTGTGGAGGCCGCCTCTACATCCTGCCAGAAGAGGCTGAAGGCGCGGCTCCACCAGGCCAGGTATACCCTGAAACCACCAGCCCATGAAAGCCGCCTCTACATCCTGCCAGAAGTGGCTGAAGGCGCGGCCAACGTGAGAGGGTTTAGGGTGGGTTAACGGACTTGTGGGTGGAGGGTGGTGATGTATGGTACCTGGTGGTTTTAAAATGTTTACCATGTTTTAATGTTTTATGCATTTTAAAATGTTGTCTTGCAGCCCGAGGATGTGCTGGTGATAACTAAGGGGGAATGTGGCGCCCCTGACCTGGTCAGGCACCACTGAGTACTGCACCCATGCTGGGGACAGTACAAAACAGGTAATCCAGAAGGCTGACCGAGGTGTGACTACACAGGCGCATAGTGATCAGGTCTCACACATGTACCTTTGGGAGGACCCCTGGGGATCCCAGGAGGGGGCGAAGCCGGTGCGAAGCCTCCATCTCCACTCAAGGGGTGTGGTAGAGAGCCTGGTTGCTAGGTGACGTAGGCAAGAACAGGAGAGGAGGGAACAGTGAGTCAGTTTAGTGTGCAGCTCGGGGGGGAGCAGAAGCAGACATGAGGAGCAGACCCTGGAGCTGTTGCAGTCTAACAGCGTCCGCGCAGTGACTACCGACGGGGGAGAACGGTCACCTGGTAGTGCTGCCCGAAATCCACACACAGCTAAAGAGAGAGCAACGGAGTGGAAAGTAAGGAGACTGTCAGGGAGTTACCAGGCCCAAACGGGTAGCGGGTCCCAGTGCGGAGATAGATCCAGCTTTCTTCTGCCAAACCTACTTGAGGGGGCACTTCAAACCCCCAAGACAACACCACAGAGTCTGCAGCCACGTAGCCACAGTTAGGGCCCATAGTTCACAGGAGGCAAGCAGCTGGAGTGATCTGGTCCAGGCTACAAGCAAACGGGCCAAAACGAGGGGAGCAGTTACTTCCCTGGGTGACCCCCATAGGGACTAAAAGTCGGGGTTACCACAAACCACAGAAGGGCTAAGGAAGGCGAGTCGGTAGCCACCCTCATCAGTCAGCCTGAAGGATACCTGGTTCCAGCCTGGTTCATCCCAGCTACGCCCGGGTTACTCACCCTGCCATCATCAGTGAGTAAAACCCCTGAAAGACATTCTGCTTGTGTTGAGTTATTCTGCGCCTTGCGGTTCCACACACATACACAGGGACCTGGGGCTTGCCTTACTCTCAGGAGGCTATTACAACCGACTGCACCCACCATCAGCTCCAGGCATCCCTTAACCTGCAGTGGCGGTCCCCACTGACCGCAATTCTGAGAGTGGCGTCACGACAATCCTAAAAGAAGGTTTCCTACCTGTGACCAGACTGTTCCATCCACGTGGAGTCCCTGAAGGTAATGCACCGACACAACACTGGAGGGGCTTCACAACCGCAGGTAAGCCGAGCGGGACCATGTGTGCAGAGTGTGTGTGCAGAGTGTGTGTGTGTGTGTGTGTACATGTGTACATGCCGCGGGCAGGAGGGGGCGGAGCGAGCTGAGTGGGGAAGTGTGGGCTTCCTGCACGTAACTAGGATAAACATCGGGTTACTAACCAAAGCGCTTTGCTTGGATACCCGATGTTTATCTTGGTTACCAGCTTCTGGCAGGCTGCCAGCGATGGCTCCTGCACACTGTAGCTGTAAAAAGCCCTGCTTTTTGCTGCTAGAACCGTTCTCGAACGTATCTAGAACTTTCGAGCTTTTAGCAAAAAGCTCGAGTTCTAGTTCGATCTAGAACAGCCCCCAAAATCACTTGAGCCGCGAACTGGAGAACCTCGAACCGCGAACCGCGCTCAACTCTAGTGCTTATACAAAAAACCATCACACAGCCCCGGATCTCAAAAAATGAGAATGTAACGGGTCATGGAATGGTGACACAAGCTAAAAAAATGTTATTGATAAATTTCCGTATTTTTGTTCACTACTTAAGCAAAAAAAAAACTGTACATTTGGATTCTCCATACTTGTACTGACCTGGAGAATTATCCCAGTTCAGTTTTACCATGTAGTCAACATGATAAATAGAAAACCCAAAAAACTATTGTGGAATTTCACTTATTTTTCAATTTCACCGCACTTGTCACGATAGCACCCACCCCCGTCGTACGGCTGATATGTGGTGATCGCTGCCGTAGCGAACATTATCGCTACGGCAGCGTCACACGCACATACCTGCTCTGTGATGTCGCTGTGACCGGCGAACCGCCTCCTTTCTAATGTCACAGCGACGTCACAGCAGCGTCACTGAACCACTGCCCAATAGAAAAGGAGGGGCGGAGATAAGCGGGACTTAACATCCCGCCCACCTCCTTCCTCCCTCATTGCCGGCGGCCGCAGGTAAGGTGAGGTTCCTCGTTCCTGCGGTGTCACACATAGCGATGTGTGCTGCCGCAGGAACGAGGAAGTACATCGCTAGCTGCAGCAGCAACGATAATTGAGATTAGGGAGGCATGTCACTGATTAGCGATTTTGAACGTTTTTGCGATGATTCAAAATCGCTCATAGGTGTTCCACGCAACGACATCGCTAACGCGGCCGGATGTGCGCCACAAATGCCATGACCCCAACGCTTTAGCGATGTCGCAGCGTGTAAAGCACCCCTCAGGCTTCAGGTACCTACCTGCAAACTAATATACAGTGCTGTTCATTATTGGCACCCCTTCATTTGTTTCATAGATTGTAATATATTATTTATTAAATAAATGGAAATGTACCAAAGTTATATACTCAGGACTTTTTAATTAATGGTCCAAAGTAATACAATAATGAAACATTATTTATCAACCAACATGTTGCGATTTCAAAGAAGAAACCAAATAAACAGCATGTGCAGTAATGAAGGCAGCCTTAATTAATACTTGGTTGCACACCCTTTGGCACTGATGACAGCCTTATTTCTTGTAGCCATCTATAAGCTTCTTGCACTTCTCTGCTGATATTTTCTCCCACTCTCTCTTTGCAGTTTGTTCAAGCTCTTGAATGTTAGCACGGTTCTTTTTACCAATGGCAGATTTCAACTCACCCCAAAGATTTTCAATGGGATTGAGGTCAAGACTCATTGCTGTTTATTTTAAAATAGTTCATATTTTCTTTTTCATCCATTTCTGTGTACTTTTTAATGTGTGCTTTGGGTCATTGTCTTGCTTGAAGACCCATGATCTTCCACTCAAACCAAGTTTTGTTACACTGGGTAGGACATTTTTCTGTAAAATTTCTTGATAATTCTCTGATTTCATGATTTCTGTGATACAGGCAATTTTTTCAGTACCAGATGCAGCAAAGCAACCCCACAGCATTATGATCCTTCACCATTCTTAACTGTTGGTAGGGTGTTCTTTTACTTCATTACACTGTATATAAATGAACTGTTGCTTTGCATTGCCAAAAAGGTCTATTTTTGTTTCATCTGAATAGAATATTTTCCCAGAAGGATTGTGGTTTGTCAAGGTACTCTTTGATAAGGATCAGCCACTCCTTTTTATGTCTTTTCTTCAGCAATGGTTTCTTCCTTGGCCTTTTCCTATAAAGTTGTGCTTGGTTTAATGTGTGGTGTATGGTACTTCTTGAATCCATGACCACAGACTGTTCCAGGTTGGCCTACAGGTCTTTGGATGTTTGACGTGGTGTTTTTTACACCATTCGCACCAACCTTTGAAGACATCTGTTGTCAATTTTCCTCTTTCCCCCACGTCCAGGGAGGTTCTTGACAGTTTCATGCTTGGCAAACTTCTTAATGACATTGTGCACTGTTGAAACTGGGATACCAAGGTCTTTGGAGATGGCCTTATACCCTTTGGAAGTCTTGTGTTTTAATAATAGCAGTTCTGAGGTCCTCAGACAGCTTCTTTGTCTTCACCATTGGGATAAAGGATAATGGCCTACCAAGTGGCTTTTTAAAACTCTGAAGTCATCATTCATTGGCTAATTCATGTCACATGGGCACCGACAATTTATCCCAAGTGATTCTCATTTGCCATTTACCACAAGTGAGTCAAAATGTGTTTCCATACTAACTTAATGTAAGGGGTGCTAATACCAGTGCCAATAAGCTTGAGGTTTTTTCTATTTTTCCCTCCAATTTTTTTTTATATAAAATTGTTGTTTATCATTTGCTCTTTTGTATTTAACATGAGTGCTCGATACAAAAAAGCTGTTTCACCAGATTCATTTTCTTCAGGAGCTACGGTATTCCACATTATGTACTTAAACTTCATGGGTGCCAATAATGATGAGGACTGTAAGCAGATCCTTCCCAGCTCCCCAGGTCCCACCTTTCACATCTCTACAAATTTCTTAAATGTATACAATTAGGCCCAGAACATAGAGGGATATATAACAATTATTACTCAAAGTGGAGTCATCCGGACACTCCATGTGAAAGACTATCATGTTCATTTAATCATATTCTTATAGAAATTAGTTATTTTTATTTTATAACATATTTTTTTTAATTAAAGGGGTTGTATACTTTTGTAAAAAAAATTGTGGCCAACATTAATTATGCTTTGAATAGTCAATACTAGTGATGAGCGAGTACTAAAAAGCTCGGGTGCTCGAAGCTCGGGCCGAGCATCCCAAGATACTCGTGTACTCGGGCCGAGCAACGAGCCCAATGTTATCCTATGGGAGACCCGAGTATTTTTGTGAAATGACCCCCCGGCAGCATGGAGAAACCCTAAAAATGTCACAAAAGTCTCAGAAGAGTGCTCAAATGACATGGCAACAGCATGGGGAAGACCCCTTGAAGCATTTATCACTCAAAAGTCACAGCTGTGAACAATTTTGTCCGCGTTTCACGCCATTTTTACGGACTCACCAGAAAACCTTCCAAAATGACCCCAAAATGATTTTTCATGGCAGAAATGTTAAGGGCACATACCCAATAGTGAGATAGAGCTGGTGTATGTTACTTTTTGAGATTAATACATGAAAGATTTTACGTGAAAACATTGTGTGGCACTCCGATGTCCCTGAGAAGAGACGTACATGAAGGCCTCTTGAGTCTAATGTGCCCATTTTGAGGAAGTGAGTCTTTGTAGTATTTTCCTTTGCCAGGGCAGTCCAAAATTGTGAGGTTCACCAATGCCCCTGCATAGAGACGTGCATGAGGGCCTGTAAACCTGAAGTGCCCATTGTAAGGAAGTGGGTGTATTATAGTATAGCCCTTTGGCAGGGCAGCCAAAAATTGGGAGGCTCCACGTTGTCCCTGGGTAGAGACGTGCATGAGGGCCTGTAAACTTGAAGTGCCCATTGTAAGGAAGTGGGTCTATTGTAGTATAGCCCTTTGGCAGGGCAGCCAAAAATTGAGAGGCTCCACATTGTCCCTGGATAGAGACGTGCATGAGGGCCTGTAAACTTGAAGTGCCCATTGTAAGGAAGTGGGTGTATTATAGTATAGCCCTTTGGCAGGGCAGCCAAAAATTGGGAGGCTCCACGTTGTCCCTGGGTAGAGACGTGCATGAGGGCCTGTAAACTTGAAGTGCCCATTGTAAGGAAGTGGGTCTATTGTAGTATAGCCCTTTGGCAGGGCAGCCAAAAATTGAGAGGCTCCACATTGTCCCTGGATAGAGACGTGCATGAGGGCCTGTAAACTTGAAGTGCCCATTGTAAGGAAGTGGGTCTATTGTAGTATAGCCCTTTGGCAGGGCAGCCAAAAATTGAGAGGCTCCACATTGTCCCTGGATAGAGACGTGCATGAGGGCCTGTAAACTTGAAGTGCCCATTGTAAGGAAGTGGGTGTATTATAGTATAGCCCTTTGGCAGGGCAGCCAAAAATTGGGAGGCTCCACGTTGTCCCTGGGTAGAGACGTGCATGAGGGCCTGTAAACTTGAAGTGCCCATTGTAAGGAAGTGGGTCTATTGTAGTATAGCCCTTTGGCAGGGCAGCCAAAAATTGAGAGGCTCCACATTGTCCCTGGATAGAGACGTGCATGAGGGCCTGTAAACTTGAAGTGCCCATTGTAAGGAAGTGGGTGTATTATAGTATAGCCCTTTGGCAGGGCAGCCAAAAATTGGGAGGCTCCACGTTGTCCCTGGGTAGAAACGTGCATGAGGGCCTGTAAACTTGAAGTGCCCATTGTAAGGAAGTGGGTCTATTATAGTATAGCCCTTAGGCAGGGCAGCCAAAAATTGGGAGGCTCCACGTTGTCCCTGGGTAGAGACGTGCATGAGGGCCTCAAAACATTGTTCCCATTGCAAAGGAGCGGGTCTCCTGTCGTTGTAATGTCCATTCTGCAAAGAATGGGCGAAAAAATTTACCACTGGGGGTATACCTGAAACAAAGGCCTAAGTATTGCAATTTGTAATGGTCATCATGGTGGCGCATGAGGAGAAGGAGGAGCAGTCCAGCGATTATCCAAAGTCCAGAAGTGTGTACCCATGGGTGAGTGGAGGTACATGGCAAACTTTAAATTCCGCTCTCATTTGCTGGTGGTGTGGTGAAGTCTGGCCCAATCCAACCCTTGTTCATCTTGATCAGAGTCAGCCTGTCAGCATTTTCAGTTGACAGGCGGGTGCGTTTATCTGTAATGATTCCACCTGCGGCACTAAAAACACGCTCTGACAAAACGCTAGCGGCAGGGCAGGCCAGGACTTCCAAGGCGTGGAGAGCCAATTCATGCCACGTGTCCAGCTTGGATACCCAATAATTGTAAGGCACAGAGGAATGTCGGAGTACAGTTGTTCGATCTGCAAGGTACTCCTTCAGCATCTGGGCAAACTTAGGATTTCTTGTGGCACTACCCCGCACTTCAGGGGCTGTGGTACGTGAGGGGCTGAGAAAACTGTCCCACATCTTAAAGACTGTTCCCCTACCTCTGGCGGATTGGACTTGTGCCTCTCTCGGCTGTACGCCTCGGTTGTCCACTGATTCCTGACCTATGCCGCTAGCGTTTTGTGAGGGGAATGCTTTGCCTACTTCCGTGACTATGGCCTTCCGGAACTGCTGCATTTTGGTTGACCTCTCCTCCACGGGAATAAGAGACAAAAAGTTCTCCTTGTAGCGTGGGTCTAACAGTGTTACCAACCAGTAATGATTGTCGGCCAAGATGTTCTTAACGCGAGGGTCACGAGACAGGCAGCTTACCATAAAGTCAGCCATGTGCGCCAGACTCTTAACAGCCAGGACTTCAGTAGCCTGACCAACAAGATGACTGAACATGCTGTCCTCCTCCTCCTCCACCTCCTCCTCCTCCTCATCTACCCTGTCCTCTGGCCAGCCACGCTGAACTGAGGATATGACTGGTGTGCATGTCATATCCTCAATTTGGCCGGAGAGTTGCTCCATGTCTTCATCCTCCTCCTCGTCATAGTCCTCCACTGCACGTTGTGATGAGACGAGGCTGGGCTGTGTGTTATCACCCACACCCACTACTGTTTCTTGCTGCAACTCATCGCGCTCCGCCTGCAATGCATCATGTTTGTTTTTCAGCAGAGACCGTTTTAGAAGGCAGAGTAGCGGTATGGTGACGCTAATAATGGCGTCATCACCACTCACCATCTTGGTGGAGTCCTCAAAGTTTTGGAGGATGGTACATAGGTCTGACATCCATCTCCACTCCTCAGGTGTTATGTGTGGAGTTTGACCCATTTCCCGACGGCTTAGGTGATGCAGGTACTCAACAACTGCCCTCTTCTGCTCACATATCCTGACCAACATGTGCAGAGTTGAATTCCAACGCGTGGGGACATCACACACCAGTCTGTGAGCCGGAAGATGCAAACGGCGCTGAAAGCCGGCAAGGCCGGCTGAAGCAGTAGGTGACTTTCGAAAATGTGCAGACAGGCGGCGAACTTTTACCAGCAGATCAGACAGCTCTGGGTATGACTTTATAAACCGCTGAACCACGAGGTTGAGCACATGGGCCACGCATGGAACATGTGTCAGCTGGCCTCGCCTCAAAGCCGCCACCAGGTTCCGGCCATTGTCACACACGACCTTTCCTGGCTTTAGGTTCAGAGGTGTGAGCCAGTGATCTGCCTGCTGTTTCAGAGCTGTCCACACCTCTTCTGCATTGTGGGGTTTGTCACCGATGCAGATTAGCTTCAGCACAGCCTGTTGCCGCTTCGCCGAGGCAGTGCTGCAGTGCTTCCAGCTTGGGACTGGTGTGGAGGGTACAGTGGATGAGGATGCGCAGGAGGAGGAGGAGGCTGAAGAGCATGACATTCCTGAGCTGTAGAGTGTGGGTGAAACACTGACTGAGGTAGGGCCTGCAAACCTTGGTGTGGGAAGGACGTGTTCCGTCCCTTGCTCAGACTGGGTCCCAGCTTCCACAATATTAACCCAGTGTGCCGTCAACGAGATGTAGCGGCCTTGCCCACAAGCACTTGTCCACGTGTCTGTGGTTAGGTGGACCTTGGGTGAAACAGCGTTGTTCAGGGCACGTGTGATGTTTTGTGACACGTGGTTATGCAACGCGGGGACGGCACACCGGGAGAAATAGTGGCGGCTGGGGACCGAGTAACGTGGGACAGCTGCCGCCATCAGGTCGCGGAATGCTTCTGTCTCCACCAGCCTAAAAGGCAACATTTCCAGCACAAGCAGTCGCGAAATGTTAGCATTTAGAACTGTGGCATGTGGGGTGTTGGCAGTGTATTTGCGCCTGCGTTCAAAGGTTTGCTGAATGGATAACTGAACGCTGCTCTGGGACAAGGACGTGCTTGATGATGGTGTTCTTTCTGCGTAGGCAACTGCAGGTGAAGGAGTGGAGGAGGCTTGTTCGCAGGCAGCATGGACAGGGGATTGGCTCGCATGCACAACCAGCGAAGACGTAGCAGTGACATCAGCAAGCACTGCTCCTCGACTCAGTTGTACTTCCCACAAAGTCGGGTGCTTGGCTGACATGTGCCTGATCATGCTGGTGGTGGTCAGGCTGCTAGTTTTGGTACCCCTGCTGATGCTGGCACGGCAGGTGTTGCAAATGGCCTTTTTAGAATCATCTGGAGCCAACTTAAAAAACTGCCAGACTCGGGAAGACCTAACATTTGTACAGGCACCTTGTGTCGTCGTGTTGTTCCGGGGAACGGTTGCCTGACTTCTGCCTGGGGCCACCACCCTGCTTCTTACTGCCTGTTGTGATGCTACGCCTCCCTCCCCCTGTGCACTGCTGTCCTCGCTCTGCATATCCTCCTGCCAGGTTGGGTCAGTTACTGGATCATCCACCACGTCGTCTTCCTCTTCCGCACCCTGCTCCTCCTCCTGACTTCCTGACAATTGTGTCTCATCATCGTCCACCACTTGTTGAGACACGTTGCCAACTTTGTGAGAACGTGGCTGCTCAAATATTTGGCCATCTGTACAGACGATCTCCTCATGACCCACTTCAATATGAGCTGGCGAGAGGCCAGAATGTGTGAATGGAAACGTGAACAGCTCTTCCGAGTGTCCAAGTGTGGGATCATTAATGTCCGAGGAGGACGTGTACTCAGCCTGGTGGTAGGAAGGAGGATCAGGTTCAGAAATGTGCGGTGCAGTATCACGGCTACTGACACTTGACCGTGTGGAAGACAGAGTGTTTGTGGTGGTGCCAATCTGACTGGAAGCATTATCTGCTATCCAACTAACAACCTGTTGACACTGGTCTTGGTTCAAGAGCGGTGTACTGCTGCGGTCCCCAAGAATTTGGGACAGGACGTGCGAGCGACTAGATGTGGCCCTTTGTTGTGGCGAAATTAGAGCTTGCCCACGACCTCGGCCTCTGCCTGCACCACCATCACGTCCACTTCCTTGTTCCTTGCCAATGCCCTTGCGCATTTTGCAATGCTGTGCTGACGTGTATTCACTACTTGTGCGTTATATCAAAGTTTGTGGAAATTGCACACAAGTGCACCTGTACGCTGCCACCGACAGGCACACACGTGCGGTTTTAAAAACCAAGCACGGACGCACTAAGAACCTAACAGGTTTTTTTGGGGAGCGACAATTACAGACAAGTCAGACACTATCTGGACTGTTTTAGACTGTGTACACCAGCCCCAGATATGATGAAGGCTGGTATACGGTCACCACTAGGAATGGCTATATATACCCTGCCTGCCTGCCTGCCTGCCTGTATACTGGTACAATAGTCCTGACAAGGACTCTTCTGGTCACTAGCCTGTATTCAGACCTGGCTATACCCTGCCTGTATATAGCAACAATAGTCCTGAGAAGGACTCTGCTACTGTACTCCGACCTGGCTATACCCTGCCTGCCTGTATACAACTAGAATAGTCCTGAGAAGGACTTTTAGTCACACTGTTTGCAGCCCTGCAACTGAAAAAGCTATAGTGGGCCGCAAAGCTTTCCCTGAATCAGCGACACTCTCCCTGCACTGACTGTCTGGATAGCTGTGAGCAGAGCACAGCGCGCCGGCCGGTATAAAGGCTCGGTCACGCTGTGCAGGCCGGCCAATCACTGCAATTCCACAACTAACAGGGCTGTGGCATTGCAGTGGTCTGCCAGCCAATCCCTGCATGAGGGCTGGCTCTCAAAAGAGCGCCAACATGCAGGGATGAAGACCACGAGTACAGCACGAGTATCGCGAGATTACTCGGTCCCCGCCGAGCAACCCGAGTACAGCGATACTCGTGCGAGTACCGAGTAGTTACAAGCATGCTCGCTCATCACTAGTCAATACGTTCAGCTCCCCGGTATTCTTTTACAGGGATGCAGAGGTTACACTGCAGAAAATGATGGGTCCATTCACGTATCACAGATTTACCTAAGGAAAATTCAATGTTTTTTTACATGAGTATCTGCGGCAGGAATCGGTGGCAGACACTCAGATTTTTTGAGACAGATGTTTAACTGATGTACTGTGGAACCTCGAGCCCCATTCTTTGGGTGTAATCCAAAAGATGAACATGCCATTAGTCTACTGGATCATTTCTTTTTAGCAGACGAAAATGTGTCTAGATTTTTTATAGCGCATGTGAATGGGGCTAAAACGACCCCCATTTGTATACATTGGACTCAAAATATTTAAAAAATTGCTAAAAAAAAATCTTAATTAAACTCTAAAAATGTGAACAAGGATTTTCAATGTTGCATACTTTATTTACACATATAGATTATACAATGATCTCTTCACAACAAATATTAGAAGGAATACTAAGAAAAAAAGAAACACTACTCAGGCATCATAATCTTGTTATACTGTTGTCCTAGGAGCGACAGCTACAAGGTGTATAAATCTATCACAAGAAAAAAAGATATGGTTGACTATAAAGTTGTGAGCCCCTTGTTGCAGAGTTTTCATGGATATTGCAATTTTCAGGCATTCCGGTACATAAGTGATTGCTTGCTCCAACAAGAGACCCCTGACAGGTTAAATCACAGCCTTCATCAATAAACTCAAGCCCTTACCCATCAACGTGGAAAGAGATTTTCTAAATTGGAGAGTAGTAAGGGTAGAATTCACTACCAATAAGGGCATTGGGGTGGTCGTATTTTTTGAAATTACAGTATCAAATGTTGGAGGACCTATCATAATGTTAAAAGTCTTCTAATATAATTTAGTGCACAATGTGAACTCATGCATCATCTACCAGCGATTATCTCAAGAACATTCTGAAATTCTAAACTGGTAGCATAGTGAGAGGATCAGGGCCAGTTTGAGACAAAATGGGGCAGTGGGAAAAATTAAAAGTTTAGCCCCAAATGCTAATATATGGCACCATAACCCACAAATATTTATGGTGCATTTACACAAGCTGACTTCAGACTGGTTAACAAGAGCTGAAAGAATATATGTGGTGTTCTGCACTTCTTAACCAGCCTTTTTACGTAGGCTGACGAAGATTGATGAGTACAGAACGACTGCTAATATGCCTTTATAGTAAGCGCACACATTTTTTTGTCCAAGGGTCATATTGTCATACTGAATCAATCCCAATGGCCACAAAAAATGAAAGGGGTACTAACATGAATGCATCACTAGAACCACCATTAATACATTAATCTATCAACGGAACAAAGTTTTCAGTATTTGAGTCAGATTTGTAAACTTTTTGCTCAATTTCTCCTCCCAAAAACCTAATTAACTTAAACTGGGTTTTTGGATCAGAAACTTGTCAAATTCTCCAAAAAATCTCACTTTATGGATTGCTACATGCGTACAAAATCAGAACAATAGTCAGCACATGAGTGCATCACCAGAACCACCATTAGTACACGAATGCAACATCAGCAACAACATCAGTACAGAAATTCTGTACCAAAACCACTATCAATACATTAATACATCATCAGAACCGTCAATATATGAATGTCCACCCCACACTGCCTCTCTCCATAAAGTCTCCCCTACTCTGCCTCTCTCCAAAATATCCCTCTCAAACTGCCCCTTTTTGTAATATTCCACAACACTGCCTCTCTGAATAAAGTCTCCAACACGCTTCTGTCCCTCGCTATACTGCACCCTTTGCACAATCTCCCTCTCTACTGCCCAATAATGTGACCTTGCATTAACATCAATCCTCTCCCTTTCCAGCCTTCTCATCTACAATAAGATGACATGGAGTGCTCACATTTGCCTGTCTACCATCTCTGTGACACTGTGGTAATAGCAACAGTGTGATACGTTAAGCAGCGTGTTGACCTCTAGCATAAACTTGGCAATCATCTGACAAATGTGCATTTTGCATGTATGTCAGGTGATAAACATCATATTTACACTGGTGGACAGTGGAAAAAGGGGTATTAGTTATTTTTTCAAGGCACTGAATATACAAAATATAGATTATGGACAGCGTTGTAAGTCAAAGTTAGCATTTTGAATTGATTACATTGGGATATTGAAAGCCAATGAATGGCTTTGCAGAGGGTTAAGTGGAGGGAAAAAAAAACAAGAGAAATCCAGCTCACCTGTTCCTTTTTTGGAGACCAGCATTAATGACCGTGCACGGACCAGAGACGAGGAAGCCAAGCTCCAAAATCAGAAGTGGAGGAGTAGTGAGGAGAGAGTTTTATTAGGTGGGCAGTAGAATTAAAGATGCACTGGAAAGGTGCAACACTTAGTAGGGAGGTATCAGAGGAGTATACCTCAGTAGTCAAGATGGGAGATGACGAGTACATGCATTAACATTTTAGTAGATGCAGGGTTGGGGAAAAGATGGATTCTGGAGTTATTTTTGAGTTGGAGGTGGTAAGAGCTTAGATTTGTGGTTTGAATGACTGGGAAGAGTCAAGGGTTACTCTGAGGCAACGGACTTCCAATACAGGGGAAAGCATGGTGTAATTTCTTGAGATGAATAGATCAGGTAGGGAAATTATGTAAGATGGAGGAACGATGGTGAATTCAGTTTTGTCCACATGGAGTTTTAAGAAGCGAGATGAGAAGAAAGAGAATATGGTTGATTGACTCTCTGGAACGCTGGAAAGTTGATATCTGAGCTAGAAAGGTAGATCTGATTATCGTCAGCATATAGCTGGTACTCGAAGCTATAAGACTAGATGAGTTGTTCCAGGCCAAAGGAATAGATGGAGAAGACTAGGGGTCATAAGACAAAGCCATGAAAGACACCAACAGAAAGAGGGTGGGATGAAGATCAATATGGGAATTAGAGACACTAAATGTGTGGATGAAAGGTATAAAGAGATCCTGGAGAGGGCAATGTCTTTTGATGCCAAATGAGGAGAGGAACAGTAGTAGTAAGGAGTTGTCGGACAGGCCAAGAATTAGGAAAATAGAGAGGTGTCTCTTAACTTTGGTGGGAAGTCGTTAGTAATTTTGGTTAGGGAAGTTTCAGTGGAGTGGTGTGGATGGAAGCCAGATTGTAGATTGTCAAAGAGTGAGTTAGATGAGAGGCAGTAGTAAAGTTCAGTGTGGTCATGCTCTTTGAGGAGTTTGTAGGTGAAAGAGAGCAGAGATATGGGATGATAACTGGCATAGAGGTTGAGACAAGAGATGGTTTCTTCAAGAAAAGTGTGATTGTGGCATGTTTGAAAGCATAAGGGAAGGTACCAGAAGTTAATGGTAGGTTGAAGAGATGTGTTAGGGCTTGGATAATCATAGTGGTGAGGTTGAGATGAAGGTGGGATGGGATCGGGTCAAGTGCACATGTGGTGATATGTAATTTAGAAAAAGATGAGTAGGCGTTCCTTCAGTGATGATAGGAAGGAATGTTATGTGGGAAGGGCATTTGTCTATTATATGGATGACTTGGCGTGGTGGAGCAGTAAAGACCTGTCTGATTTACTTTATCTTATCCTGTTTTTGAAATGTCCATCAAAGTCTTCTGCAGAGGGGAGGGAGATCGGTGGGAGGGAATGATAGGCGGAGCAGAGATGTCACAGCACCATCATTATATTCAGCTTTACTTTGTCCTGGATACAGGATGGTTGCGAGATAGGATATTTGAAAGCGGCAAAGTTGTGTTATGTGTGTATTGCAGAACATGTACATAATGCATGCTGAAGCAAAGGGTATGTGTGTGCATGACGTAGTACTGCGTATATATTTTATATTGCTATAGAAAAACAGGGACTCTTAGCTGTTACTGCCCAGTTCTACTCTAAATCTTGGAAATTATGGGTATCGACTCGTTTACTTTTTTACACCACCATGACGCTCTAATTAGCATGAAATATTTTTTTCCTATTTTCTGCTATTAAAACCTAAAGTTTGTCCTATAACTTTAAGAATGAGGAAATGAAAAATTAAACACTAATATCAAAAAATCATAAATAACCAACATAAAAAAATGTTCCCCATAACAGATGTGTATTATAGGCAATAATAATAACAAAAGATGTTATATCATTATCAGAGATGAGCGAGCCTCTAGAGGCTCGAGTTCAGTTCGGTTAGTCGAATGGAGGCCGCGTTCGAGTTCGGTTCGGGGAGCTGTTCGACGAACCTCTCGAACCCCATTGAAAACAATGGGAGGCAATCACAAACACATAAAAACACATTATAAATGTACACATACAGTTAATAAACATTGCCATAACACTTACAGGTCGCCGCGACGCATCCTGCACTCTGTCTCCCGCTGCTTATCCTTCCGATAATCGCTGCATCCTCCCGGTAACCAGCACTGATGATAGGACCTATCGTGACGTCAAAATAGCATGTGACCAGTCACGTGTCTATTATCTCATTGGCTACAGACTAGTCACATGGCTATGACGTCATGCTAGGTCCTGTCAGTGCATCTCTCCGGTACGTGGTGCTCGTTTGAGCATGTCCGTGTACCAGCGACATGCTCTGGTACATGGTCGACTCCCCGTTCCTGCATGTGGACGCTCTTTACAGAGTCAGCCACATGCAGGGATTAACTGTCACAGCCGGTAAATAGCGGCATCGGGAATCATGTTATCGGAGCACTGTTGCTATGGTAACCCGTCTGTCAGTGGTGACATCACCGCTTACAGCACGCAGCTGCTCCAGGAATCATGTGATTGGAGCACCGTCGCTATGGTAACCCGTCTGTCAGCGGTGACATCACCGCTTACAGCCAGCAGCCTCTGATCACTCAGGGAGTGAAAAGACTGCACGGGGAGCAGCAACGTCTTCCTCCCATGCAGTGCTGCTGATGTAGCAGAGCTGCATGGGTTGAAGGAGAAAGAAGACAGAAGACTAGGATCGTGGAGGGCTGATAGGGAGTAATGAACATGGAGTCTCTAATGTGTCTGTGTATTTATTTCTTTTAAAGTGTTTTTTCTCTGTGTGATGTCTTTTTGTTTAACCCTTTATTGGAGATTCTTAATGGCCGGGTCAAACTTGCCTTACATTAAGAATCTCTGGCTTAATACTAGCTAGTAAAACAAAGCTAGTATTAACTCATTATTACCCAGCGAGCCACCGTCACTAGGGCAGCTGGAAGAGTATGATACAGCGCCAAATGATGGCGCTTCTATGAAAGCGCCATTTTCTGGGGCGGCTGCGGACTGCAATTCGCAGCAGAGGGGCCCAAAAACCTCGGGCTAACCTGTGCTGTGAATTTCAATCCCCAGCTGCCTACTTGTACCCGTCTGGACACAAAAATGGGGTGAAGCCTACGTCGTTTTTTTTTAATTATTTCATGAAATTCATGAAATAATTAAAAAAAGGGCTTCCCTATATTTTTAGTTCCCAGCCGGGTCCAAATAGGCAGCTGGGGGTTGGGGGCAGCCGTACCTGCCTGCTGTACCTGGCTAGCATACAAAAATATGGCGAAGCTCACGTCATTTTCTTTGTAGTTTTTTGGCAAACAAATAAAAAGTGCTTCCCTGGATTTTACATTGCCAGTGAAGGTAACACCAAGCAGTGGGGGTTAGCAGCCAGTAGCTGCTTGGATTACAATTAGCTTGCAATACAAAAAAAAGCAGCGGGAGCCAATATATATTTTTTTTAATTATTTATTTACATAACTAAAAAATCAAATGGGCTTCCCTGTATTTTGATTGCCTGACATCACAGTGCTGTAAAAATAAATCATTAAAAAAAATGAAGTAGCGCTCCGCAATATTTGTGATTCTCAGTGCAGATAAAGCAGACAGCTACGGGTAGCCACCCCCATCTGTCTGGCGTTACCTTGGCTTGCAATCAAAATACAGGGCAGCCAATTAATTTTTTTTATTTAAAAAAATAGTTAAAAAAAAATGACGTGGGGTCCCCCCATTTTCGATAGCCAGCTAGGGTAAAGCAGACGGTTGTAGCCTGAAAACCACAGCTGGCAGCTTTACCGTGGTTGGTGATTCAATGTGGAGGTCACCCCAGGTTCTTTTTTATAATTATTTTATAAATAATAATAATTACAAAAAAAGTAGGGTCCCCCCCAAATTGGATCACCAGCCAAGGTAAAGCGGACAGCTGTGGTCTGGTATTCTCAGGGTGGGAAGGTCCATAGTTACTGGCCCTTGACAGCCTAAAAATAGCAGGCCGCAGGCGCCTCAGAAGTGGCGCAACCACTAGATACGCCAATCCTGTAGCTTCACCCCAGCTCATCCCGTGCCCTGGTGCAGTGGCAAATGGGGTAATAAATGGGGTTGATACTAGCTGTAAGGTCACCTGACATCAAGCCCAGCAGTTTGTGATGTCATGGCGTCTATCAGATACCCGACATCACAAACTGTCAGTACTAACAAAACAAATAGACAAAAAAAAATGTATTTGAAAAAACACTTCCCAAAACATTCCCTCTTTCACCAATTTATTGTAAGGAAAAAAAAAATAAAGGAGTCCCACGACAACTCTGGACCGTCTAGAATATGGGGGGGCACGCTCAGGGAATGTATCCCCCATTTTCTAGGAGTGCAGACCCTCCATGTGAGGAGTGTGGGTGCAATGAATCTGCACCCACTCTCCCTGGGTCCACAGCAGCAGAGTCCACGTCTTAACTGTTGCTACCAAAGCTGCAATGCCCTGCTCATGAGGTAAGGGCATGCCTAATCAGGAGAACTATTCTACATTTCCAAATATTGGTATTTGCTGATACTTTTGCTATTCCACCTACTATATATTGGGGATAGGATCTTCAAGATGGAATACGCCTTTAAGTCCAGTTATCCAGCTGAATGAATACTAAACAACAGAGCTCGCTATTTAGATGTGTTTTCTTGCGGCGTATAACGGACTCTCATGTTTGGTAGTTGTTCAGCAGGGCAACTATAAAATCAAATACTTCCATTTGGAAATGTAGTATAGCTCTCCTGATCAACTATGTTCCTTAACTCTTGAGCAGGGCATTGCAGTGGCTTACAGATGCATGGTTACCACCACTCACTGTGACTGAACACAGGAAGCTTAGCTGACAGCCGCTCTGTGCATGCGGCAGCATCTATTGAGAAGGAGGGGGCTGTGGGGGATCAACGCTGCACAGGTACCGTGGGACACTGGGGAACACTGGTGAGGTTATAGGGGGTGACCTGGCAGGGCCTAGGGAGGCGTTTTCTGTCCAATGTGTCATGGCACATGCGACAGAAATCAGAGGAGTAGAGTGAATGCGGCCGGCATGCTGCTGTGCGCGCAGCCATCTTGGATTTCCGGGAGGGGGTCAGGGGTGGGGGGTACTTTGGTGACACCGGGGGACGATAGGGGACCGGGGAGGAGATTTATATCCCATCTGACTTGTTTGTTCATGCCAGATGGGAGATAAATAATTTTATACCGGCGCTGTCATTTACTGTAACGTGATCATCGGTATATGGTGTATACCAGTGATCACGAGAGCGGGGACTGGAAAAAACGTCCGGAATCATGATCTCCAGGGTCTTAGCTACCCCCTGAAACCCTGGAGATTTTCTGATGCTGGGGGGCGCTATTCACTTATTTCTGCCTGTTGTTTATAAACGGCAGATCAGAATAAGGCTTTATTCACACGACCGATCCGTTTTTGCGGTCCGCAAAAAACGGTCCATTTTTTTCAAGGGTGCATCTGTGTGGCATCCGTTTCCGTTCCGTATACGGTCCGTATGTCATCCGTTTGTCATCCGTGTGCCTTCCGTTTTTTGCGTACTGCAAAAACTAAAGGAGGGAAAATACATAAGTTTATTATTATTATTATTATTATTATTATTTATTATTATAGTGCCATAAGTTTACCCAGGATCCATAGCTTTAACCTACATGAGGCGGTCAGATGTTCACTCCAGTGCCATTTTCTACTGCTTTTCACAGCGTAGAGTGCTCTGGTGATTTTCCTGTGCTTGTACACTTCATATCAGTCTTTTCTGTCATTATAATGGCAGAAAGACACATAATGTCCCACTCTCCTGCATTTTCTAATTTTGCACCCTTTGGTGCCTTTGATGTGGCACTAAGGGGTGCTTAGCCTTGTATTTAGCCAAAAAATACAATATATTTAAAAAAAATTGACATGGGGTCCCCCTAATTTTTGTAGCCAGCTAGGGTAAAGCAGATGGCTGCAGCCTGCAGACCAAAGCTGGCAGCTTCACCTTGGCAGGTAATCCAAAACTGAGGGCACCCCACGCTGTTATTTTAAATTAAATAAATAATTAAAAAAAAACGTGGGGGTCCCCCCAAAATTGGATCACCAGGCAAGATAAAGCGGACAGCTGGGGTCTGATATTCTCTGACTAGGGAGGTCCATGGTTATTGGACTCTCCCCAGCCTAAAAATAGCAGGCCGCAGCTGCCCCAGAAGTGGCGTATCCATTAGAAGCGCCAGTCCTGGTGCTTCGCCCCAGCTCATCTGTTGCCCTGGTGCAGTGGAAAATGGGGTAATATATGGGGTTAATACCAGATGTGTAATGTCACCTGGCATCATGCCCTGGGGTTCGTGATGTCAGGCGTCTTTCAGATACCCGACATCACCAACCCAGTCAGTAATAAAAAAAAATAGACGACAAACACATTTTTATTTGAAAAAACACTTCCCAAAACATTCCCTCTTTCACCAATTTATTAGAAAGAAAAACAAATCCAGGTCTGGTGTAATATAAGGGGGTCCCATGACGATCCATACCATAGTCAATGTCCCAGTCAATGAAGAACAGAATGTTCCTTATTGGCTGGGAGAGCAATGCAGTGACCTGAGCTAACATCAATAGGTCAGTCCAGGTCACTGCAGGGCATGACAAGTGCTGCTGTCAGGAGGCTAGCAAGGTATATTACCTGCGGTGATCGCTGCACTCCTGATAACAGAGCTGTCACTAAGTTCAATGACAGCCTTCTTTACAACCAAGTATCGCGAGAGCCTGTGATGTCACCGCTAGTCACAGTCTTGGGTCGGCAGCGAGAGGAGATGTGACAAGCGTCAGCCACGGAGGACAGTGACAGCGCTGACGTCGGGAGGGTAGGACTTCATCACCGCAGGTAAGGCTAAGTTCACATTTCCATTGTTTTGCATCAGTCACATGCGTTGCTTGACGCTTATGACTGATGCGTTGTACAACGGATGACAAGAATAGAATTCATTGTCGGACTCCGTTGTAAAAGAGAAAACGATCAGCTGATCGCTCTCATTAGCCAGCCGTCTTTTGAGAACGAACAGATGATCTCCTGGTGGCAGGCTAATGAGAGTGATCAGCTCATCGCTCACAGCAGTCGGCCGCCGAGAATGTATGCGGACGGCGGAGTGCGGGGTGGGTGGAGCCGAGCGAGGCCATGTGAGCGGGCGGTGAAGTGCGAGGTTGGTGGAGCCGAGCAGGGCCATGTGGGCAGGCGGCGGAGTGCAAGGTTGGTGGAGCCGAGTGGGGCCATGTGGCGCTGAGGACGTCCGTGCCGGGGACTGCATGGCTGGGGACAGGTGAGTGTGAGTGTGTGTGTGTACGTGCCGAGTGCAGGAGGGGGCGGAGCCGAGCGGGGAAGTGTCGGCTCACTGCACACGTAGCCAGGGTAAATATCGGGTTACTAAGCAAAGCGCTTTGCTTGGATACCCGATATTTACCTTGGTTACCAGCTTACCGCAGGCTGCCAGCGATGGCTCCCTGCACACTGTAGCTGTAAAAAGCCACACTTTTGGTGATCGAACAGTTCTTGAACGTATCTCGAACTGTCGAGCTTTTAGCAAAAAGCTCGAGCTCGAACACCCCCCAAAATCACTTGACCATGAAATTGGCGAACCTGGAACCTCGAACATTGCTAATCTAATATATAAAGCTGAATGTGTGTATGTGTGCATGTATGTATGTCCGGGATTGGCATCTGCACCGTCGCAGCTACAGCCACAAAATTTTGCACACTCACACTTCTGGACCCCGAGAGCGTCATAGGCTATGTTTTGAGGGGAAATTTTAACCCCGCGCTTTACAGTTATTCGCCAATAAACCTGCCTCCATTAAAGCGAATGGAGCTGGGAGCCACAGTGCAGCCAGAACTTCAGAAGAATGTGCAGCCACGCCCTTATATGGAATGTTGGCGTGTCACAATGCAGCCAGGGAAAGAGAGAGACACAGACAGGGAAAGAGGCAGACACAGACAGGGAAAGAGGCAGACACAGACAGGGTAAGAAACAGACATAGACAGGGTAATAGACAGACACAAAGAGAGAGACACAGACAAAGAGACAGACTGACAGGGAAAGAGACAGACACAGACAAAGAGACAGACAAAGGGAAACAGACAGGGAAAGAAAGGGAAAGAGACAGACAGAGTAAGAGACAGACAAAGACAGGTAAAGAGACAGACAAAGAGACAGAGGGAAAGAGACAGACAGGGAAAGAGAGGGAAAGAGAGACAGGGAAAGAGAGGGAAAGAGACAGACAGGGAAAGAGACAGACAGGGAAAGTGACAGAGATAGATAGACAGACACGGAAAGAGATTAAGACAGATGGAGAAAGAGACAGAGACAGTCAGAGACACACAGGGAAAGAGACAGACAGACAAAGAGATAGAGAGACAGAGAGATATATTCAGAGTGGGAGACAGACAGAGAATGGGAGAGAAACAGAGAGACAGTTACTATCCTGGGCGTTAATACATTCTATTTATACATTCTATCCCGGGAATGTTAATACATTCTATTTTGTTAACAACAGTTATTAACCCGGGCGAAGCCGGGTAGTACAGCTAGTCATTATATAAATGTCTGCCCACCAGAATGCTGAAAGTCAAAAACAAAAACAATGAATATTAATAAAAACATAAGGTCGCCGAGCTCTACCGCCTTAGAGAGACCACGTTGCCTATTGTACTGTTGACCAGCACACTTTTTCTGTAGATTGTCTCCTCTGTCCTTGGCTATTTGATTTTTATTTTGCTACATTAATATTACACACAGTTAACCAAGCAGGGCACATTATGTGATACAATAAATCTATATATTTCTATATATTATGTTCAGATCTTATAATGTTTCAATAGCCCATAAGAAACAAAACTTGAATTTGCTAAAAAAAGAATAAGTGCTTTTCTATGTTTTTTCCATTTCAAAGGGTCTTCTTTCTATTTTCCAATCTATAAAACCCCATGAATAGACTTTACAGTATGAGCAAGCCTTGGATTCCTGAGCCTGCACATCCACTGGGGGAGGCACAGCGTGATTCCACTATTAACTTGCTTTACAGGTGCAATATCCTTTCAACAGTAATTCATTTTAGACTTTATTGATCTGGGAAGAATTAGACCAGTAACCAAGGTAAAAGATTTAACCAACTGCTTATCTGTGGAGCGAATCTCCGAGGACTCAACAGACTGCACCAGCCAGTAAAAGCCTGAATTACAACACGCAGTAAAACAAGGACACATATTATCCATCGACTGCAATTAGAAATGCAAACTTCAGCTTGTCTTCTGACATAAAAAGGTCCCGCTGTCTCCACTCCCCTTGAAGTTTACAGACTTTGACTCAAGTACTGCATATTTTCTTTGAAAAAAAGCTTTCATGCCTTGATTTCTATGTGTGCATATCTATTGTCCTAATTACATATAATTATAACCGTATCTGTAATTTACTAAAGTTTTTGATAGACATCACTAATGCCCTTCTGATGTCACAGTACATGAATAAGATACAGCGGGAGAATTAAGTATTGAACAAACCATACATTTTTTAAATATATTTCTAAAGGTGCTATTGACATGAAATTCTCACTAGATATCAGTAACAGCCCATCCAATCTACACAAGCAAATCAAACTATAGATTGTACCCCTGGATAATATCCTCCCACACTGCCATAATATTCCTCCCTATGCACAGCCCCTTCTCATAATATCCCCCTACACAGCCCCTCTCTATAATATCCCCCTACACTGCCCCTCTCCAAAATATCAAAATATACCCCCATACTTCCTCTATCCACAATATACCCCCCACACTGCCCCTCTCCAAGCACACAGGAGGAGAAAGGAGGAGCGCATGTGAAGGATGTCAGGGACACATAGGATGGTGTTGTAGTGTAGCCGCTCACCTGAAGAATCTGCACAACCCCGGTTACAGCATTGGTTGTGGAGCTGGGCAAGTTCCCAGTCACCACTATAATATTCCTCTGCCCGAGTCGTCTGCGTCCTTGAGGGCGGTCATGTGACTGGTCACGTGGAGTTCGAGTCACCACCATTCCCTGAGGGAAGATTTGCAGCCTCAGGCTTAAAGCATCTCCTGCCATGAGTCCCACGGGGGGGATGGGGGCGGTAATGTAAATCAAGCTGTATGAATTCACGGTCCTGTGGTGCGCTAAGAAGGAGATGGAGGGTTTCTTGCTTCAATTTCTTTATTTCTTAATACCACAACACGTTTCGATATATAGTAGTATATCTTCATCAGGTGGATGTTAGGTGAAACGAGGGAAGTGATATATAAAGGAGTTAGTAGCTGCCTATTGGTTGTTACAAATAGCATATTAGCTGGCAGATATTAACCCCTGCCAAACAGAGTTAGTTCTAATTATAGAAAATTAAAAATCCTAAATATGAATGGTATAAAAACATAAATTAAAACAATATAATGTATATATATATATATATATATATATATATATATATATATATATATATATGCAAATGGTTGCAATAAGGAAATATCACATGGATTAAAATAACAATACAGACCAAACACAAAAAAACATTAAACGATAGTAGCTACAAATTTATCTCCTATCTTACTATCCTCTCTTGTTATCAATGCTTTGCAACATTTTCAATGGTCAAGTTTAGACCTTCGGGGTGTAGGGTCCCCAATTTATAAATCCAATCACTCTCGCTTTTTATTAACCTCTCTAGTCGATCAGGACCAGAGTTCACTACATGATCAATGATAATTAATCTTAGTTGTTTAGGGTCCATGTGATATTTCCTTATTGCAATCCATTTGTGTAGATATATATATATATATACGGTATATATATTGTTTTAATTTACGTTTTTATACCATCCATATTTAGGATTTTTAATTTTCTATAATTAGAACTAACTGTCTGTTTAGCAGGGGATAATATCTGCCAGCTAATATGCTATTTGTAACAACCAATGGGCAGATACTAACCCCTTTATATGTCTCTTCCCGTGTTTCACCTAATATACACCTGATGAAGATATACTACTTTATCTCCAAAATATGCTATCATACTGTCCCTCTACACAATATACCCCAACAATGCCCCTCTTCATAATGTTCTTCCCCCACACTGCCCCTCTTCGTAATGTCTCACCCACATGGCCTCTCTCCATAATGTTTCACCCACATGGCATTTCTCCATAATATCCCTCCGCAACACTGCCCTTCTCCATAATATCTCCCCTGTCCTGCCCCTGTCAATATTGCCCCTTCCATACTTCCCTTCTCCATAATATCCCCACACACTATCCCTCTAATATTCAATCCCCTACATAGCTCCTTTCCAAAATCTCAGAGGTTAGTAATGAATAGGCATCTATTAGACACCCCCATTACTAACTCAATAAGTATAGTATATAGCATTAAACTTTTTTCCTGTGTCTGTTCTTTTATTTTAATAAATACTCCCCGACATAACCTTGTTCACCATTTGTTGGAGTAACAATAATTCTTGAAGATCTGAAGTAGTCCAATTGGTGAATAGACACTCCCCCACACTCCCTCATTCACCAATTTTTAATTAAAAAGAAATCATGGAATTTAAAATGTAATCCAATGGAGTAATGTACCACGACGTCCATCTATTCCTATGGAGCCTCGTTCTGAGATCGCTCTCAGAACGAGGCTCCATACAGCAGCCCAGAATTTCCCATGAGCGTTTATTAAACCATTTTTATTGAGGTTACTTTTTAAGCAATGTGGGACTAAATCAATATGATGTCTTTGGAGAATGTTCGGACATTAATGGACATTTTTTTAAACATTGATGCCAAATCATTTTTAGCAAAGATTACTGGTTCTAATATTGAGAGAATCTAGTTTATTTGAGGTGGTCACCCAAAGATAGGAGTTGGGGTGGATTGGGGCTAGCAATAATTTTTACATTTCCATTCATATAAAAAATGCCTTCAAAGTAGACCAGGCTAGAATGTGTCAGAGATGGGTTGCCCTGTAGTATTTAATACCATCCGGTCCGGTAGTTCCCCTTTCATTTTCCTTGATAACAAAATTTGTTTCTTTATTCTATATCCTTCATAAACCCAAATGAATTGAAGGATCGATGAGTGAATGGTTCTTAACTCTGTATAGGAGACACAAAGGGGTAAAGTTTCAAATAAGTATAAAAGCTTAGGGAGTATAGTCATTTTAACTGCTGAAATTCTCCCAAACATATACTGTGGAAGGCTGTTCTGTTTATTAAGGAACTGGGGATAACTGAATTAATATAGAGATTTATAACTTAAAGTCAGTTGTACCCCGAAATATCTCACTGTGGAGTCTTTCCATTTATAGTTATAATTTTCTACTACGTCAGTGAGCTTAATGATGTATTGGAAACATTAGGAGGGAGGGCTTCTATTTTACCACTGTTAACTTTGTAACCTGAAAGATAGCTAAATCGTCCCAAAAGGGTAGATTAGAAAGGGTAATGTGTAACTGAGATAATGTCAATAATGCATCATCTGCACATAAAGATAATTTAAATTCTTTGTTTCTCACCATCAGTCCATGAATATTCGGATGAAGGCGTATAGCAGCAGAGAGGGGATCTATCTACATTATAAAGAGCAAGAGTGATTGGGGACAACCCTGTCAAGTGCCATTATGGATTTGAGATAGTGTATGTAGCAGCTTGGCCATGGCTGAAGATTTGGAATAAAGACTTTTTCACCCCTGAGATTCCACAAATGTCCACCTCAAGCTATCAAATGCCTTTTCAGCATCCAAACTAAGTAGAACTTTTCAGCATCCAAACTAAGTAGAACTTTTCAGCATCCAAACTAAGTAGAACTCTCTGTCTTGTTTACTACTTCTATATGGTCTCTTACCTTTCTTGTGTTATCTCCATCTTGTCTACATGGTATAAAACCTACCTGATATTTATAGATTAAATGGGGAAGCCAACTCAATAAGCATAACGCTAATATTTTGGTGAACATTTTTAGATCTGTATTAAGCAGGGATATGGGCATGTATTTAGCTTAGTCTAATGGGTTTTTCCTGGTTTTGGAATGAGAGTGATATAATAGTGAAGCATCGTGGATGGTATCAGCAAGTCCAAAAGCAATTCATTCAATAAGGAGGTTAAATAAGGAGTTAGAAGCAATTTGTATGTTTCGTATTAAAGATAAGTCAGTCCATCCGGACAAGGAGATTTATCATTAGGAAGTGATGTGACGAAGAGAGATCAGGAAAGCTATTGCTTCTGTATTGAGAGTAGGGAATTTACATTGTTGGAGAAAGGTTTGGATGATTTTCTTCTTTCTATCTGGATCAGTAGGTAAAGGGTCAGGAAGGGAGTATAGTTTGGATAGGTAGTCTTGATGTTTGCGATCTTAGTGGGGTCATACAATATTGTCCCTTTTTATCCCTAAGAGCATATATTGACTGGCCCCTTTCTTCTCTGAGTTTCATAGTAAAAAGCGAATGGGACTTCCTTTTTAATAATATTTTTGTCCGCTATATAATAGGATTTTCTCCATTTTGTATATATTGATATATTTTAGCTGATATCGGATGTCTGTAAGAAATTTTTTAGATGGCGCAATGGCAAATCTGGCTTCACGGACTTTCAACTGGTCTGTCAAAAGGTTCATTTGACGAATTTTGTTTTTTTTTGTATGGGAGCCCAAGTTGTACAGTTTTCTCTGAAAGCAGCCTTCCCATATACCGTATTTTTCGTTTTATAACACCCACTGGATTATAAGACGCACCCCAAATTTAGAGAAAAAAAGGTAAAAAAAATGGGGCCAGTCTAAAGTGGGCTTTACATGCTGCGACATCGCTAGCGTTCGCACCTGCCCCTGTCGTTTGTACGTCACGGGCAAATCGCTGCCTGTGGCGAACAAAATCGCTAGTAACCATCACACATACTTACCTTCCTACCCGACGTCGCTGTGGCCGGCAAACAGCCTCTTTTCTAAGGGGCCAGTTCGTGCGGCATCCCAGCAACGTCACACAGCAGGCGTCCAATAGAAGTGAAGGGGCGGTGACCAGCCGCATTAACGACACACCCACCTTGTTGCCGGAGGACACAGGTACGATGTTGTTCGTCATTCCTGGGGGGTCACACGTAGCGATGTGCGCTGCCTCAGGAATGAAGAACAACATGCGTCCAAAATCAGCAATGATATTTGGGAAATGGACGACGTGTCAACAATCAACGATTTGGTGAGTATTTTGCATCGTTAGCGGTCGCTCATACGTGTCACACGCAACGACATTGCTAACGAGGCTGGATGTACGTTACGAATTCTGTTACCCCAACGACATCTTGTTAGCGATGTCGTTGTGTGTAAAGCGTCCTTTATATTCTGGTTGTGTCTTACCGGAGGGGGGGCGCCAGCGGTGGTGAAGCGGGGTCACAGGAGTCAAGGATGGTGCTGTAGTAGGGCAATGCTACAGGTGTTGGCTGCGGGGGCTCTGCTGGCTGCGGTGTTTGTTCTAGCTGTGGGGTCTGTTCTGGCTGCAGGAGGTTGTGTTGAACAGGGAGATGTGGTGGTGATGTGATGCTCTGACAGCAGTGCAGACTTCAAAGAAATGGCGCCTGGAGGTAGCGCATGCTCAGATTGAGCTCTCAGCTCAATAAGAAACTGAGATCTCATCCGCGCGTGTGCCACCTCCAGGCGCCATTTTCCTTAAGTCCGCCGCTGGTAGATCAATGGGCCAGAGGTGGCGCGTGGGCAGGTGAGATCTTGAGCCAAGAGCTCTATCTGCGCACATGCTAACTCCGAACGCCATTTCTTTGAAGTCCAGACCGCTGACAGAGCATCTGGAACACCTGCCGCATAACTTCCACACAGCCAGCAGGGCCCCTACCGCCAGCATGGGCCTCGCCATCAGCAAAGCCCCCATTGCAAGCACGGACCCCTGCCAGCACAGACCCCAGCCTCCAGCACAGCCCCAGCCACCAGCACATCGCCCACCACCAGCACAGCACCCATTCTTCACCTCCTGGTAAGCTGCAATCAGATTGTAAGACGCACCCCTCATTTTCCTCCCAAGTCTTAAGGAGGAAAAGTGCACCTTATGATCCAAAAAATATGGTGGTTAAAAATCTAGAACCTTTTCTAATTTTGTTTTCTCTCTTTAAGGTCACATAACCTGAAACCTGGAATAAAAACTTTGAACAAAAAGAAGTTTAACCCCATGAGCTTACCGACGAAAAGATAAGCAACAAATCCAGCCTGCAACATCAAAATCTGGAAAGAAAATGTGCCCCCATGGCCCTATAGATATCTTCAGTGAAGAATGTGCTACATAACGTGTATAGTGATGGAAATACATAATCATTCAGTACCATGCTTCTGTATTGTAAACATTTCCAAGGCTACTTACATGTCATTGAGAAATAGTGCCAGTGAAGCACTGTAGGGAGCGACGTGATGAGAACACAGACTTGATGACGGGCACCCCTTCACTCACCTCTAGCAGATGTAATTTAATTGGATTGTCAATCTCCTTTGCGAACAGAGAGATAAAGCTGTCAGATGCAGCATGTAAACTACATAGGGTGAAGGTAGGACTCTCCAACCGAACCGCACAAAAACGCAGTCCGGGATACATTAATATGCTATCAATTATCTCCACCTCTTAACTATGCCGCATTATACTTACATTGTGACATACGTTTACTCTTCTGCTCAATTAGCATGAAATCAACAGCATTTCATAGAAGTATTATCTGCAAAGTTTCTTCATCTTCTATTGGTTTCTTTATAGATGACAGATCTTAAACTTAAGAAATATATGAATTACAGTAAATGTTGAATATCCGGTGCCTTCAGCTGCACCACAAGCAATGTGGTGTGTATTTTTCGGAGTATAAGGCGCATTGGACCATAAAACACACCCTGGTTTTAGAGGAGGAAAATACTAAAATAAAATTTTAAGCAAAAAATGTGGTCATGACACATTGTTATGGGGCGAGGATCTGCTGCTGACACTGTTATGGGGGTAATGTCCCCAAATTCTCTACTCAGGTACCCCATCCTGGTAATGATCCTCCTGCCTTGCATATGATCCCCATCCTTGTATATATGTCCCTCATCCTGGTATAACCCCCATCCTGCTATATACCCCCATCCTGCTATATACAGTCAGGGCCAGAAATATTTGGACAGTGACACAAGTTTTGTTATTTTAGCTGTTTACAAAAACATGTTCAGAAATACAATTATATATATAATATGGGCTGAAAGTGCACACTCCCAGCTGCAATATGAGAGTTTTCACATCCAAATCGGAGAAAGGGTTTAGGAATCATAGCTCTGTAATGCATAGCCTCCTCTTTTTCAAGGGACCAAAAGTAATTGGACAAGGGACTCTAAGGGCTGCAATTAACTCTGAAGGCGTCTCCCTCATTAACCTGTAATCAATGAAGTAGTTAAAAGGTCTGGGGTTGATTACAGGTGTGTGGTTTTGCATTTGGAAGCTGTTGCTGTGACCAGACAACATGCGGTCTAAGGAACTCTCAATTGAGGTGAAGCAGAACATCCTGAGGCTGAAAAAAAAGAAAAAATCCATCAGAGAGATAGCATACATGCTTGGAGTAGCAAAATCAACAGTCGGGTACATTCTGAGAAAAAAGGAATTGACTGGTGAGCTTGGGAACTCAAAAAGGCCTGGGCGTCCACGGATGACAACAGTGGTGGATGATCGCCGCATACTTTCTTTGGTGAAGAAGAACCCGTTCACAACATCAACTGAAGTCCAGAACACTCTCAGTGAAGTAGGTGTATCTGTCTCTAAGTCAACAGTAAAGAGAAGACTCCATGAAAGTAAATACAAAGGGTTCACATCTAGATGCAAACCATTCATCAATTCCAAAAATAGACAGGCCAGAGTTAAATTTGCTGAAAAACACCTCATGAAGCCAGCTCAGTTCTGGAAAAGTATTCTATGGACAGATGAGACAAAGATCAACCTGTACCAGAATGATGGGAAGAAAAAAGTTTGGAGAAGAAAGGGAACGGCACATGATCCAAGGCACACCACATCCTCTGTAAAACATGGTGGAGGCAACGTGATGGCATGGGCATGACATAACAGCAGACAAGAGTAGCCGGATGAATTCTGAAGTGTACCGGGATATACTTCCAGCCCAGATTCAGCCAAATGCCGCAAAGTTGATCGGACGGCGCTTCATAGTACAGATGGACAATGACCCCAAGCATACAGCCAAAGCTACCCAGGAGTTCATGAGTGCAAAAAAGTGGAACATTCTACAATGGCCAAGTCAATCACCAGATCTTAACCCAATTGAGCATGCATTTCACTTGCTCAAATCCAGACTTAAGACGGAAAGACCCACAAACAAGCAAGACCTGAAGGCTGCGGCTGTAAAGGCCTGGCAAAGCATTAAAAAGGAGGAAACCCAGCGTTTGGTGATGTCCATGGGTTCCAGATTTAAGGCAGTGATTGCCTCCAAAGGATTCGCAACAAAATATTGAAAATAAAAATATTTTGTTTGGGTTTGGTTTATTTGTCCAATTACTTTTGACCTCCTAAAATGTGGAGTGTTTGTAAAGAAATGTGTACAATTCCTACAATTTCTATCAGATATTTTTGTTCAAACCTTCAAATTAAACGTTACAATCTGCACTTGAATTCTGTTGTAGAGGTTTCATTTCAAATCCAATGTGGTGGCATGCAGAGCCCAACTCGCGAAAATTGTGTCACTGTCCAAATATTTCTGGACCTAACTGTACCCCCATCCTGCTCATATACCCCCATCCTGCTATATACCCCCATCCTGCTCATATACCCCCATCCTGCTCATATACCCCCATCCTGCTCATATACCCATCCTGCTCATATACCCCCATTCTGCTCATATACCCCCTTCCTGATAAATACCCCCATCCTGCTCATATACCCCCATCCTGCTCATAATATACCCCATCCTGGTATATGGCCTGTATCCTATGGCACAGAAAAATAATAAATGTTTATACTCACCTTTCCTTGCTCCCTGCAGCATTGATCATCTTCCTCTCTGTGTCAGCAGCAGCGCCGCTGACCTGTGTGGAGCCGTTCCCTGCAGCATCGCAATGTTCTCCTGTCTGTGCCGCCCGCTGATGTGTGTAGAGAGCGCACACAGCGATGACATCATCCCTGTGCACACCGCTCTCTACACAGATCAGCTGGCTGACAGAAAGGAGGACATGGCGATGCTACAGGGAATGGTGACGGTTGAGTATACTTATTCACTGCCCCCCTCGCTGATGATGATGTGAGGGCAGCAGTGAATATAGCTGCACATGATCACTCCGGGCTGTAGTTGCCAGGGGGGATCACACGGGCAGGCTCTTTTCTATGCGCGCACTCCCATCATCCCGCCCACCTGTCAGCACCGGCTTCAATGCTGAGAGATGATGGGCAGGATGATGGGCGTGCATATGAAATGAGAGGGTCCACGTGGTCACAGCAGGTGCTGCTACAGCTTGCCCATGCCGCCGATGACCCGCTCCACTGCAGCTGCCTGATTCCCAACAGCCTTACATTCAGATTATACGACGCACCCCCTACTTTCCCCCAACATTTGGGGGGGAAAAGTGCGTCTTATAGTCCGATATCCCTCTGCTCCTCGTCAATGTAATGTTTGTGATTGTAAAATTACTGCAGTAGGAGCCTCTCCCCTCTGTATTGTCCTGCAGTAGAACAACAGAGTGCTAAATTCTAACCACTTATTTGATAGACAGGATTTCAATCAGCCATTGACTGAGCATAGAACCGATCACCAGGTTATTCCCTTTCTTCTCTTTTTATTACATATAGGTCATTACCTGCCTTTCTTTTCATACAGACAGGAGGGATGGGAAATGAAAACCTCCTTCACCAGTGGAGACTCTTCGCTCTTTCTGATTAGAAACTGAACCAGATAAAGCCTATACCAGATGAACTTCCAAGAGTAGGACTGCCCTCTGTTTCTACACATAAGCCTACAAGAGAAAATTTAAGGTAATTTATAAATGTAGTTCAACCTATTTTAGCACTTTTACATATTTAGGCTTTTTGTACATAATGTTGGTGATTAATTTAAGTGCTTACAACAGAATTGTGGCATAAAAATCTTTAATGAGTCACAAAATTGTGACTTGAGCACATTTCTGGTGGAAAAGCACTCCCTGAAATGGATGCGCCTAATTCATTAAAGGGAATCTATCAAGTGATTTTTTTTTTAGTACAAAACTAATAGTATTGTGAAATAAAGCAGCCCTTTCACAATCAGTAACTTTTATTGCTCTACCTTTTCCTGTTATCTTGCTGTAAGCCACATAGAATTCAGTGTCGTTCGCTGGCTAGTCAAGCCTATGTAAATCCAAACTGAATATGCACTGCTTCCCACTCCCACCTCTCCCTTGCTGGCATCAGTGATAGTAAAAATCTACACTATCATTTACAATCACTGTCTAGAAGGGAGTGTGGGGAGCAGTGAATATTCAGTTTGGATTTACGTAAGTTTGACTTGCCAGCATGCGACACTGAATTCTCTGGGGATTTCAGCAAGATAACAGGATAAGGTAGAGCAATAAAAGTTACTGATCACAAAAGGGCTTCCAAAGCCCTATTCCAGGGAACCATTAGTTTTGTACCACCTGACATATTACTTTTCAGTGATATGTGCCAGTGTGTGCACTGTACACCAGCAAACAATTTCATTAAGGCTGTCACATATGACACCAGTCTTCATGGATCGCCTCATAAGTGTCCTATTGCTTATTTCCTTCACTACTTAATGTGTACCTGTCCTCTCACATAAAACTCATCCTCTAGAACATTATAAAAATACCTTTTTGTGCAGAAACATATGTCCAAGAACTGAACCAATTGTAGTATTTGCCACCTTGCCTTCCACTCTACATCAGTAATCTACCAGCACAATAGGGGCAGGATGTTCCTTTTACTTAGTTCCCAGCATTCACTATGCCTGTCATTTTTTGGTGATTAATTTGACCCAAAATGAAAGTCTGCCTGTCTGTATGCAATTTACCAAAAAACTCAGCACTATTTCCCGAAATTAATTTTGACAAATTGAATTACGCTTGAAAACGGGAAGAGATCAGAAAAAATGGAGACACTCAGTGGATGGTACTTTGGGGTAAGTTTCCAGGGGTAAAAAAAACATTTTGGGTATTTACAGATTGGATATTTAGCACAGTATCCAGATCATGATTGACTACTTGACTACAGGGGCGCAGCATGGCCATCGTTGAGGGGTTACCCACAAAGACTTGAGCTGGGGCAAAGTAGAAGATCACCCTGAAATGTTTCTATCCATGTAAGTGAACCTTGGGGGCAGGTATGTGAAGTTCTTGTGAAAAATTACATTTTCATTTATTTTTCCTACATTTCCATGCAACAATTCCATCATAGAACCCACTAAAAGTAAATGATGGCACACAAGGGCCAATATTACTCCTTATGACTAGACCAGAATTATATATTTGCTCCTCAAAGGAAACATATATAGAATAATGAAATAATAATCCACAATAGGTATCATCGTTAACACACCATAAAGTATCTTGCATCATTTAGAAAATAAATGTATTTTTCACATGAAGAAAGACAAATTATCTTCCCCGTGATTGGTTTTGTAGTTAATGAGTGTATCTGATTAATCTAAATGTTTTATGAGTGATTAATGTGTTTCTCTCCCACTGCTCAATCATCAGAACACTGGCAATAGAGAAACAATTAGAATAAAGTAGGAAATGTTTGGAAGACGTGGTGATCTGCCAGGCCCTAATGGAATGGTCTCTTGCCATTTTACCGAGAAAACAAACATTTAGCATTTTACTGATGCAGTATGTTTTCTTTTCATGTTTCAGCTTCGGATAATTGTTGGCAGAATGTGATGGACTGGGCTTAAAACCATGATCAAATGTATTCAAACCATAATATGTGATCAAAGCAGATTACTGCAAGGAAGGCATGTAATATGCAAGGAGCAGGGAATATGCAGCTGTACAGGTAAACTTCGATAGCAATCAGAAATTGCTTAAACTTTTCAAGGCTTTTATGTGTCAACAATATAAAAGGTTCTTAAAAGTGTAATCACACTTTGAAGGGTAACTAAACTTTTTGATAGTTTGTATCCCCTGTTCAGAATACTTGAGTTGTGGAGGTATGGCTTCTGAAAAAAAACAAAAAACTGATTGCTCAAACCAAGCGGCAATTTCCCTTCATTACCAGCATTACCAGGACAGGGGAAAAAAGCTCTACACAGTGGTCATTCAAATTAATGGTTTGTCCGTAGAGCCTTTGGGCAAAGAACCAATTTTTACTCACTCCAACCTATGGACCACATGGCGGCTAAGAGGTAAGCACTGTATTCATAACTAATGACGAGCGAGTGTGCTCACGACTGCTCGATACTCAATTGAGCATCGGGGTGCTCGCGTACGCTCAGAACTCGGCGAAGTATCGCAGATGCTCAGATGTGTCGTTCGTGAATGATCTGACACAAAGAACTGGCTCCTTCCGGTGAATAATGGGAGCCGGCTCCCCATTGAGAGCCACCTACAGTCTCCAAATGGTTCTCACTGGGGGTAAAAACAAAATATTTGGATGATGTGCATAAAAAAAAGAACAACCCACTGTTACCCAGAAATGTTCTGTTTATGGGTGGCTCTATATGGGTGGAGAGCCGGACTGCCCAATACTTGACTTTCATTATACTCGCTATTCAAGCCAAACCCGTCAGAGAATTCAACCTGCTCAACTAAAGTAAAGAGCACTTGAACACTTTATTGCTCAGTCATCAGTATTCATAACCCACGAAGGACAATGTCTCCAATAAGTGTGCATGTTCCCACCATATTTGCACAGGTTTAGAAATAGTGACAATGATGATAATTAGAGATGAGTGGACATATGGAAGTTTAGATGGTTTAGCCGGACTTTAAACAAAGTTTGGTTTGGAACCCAGACTTGACCTGAACCTCAATGGTAGTCACTGGTTGGGAAGTTCGAGTCTCCACCAACATGCAACCAGCTATAAACAGATCCCTTCCGGAGCAGATGGGGGGGATTTTCAATTTTTTTTGTGCACACTACATCTGATCACGCTGTTGTTACCCCCAGTGCGAGCCTTTCAAACATTGCATGTGGCTTGCACTGAGCTGAGCTTAGCACCGAGTGTACCTGAGCACAGTGATGCTCGCAAAAGTGGTCAGCAAATGAAATGCACCCAAACTCTGTTTTTTTGTAAAGTCTGTACTTGGTATGAACACTGAACATCGGGTTTGCTCATCTTTAATGATAATATCTACAAAGTGCTTTGCAATATTATGGTGATAATATTTCTAGACTGTGAGCCCTCGCGGGCAGGGTCCTGTTTCCTCTTGTACCTGTTTGTGCCTTGTTTTGTTTATGATTAATGTACTTGTTCCTATTATGTTTACCCCTTTTCACATGTAAAGCGCCATGGCATAGAAATGGTACTATAATAATAAATAATAATAATATAAGTAAAATAAAAAAAAAGTAACGAGGATCCTAAACTGGGCGTCCCTCTCTATTAAAAAAAATGAGTGACCTAATAGGGACTATGTCAATGGATTTTCCAGAAGGTCCATGTGAAGGGAAATCTGCCCAGTTAATTCATGATAACTAACTGTATATGTTCATACTGATAAAAAGCCAACATTCCGTCTATCTAGAGAAACTTTATGTTTTTAAGCTATGTGCTTAGCCATCATTAAAAGACAGATTTTTAAATACTGACGCGTTTTGGAAATAAACTCTATATGCATTTGTATAGGTAAAAAGCAAGAGTAAATTGTTTAGTGGTCATGTTCATGTGAAGTCTACTGAAGTTAAGAAAATAACCAAACATTTTAGATTCTATCATATTGTTACTTTGGGTCATTCGATCAGAAATTGAGATTTGCATCTTTTGAGCAGCGGCTGAATTTCACCTGTTGTAGGTTTATCTGGTATACTAAATAGAATACAATAAAAAGTATTTTTTTGCTTTGTAAGATGCACTTTTTTCCCCAAAACTAGGGGTAAAATGGGTGTGCATTTTACAAAATGGATATGGCATAGAGATAGGATCACAGGATGCGCACAGGGATGACACGGACAACAATGATCTGCGGACGAGCTACTAGGGTGTCACAGGACGGGGTGTTTTGGTGTGGGTGCATTGAGCTAACTGCCAGCTCCATTGAATTGTCCGCGATTGATGCGATGAACTTCAAGAAAATGGCCTCGGAGGCGGCGCATGCGCATATTGACGCGATGGACTTCAAGAAACATTTAAAACTATTTTTTCCTATTTTCCTCCTCTAAATTTGTGGTGCATCTTATAATCCGGTGCGTCTTATAAAATGAAAAATACGGTAATTTTTATTTGGTGTCAATCCAAACTATTCTCATTCCTAAATCTTCTCACAATAAGAAAGGAAATAAATAAATAAATGAAGAATTTATTGTGCACAACATATTTGAAAAAAAGGGAAAAAAGTCAATTGATTAAATCCCATAATAGAATCATTCTAATATCAGGAAACTCCTGTTTGTAATATTGCAAGAAAATTGTTGTGAGGATATCAGAAGCTGTCCTATAATTATTTATCCTATTCTGCAGTTCACCACTAATTAGATGCCTGCTCTCGGTTAATGAGGTGACGACCAGGTTACCAACATCTTCTTTTGATTTGTTTTTTTTTTTACTTTTTAGCCAAAGAGCATAGATTAATAAAACATTTTTATGGACAAATTAGAAAACAAAAAATTAAAAAATTAAATTATACAGATTTTAAGTGAACTAGCTATAGTGATGTGCATTACGGTGAACTCATGATATTTCTCTATATTGCACTTTTTTTAGTTTGCATAATTTGCTAGTTTGCTAAGTTTGCTGAAATTGTATGTGTAAACTGAAAAACAATGAAAATACATCAAAGGGGTTGTCTGGAATCAGTGACTGGGCTGGGTGGTTCAGCCAATGTTGACTTCACCAGCTGTCATCGGCTGCAGCTTTTTTTGCCCTGTAGTTGTGATGTGACCACTGCAGTTGGTCAACAAAGGCCAGACCTTTAAGGTAAGATTCCATGGAACTGCAGAATATCAGGCTCATAAAACACTACATTACTTCATGCCTTTGTCTTTATGACTTGCCTAAAGATCCTCCTCCACACTACATAGTAATCCAATCTCAACTATCTGACATGCATAGAGTTTTCCCAATACTCCATGACCTGACAAACCAGTCTGGCTGCCAGCGAGGGGACTTATAGCTGCAATGCCCCTCTGGGAATTATTTTCAAATTGTCCCTCCAGTGAGGAAATCGCTAGAGTTTGTCTCCTTCCTCACTGGAGGAACAATTTAAATTTTGTCTAGTAACATACAGATTCAGCAGTGTGAATTTAATCACCTGCTCTTTTTGATCTGCAGGTAGATAAGTGGCTTCTGGACAAGTCTGACAATGACTTGCTGCTTTCGGCCAAGCTAAAAGTATTGGGAAGTTGTGGAAGGTACCTGATACCTGATTGAGCATTTAGATGACTGTTATCTATACTGCATGAGCGTATTACTTACAGTGCCTTGAAAAAGTATTCACACCCCATGAACTTTTCCACATTTTTTCGTGCTACACCCACAAAATTAAATGTATATTCTAGGGATTTTATGCTAACACTAAAGGGGGCTTTACATGCAATGACATCGCTAACGAGATGTCGTTGAGGTCACGGAATTTGTGACGCACATCCGGCCTCGTTAGCGATGTCGTTGAGTGTGAAACGTATGAACGACCGCTAACGATCAAAATTACTCACCTAATCGTTGATCGTTGACACGTCGTTCTAATCCCAAATATCGTTGCTGTTGCAGGATGCAGGTTGTTCGTTGTTCCTGAGGCAGCACACATCGCTATGTGTGACACCCCAGGAACGAGAAATAACACCTTACCTGCGTCCTCCAGCAACGAGGTGGACGTCACTTTCTTTCGGCTGCTCTCCACCCCTCCGCTTCTATTGGACGGCTGGCGTGTGACGTCGCTGTGACGCCGCATGAACCGCCCCCTTAGAAAGGAGGCGGTTCGCCAGCCACAGCGACGTCGCTAGGCAGGTAAGTACATGTGACGGGTCCTAGCGATATTGTGCGCCACGGGCAGCGATTTGCCTGTGATGCACAACCAACGGGGCCGGGTGCTTTCACCAGCGACATCGCTAGCGATGTCGCTGCGTGTAAAGCAGCCTTTAGTAGCAAGTATTTGTGAAGTGTAAAAGAAATGATACACGATTTTCTAGATTTTTTTAAAATTATTAATCTGAAAATTGGGACTTGCATTGGTTTTAGCTCCCCTGAGTCAATACGTTGTAGGACCTTCACTGCGATTACTGATGCAAGGCTCAGGTTTGGATATCTAAAAGCTGAAATTTTTGCTAATTTCCTGTAACTGGTTATTACCAAGATACTATTTTGGAAATGCCCTGAACTGATTTGCAATGAAATATGAAACACTGAAATGCTTCATTCTGTAAAGAAGAACACACATTAAATTCCTCACTCTCCGTGGATGTGTGAACACTTGCTACATCCATCCATGGCTTCCAAGGTAGAGGAGGCAGTGATGTGACCTATGCAAGTAACGGCCCCTCCGGCTGTACCTTCCAATGTTCAGAGGATCGCTACAAGTGTTTAACATTGACCTAAATTCACAAGGTTCTGCTGCATTTTTTTTTGCCTTTAGCACTAGTGCTTAATAAGATGTAGCTGAAAAAGTGGCCTCCTGGGTAAATCATGTGCCCACTAACGTCCTAGCAGCCATACAATAGAGGTGGTACCAGCGGCTTTAGATATGATAGAGTTTAGATATGGTGCCCAGGAGCAGTAACTGGTTTTTAACTTGTATACACATCAGTTTATGACATTACCAAAATTTTGTTGCCTATTTCCAAAGAGTAGTCAAAAAAGGAAGTTCATTATCAGAAATAAAAAAATAATCTCCTTTAATAATTCATAAATGCTATGGCTCTGGATATGACTAGTGACACTTGCAGTGCTCCAAACGTGGAAGAAATCTCTGATGTCTTACGTATTGCACTTGTACCTGAAGAACATCTCTAGAATCCGCCCCTTTCTCAACATGGAAACAACAAAACCCCTCATTGTGGCCCTGATCCACTCCTGTCTTGAATACTGTAATTCTCTATTAATTGGCCTCTCCCTCACTAGACTTTCTCCCCTGGAGTCCATCCTTAAAGCTACAGTCAGGGTCCCCTATCTGGCTAATCATCATTTTGATGCTTCTGCTCTGTGCCAGTCAATGCCCTGGCTGCCCATATATCATAGGATACAATTTAATTTGCTTGTCCTCACCCACAAAGCACTAGACAGAGCGGCAACCCCCCTACATCTCCACCACCCTCATCTCTGTCTATCACCCCAACCCATTCTCTATGCTCTGCAAATGACTTTTGACTATTATTTATACTAATTCGAGCCTCCCACTCCCGGATCCAGGACTTCCCTAGAGCTGCACCAATCCTCTGGATTGCTCTACCCCAAGAAACTAGGATTCACAAGTTACACAGAATCAGACGCTGCCTAAAGACACATCTTTTTAGGGTGGCCTATCACTCTCCCTAATCAAAGTCAATTTATATTTACCCAAAAGCATCACAATGATTGGCTGGTGACTGTCTCAGGCAGCCTTTATCTATTCCCCATATCTTCGAGATGGCTGGACCATTGTTGTAAATAAGCACCTGTACCTTATGTCAGGTATGGGGTACCTCACCCCATTGTAGATTGTAAGCTCTTACGAGCAGCGTTGTCTTTGTTTTTTCTTTAATTATTTTATCTTCTATAACTGTTACTTATTTTTGTTTGTATATGAACCTCTAAATTGTAAAGCGCTCCAGAATATGTTGGCGCTATAAAAATAAAGATTATTATTTTTATTATAAAGCACGTTACATTTATGAATCAGATGATAATTTTATTCATGCTGGATTTCTTTTTTCTGCTATTGGATTTCCTACACACCTAAGCAAGAACTACAAATATGGATGATGAGACACTGTCCACTGTATTTATCCTTTCATTGTCCAAAATATCCCTGAAACACATTGTGCTTCTTCCAAATATCAGCCATAGGATTTCCTTTCACGTAGACTGGAAATATTTGCAGATTACCAAACCCACAAGAAAATTAAAATTACCGGTACATTGTTCTCCTGCCTAAGGTGCACATTGTATGAATCATTACAATCATTTTCTACAACCTGCCACGGCAAATGACTTAGAAATGCACACAAGCAAAATCAAAGATAATTCAATTAAAACCACATTGAGACCGAAGGATTTTAATTCTATATGTCTGAAACTTGAAGGTGTCGAGAAACTGTGTAAATAAATGGAGCACACAAGATGAGTTGTTTAATGACTCACATCCCATCTCCACACAGGCAGAGTCTTGTCTTCCCTCGTCTCCCGGTAAAACATCATTTCCCTTTGTTATACTTGTGTAATTACACATTATTTAGGTATAGACGTATTAATTGCTCCCTGAAATATGCATTTGAACATCTCTGATCTCTAATCTCATGGAAGTGAATATGTGTCAAACATTTTAGTTTAATAGAATTAAGGTGTTTTAATAGAGGGAGCATTGTGTCGTGCTCCAGGGCTAGGATTTTTGGCACCCCCTCATTGCTTGACTTCCATCGTAGAACAATTCAGTGTGGATGCATCACTTCTCGTTGATAAGTTGCTGCATGTCCGCTAGCCCTTAGTTGCTTTACACTAGATTAGACATTGCAATGTAATATACTGTAGCTTACATATATATATATATATATATATATATATATATATATATATATATATAGCTGAAGGAACTACTCAACAAATCAACAATTTTCTAAATAAATACATTTCTAAAGGTGCTATTAACATGAATTTCTCACTAGATGTCGGTAACAATCCATCCAAGCCATACAGGCAAAGAAGTCAGGCCATACATGTCCATAAATTATGTTTTATTGAGGAACGGCACATAATAAAACAGCCACGGAAAGTCATGACACTAGCTGAAATCTATCAGTAATTAGAAAGCAATCCTGCCACAGTGAAAAATAATATCAGCTGGTTCAAGTGATGGTCTATAAAAGGTGTCTCACAAGAAACACCACATGATGGTTAAAACCAGTGAGCTGTCTTAAGACATTCATAATCTTATTGGTGCAAAACATAATGATGGCACTGATTACAGAGGAATTTCTAAGCTACTGAAGGTTTCAGTGATCACTGCTGGGGCCATAATCCAGAAGTGGAAATCAATCAAAAAAGATTAGGCTTGGTGTGCATATTGGGTGCAGACATTTCTGCACCAACTCTGCATCTCCTGGCAGAATAACGCACTGAAACTGCATGTAAATACATGTAATTTTGGTGTATTTTTTGTGCCAGGAGATGCAGATTCGGTGCTGAAATTTTTGCACACAAATACTCGATAGGCACACATTGCCTAATCCGGTAATCCGACATTGACCTCAATGACTTCACCTGAGGTGAGGTCACTGCGTTTAATGAGTTCACTTTAGGTCAGTTTACCTGAGTTCACAGCTGGGGTACTATGGGAACCCCAGCTGGGACGTCAGGCAAAATTAGTGATGTCACCGCTCACAGCTGCAGCTCAGTCAGTGTGTTCCTGTCGGTTGCAGTAAGCGATTATGTTTTCTATTGTGACTGTGTACTGTGACCTTAGGATGTAGCAAAGTGGATTGTCGTGAAAACTTGTTTGGATTATGTCAGACCTGCAGGTTGTTTGAGGGGTTAATAAACTGGAGAAAGAGGGAGTTTTCTTGTTTTTTTAATAAAGGATTTTCTCTGTGCTATGTGTTTATTTCTTTTGACTTACAGGGTTAGTAATGGGGGTCTCATAGACCCCTCCCCATTACTAACCTCAGGCTTGATGATAGATGTAATTTTGTAACAATTCACATCTGTCATTAACCCCTTATATTACCCTGATTGCCAGCACACCAGGGAAATAGGGATGCGCCAAGTAAAGTGCTGGAATTGTCACATCTAATGGATGTGACAATTCTGGGAAAGCTGCAGACTGCTATTTTAAGGCTGGGGGGCACAATAACCATGGGTCTCCCGCTGCCTGAGAATACCAGCCTCCAGCTGTCCACTATATCTTGGCTGGGTATCAAAATTGGGGAGGACCACACATTATTTTTAATTTTTTTCTTTAAATAATTTTAAAAAAGCCACATGGGGTCCTTCTTATTTTGATACTCAGCCAAGATAATGCGCACAGATGAGGTTGCAGCCTGTGGCTGTCTACTTTATATGCACTGGGTATCAATATACAAGGGACCCTGCGCCATTTTTTCAATTATTTATTTATTTTTAGACTCCACAACCAATTACAAATGCCAGCAGTCTGACTGCAACTAATCACAGATGCTGTCACAGAGGGTGGGTGCGAGAAGCAATGAATGTATATAAAAGCTAATGAGTAGACCTGGAAGTAAAGTGACAGCCACGTGGGAGACTCGGTAAGTACAATTCTCCTGCATAGACTTATATGGGTTTGTTGCTCGGGGTCAAGTTTGATTCCCAAAGCCAATCTTTTTGCAGGGGTCCATGCTGGTTCCGCGAACCCAAATATCCATGAGTTTGCTCATCACTACATAGGAAACGTTGCAACCTTATAAATTAATATGTGACCCTTTAACAAGTCCTGCAACCTGACCAGGATTAAATGCCAAGTCATAAAATCATCTCATCTGCCCCTTTAGATCGTTTATTTCCATAGATTTGCCGCAATTGGACAGGACCTGAACTGAGTAATTTCTGTTTCAGCTTTGAGAGACTGAAATGACAATAATGCTAAGCATTTTGCAATAGGGTATCATTAAAAATGCTGGATCATTTGGCTTCTACAGGCTCTCTGTCCCAATAAATAACAGATTAAAAATATATTACCAGTGAAATCTAATGGTATGGTTGGTTACTCTTACCTTTCTTATCCTGAATGATCTATAAAAGACTAACTAAAGTTACATATTTTGAACAATTTTGTCCAATATAGATAGTAATGAAACTTTTCAAGTAATTTTATTAGGGGATTTATCTTCATTACCAAAATAAAAGTTGCATGTCAGTGGCTTTCTCTCTTTTTTCCCAGTCAATTTCCCTGCCTTTTGCTTCTTTAACTCCTTTACGACTTGGACATAGTGATAAGCCCAAAGTTGTGCCCCTCTCTTCAATGCACGAGCCCTCATGTTTCTTTGCATGTCAGCTGATCTGATCAGCTGACCTCTAACAGGAACGGGTTAATTGGAGATTAACCCGCCCCTGCTAAGTAGTTAAATTCTGCTGTCAATTTCTGACAGCGGGATTTAATGCATGTCATCCAAGTGGGTGCTGGTGTGGAGCTCCCTCTGGTGGCCAGGAATGGTAATGAAGCTGAGTTTGAATCTGTGATTCAGACAGGTGATTGAATTAATTGGGAATCCAGGAAGTCCTATTGCAGATCAGCCTAGTTTATTTAGGAGAGCATTTTAAACCTAGCGATCGCTAGTGATAAATGTTCTTCCCTGCTTCTGAAGATGACTGGGAGTTTTCCCTTCTGTTTTACCATTTATTTGGTGCTTGAATCTACTCCAGATAAGTTTACTGTTTCTATGTTTAATTGCTGGATTTGCACTTAAGAGTGTTTCTGCATATTCTATTTGGTTCTGTGTTTGGTTTCTTGTATGTTAGGATCTGTCTTTCTGCTTTTGTGAGCAGGGCAGTTCCTCCAGCAAGAAAGGGAGCTTGCTCCCTGTTCACATTTTGAATATTCACATGTTAGAATATTATTTGTTCTGTGATTTTGCTTCTTCCCATTATATCTGCAGTTCTGTTTAAAGTGTCTAGCACAAGAGTACCTGATATAGTGGGAGAGAATCTGTGTGGTCTCAGTATTTTTTATTATGAGGAGATTGGTATTTTTTGCAGGGTTTTTTGCTGGCCACAATCAGTTATCTGCCCTGTCCTGTCCTATCTAGTATGTCGGGCCTCACCTTTGCTGATCTATATTTTCTGTGTATTGTGTTTTCTTACATAACTGTTGTTGCATGTTGGGGGCTTGCTATTTCTTTGGGGACTGCTCCGAGCCAAGTTAGGATTCCTTATTTCTATCTTTGAGGTGTAGCAAATTTCTCTGGCAGTGACGAGGTGTCTAGGTGTGTTAGTCACATCCCACTGCTACTTCTAGTGTTGTCTGATAGATAGGGGATTGCGGTCAGCTCAGTTTCCAACTACTCTTGTGGTTTTGTTTTTTCCTTATTAATGAGATTTTTCGTGATCATCCGCGGTTACCAGATCATAACAGCACGCCCATGGAGAGCTCGCCACTCCCCGCTCCCATCGGCGGCACTATGACATGATCACGAGATGCTGATGGGTTGTCATTACAGCCAGTGGTCACATCATGACTCCTGTTTCTTTGATGACAGCTGCAAACTCATAGGAGATCATGATTTCTACTGTTCAGAGTGATAGTGATTCACTGCTTTATACAGCACAAGCGATCAGATGATTGCAACTTCAAGTCCCCTAAGGGGACTAGTAAAAATAATAAAAAGTATAAAAAAAAGTATAAACATTTTGAAAAAATAAAAAAAAACCTGAAAAGTTGAAATTACCCCCTTTTTACCTCAAACAGCCCTGTCTACAGTATCTGTGTATCCCATGTATTCAGAGGAGCTTTACATTGAATACAATGCATATTCTATGCAAATTATCTGCTGAAATTTAGGGGTGCTTCACACATAGCGAGATCGCTACCGAAATCGCTGCTACGGCATGGTTTTGGTGACGCAACAGTGACCTCATTAGCGATCTCGCTGTGTGTGACACTGAGCAGCGATCTGGCCCCTGCTGCGAGATCGCTGCTCGTTACACACAGCCCTGGTTCGTTTTCTTCAAAGGCGCTCTCCCGCTGTGACACACAGATCGCTGTGTGTGAAAGCGAGAGAGCGGCGAAATGAACCGAGCAGAGAGCAGGAGCCGGCATCTGGCAGCTGTGGTAAGCTGTAACCAGGGTAAACATCGGGTAACCTAGGTGGTTACCCGATATTTACCTTAGTTACCAGCCTCCGCAGCTCTCACACTGCCTGTGCTGCCGGCTCCGGCTCTCTGCACATCTAGCTGCAGTACACATCGGGTTAATTAACCCGATGTGTACTGTAGCGAGGAGAGCAGGGAGCCAGCGCTAAGCAGTGTGCGCGGCTCCTTGCTCTCTGCACATGTAGCTGCAGTACACATCGGGTTAATTAACCCGATGTGTACTGTACCTAGGAGAGCAAGGAGCCAGCGCTAAGCAGTGTGCGCGGCTCCCTGCTCTCGCGGTTATGATCGCTGCTTCGGCTGCTGTGTTTGACAGCTAAGCAGCGATCATAACAGCGACTTACAAGGTCGCTGTTACGACACAGAAAATGGTGACGTAACAGCGACCTCGTTGTCGCTGTCGCTTAGTGTGAACCAGCCCTTAAGATCCATCTATCTAATGAAGGCTAAACAGGGTACTATGTGCAGATAAAAAAAGATATGTGCCGCCCCTGTGAAGCCCCTCACCTGCAGGTCGCCGCAGGGTCTTCATGTGTTGGTAATCTTCTGGCCACAGGTATGTCAGGTTAACTTCAATAGGAATCGTGACACCACTTTCGGTAATTGCGGTCAGGGGGTGACCGCCACTGCAGTTTAGAGAGCGTCTGGGGCTGATGGTAAATGCAGTCTAATGTTATGGCCTCCCAAGAGTGAGGCTGGCCCCAGAGGCTCAGTGTAAGGCGGCCTTTGCACACGCAGGTGCGATATCGGTGGGGTCAAATCAAAAGTGACGCACATCCGGCGTCGCAGTCGATATCGTAGTGTGTAAATCCTTTTTGATACGATTAACGAGCGCAAAAGCGTCAATATCGTATCATCGGTGAAGGGTCCGACATTTCCATAATGCCAGTGCAGCGACAGGTACAATGTTGTTTCTCGTTCCTGCGGCCGCACACATCGCTGTGTGTGAAGCCGCAGGAGCGAGGAACATCTCCTACCTGCGTCCCGGCTGCAATGAGGAAGGAAGAGGGTGGGTGGGATGTTTACATCCTGCAAATCTCCACCCCTCCGCTGCTATTGGCTGCCTGCCGTGTGACGTCGCTGTGACGCCGCACGACCTGCCTTCTTAGGAAGGAGGCGGTTCGCCGGCCACACCGACGTTGCAGTGCAGGTAAGTGCATGTGAAGTTGCTGTAGCGATAATGTTTGCTACGGCAGCTATCACAAGATATTGCTGCTGCGACGGGGGCGGAGACTATCGCGCTCGACATCGCAGCATTGGCTTGCGATGTCGCAGCGTGCAAAGTACCCCTAAGCGTGTAATACCACAGGTCGCAGAAGAACTCCCACACAGGCAGCAATGTCTTTCAGGGTTTTTACTCACTTTTTGCTGGTAGAGTGAGGCAACCCGGCCGATGCTATAATGAACCAAAAGGGGAAGCAGGTATCCTTCAGGCCGACGTAGGGGTGACTGCTGACTCGCCTTCCTAGCCCTTCTAGTTTTGAGGTGACCCCAACTTGGAGTGCTCCGGGATCACCCAGGGAAGTTGCAAGTGCCTCTTCTGCTCTTTCTGGCCTGTTTGCTGACAGCGTGGACCAAGTAATACTGGCTGCTTGCCTTCTCTTACTTATGGTTCCCCTCGTTGCTGTTGATGCTGCGGACTCTGTGTTATTCGGTAAGTTACATCCAGCACCCTCACCAGCAGGTTTAGCAGGCCAAGTAGATGGGTTCCTGATCTGGGGACCTGTTTCCCCATGCGGACCTGGCCAACCGGTAGTCCCCTTACTCAGCCACCTCTTCACTAGGTGGTTTTCAGGCAGCCCCACTGGGTAGCCACTCTCCCCCACCAGCAGCCACTACAGGTGCAGGGTCTCACTAGTGTCCTGCTCTTCAGCCCTACACCTCAGACGCGTCTGCTCGACTCCTACTCCTTTGACTGCCACTGCACAACTCCCTAGCTCCCAGTCCCACTACCCACCACTAGCTGAGATGCGAGGGCTACGCCCCCCTCCTGTGTCTGCACAGGTGTCCCCTCTAAGCTGTGTGTGTGTCCTGGGTACTACGTGTCTGTGTGTGTCCACACCCTAGTCAGCCTCTGGAATTACCTATTTGAGTGCAGTACTCAGTGGCGCCTGACCAGGTCAAGGGCACCACACTCCCGTGGAAGCAGCCGAGCTACTCAGATCCGGGTTCGCCGTGGCTCGAGGGTCTCCGGACCCAGGGGCCGTGAGGCCACTCAAATGTAAGGGGGGGATACCTACAGGGGAATTGGTATGTAATTTGTGACGCCACCCGTGGTGTATGGTAATTTGGGAAGTACCGCCGCTGCCTTTGGGAGCACCCGGGGTGATGAAGTGGGGCAGCAAGGTGTTGTAACCCCCCACAAGTAGGGGGATGCCCCGGGACTCGGTGAGGGGGTGCCGTGGGTGCAGGGGTCACTCTCATACTTACTCAGTTCATAAGCAGACAATGACAACTGGGTAAACCAAGTCTCTGGGTGCCGCTGCCGCTGAGGGGAGCTCGTCCGGGTCCCATCCCCAATGGTCCTGCCTGGTGATCCATGACCTGCCTCCTGGCACTTACTTTGACTTCAACTTGTGAGTCCGGTAGCATGAAACTAGCCGGGCCCCGCTCTCTACCATGGCTAAGTATGGGAGCTTGCTCTCAGGGGTCACGCATGGGATTTTCTGGACCGTTTTGGATTTGAAAAGTCCTATCTTCCTTGTTGCACTAATGCCCCGATTCTGGAGCAAGTGGGAACGGATCATAATGGCTCCGTTCTCCTCAGGTGAATTGTCGGGTTGCCTGAAGCTACTCCCCAACCTAGGGTCTGTGTACCCCATCGTGCCTTTGGTCCCGGACCAGTGATAGTGCTTGGTTGCCAGCTGTCCTCCTCGACAGATCCCGGCCCCATGCCACAATCCCCTGCGACCGGGGGTCCAACTCCTCTAGGCCCAGACCACCGTCTGTAACCTAACAGCTTTTCCAGTTGCCACCACTCCCGACCTCCTCTCACTCTCTCACTGACCAACTGACTACACTCCTCACCTCCCCTCCCTGACCCCCCCAGGTGGGCGACTCTATTCCACTCAAGCCATCCACTGGTGTGTCCGGTGGGTGTGGTGCAGGGTGTATCTAGGATTTGGTTTGCTGTTGGAGGCAACAATATTTAGTTAGGGACCCAGAACCAAGAAGGAGGCAGAATACTGCACGGGAGGGCAGCTTGTGCAGCACCCTGTGATGACCTGATAGTCCAGGAAAGACACAGATACACCTAAACATGTTAAGGCCTCCTTCACACATCCGTGTTTCACACTGACCATGTGTCAATGTGAACCACGTGCATGTCTTTGTGATCCATATGGAGATTTGTCCATATTTTTCTGGCAGCACAGATGAAATACGGATAGCACACGAATGGCATCCGTGTGACATGTATTGGAAAAAAATGAATGATACTAAATTTTATGCTTTTTTATTTGTAAAAGATGTGAAAAGATAGCTACATAGCTTGTAAGGCTACTAAGCCAAATAAATAAATAATTAAAGAAAATAAATGATGCTGGCACCCCCCCTATTTTTAATAACTGGAACAGGTAAAGCAGCAGTTGTGGGCTGCAACCCCCAGCTCTCTGCTGTACCTTGGCTGGTTAATAGAGGTTATCCCATGCTGTTTTTTCATATTATTTAAATTAATATTTTTTTTAAATGGAGTGGGTTCCCCCAAATTTTTCATAACTAGCCAAGCAGACAGCTGTGGACTGGTATTACTAGGTGGGAAGGTCCATGAATATTTTGCTCTTCTTAGCGTAAAAATAGCGTCTCGTAGACACCTCAGAAATGGCACATCCATTAGATGTGCTAATTCTGGCACTTTAACCAGCGCATCCCAAGTGACCTGGTACGGTGGCAATCAGGGTAATACTTGTAGGGTTGATGCCAGCTTTGTAATGTAAGCTGGCATCAAGCCCTTGAGTTAGTAATGGAGAGGTGTCTATCAGACACCTCATTACTAACCAAGTAGTTGTAAATAAAAAATATATAAATATATTTTATTTAAAAAACACCTCCCGACTCTAGCCTTTATTCACCAATTTATTAAAAAAAGCCATGAAGTTCCAACATAGTACAACATCATGGGACCTCCATGTGAATTACATTGGAGCTGCTCGGGGTTCTATTGGGAATAAATTGGTGAATGAAGGATTGTGTCCTGTCTTTATTTAATTCTCTCTTTTTATGTCTTTCAGGTTCACTTTTGTGGACTACTTTGTATTTGTTAAATCATGTCATAACGTCATGGCTTTTTTTATTTTTTATTAATAAATAGTGAATGAGGGCTGGAATTGTGATTATTTTTAAATAAAATATTTATTTATTTTTTTCTCTTTACATCTACTGAGATCGTAATGGGAGTGTCTGATAGACACCTTAGCCACTACTAACCCCTGGGCCTGATGCCAGCTGACAAATCACAGCTGTCATCAATCCCCACAAGTGTTACTCTGACTGCCACCACACCAGGGCAATGCAGAAGAGTTGGGTTAAGCTCCAGAATCGGTGCATCTAATGGATGCACTACTTCTGCGGTAACTACGGACTCATATTTTTAAACTGGGAAGGTCCAAATAACCATAGACCTTCCCACCCTAATAATTCCAGTCCCCAGCTGTCTGCTGTACCTTGGCAGTTTATGAAAAGTAGGAGAAACAAAATCCAGCAAGTTTAGACATGTATAAATTAATAAAATCCTGAATTTATTTTACATATTAAAAATAATTTGCACTGGCACCAACAGCTGATTTATGGAAAATAAATTCAACTAGTTTTGGCAAATAAACTATGCATTATCACAGATCCATGACTATATATGTAAAATAAACTCATGATTTTATCCATCTATTAAAGCCTAAGCTCGCAGGATTTTGTTTCTCCTGGATCTACTAGCTCTAGCCTGGGCATCTTCGTTCAAGCATCGTGATCAACTCCGGACTGAGAAGCTGTGGTGAGCTGGTTTTTTCTTTCTTCTAACTTTATGAAAAATATCGGAAACCCATGCCAAATTTTAAAATTTTTATTGAAATCTTTTTTGAAAAAAAAAAAACAGCACTGAAAAAAACATATTAAAAACATGATAAAAATGCAACATGGGCACACAGCTTAATGCACATGTCTCTGAACAAATGCCACCACCTTATCTGCTCCTGTGCTGCATTCCATAAATGTATCTATCAGCTCCTGACTCACCCTGTACACAACTAAAATACTATTTCATATGCTTCTGCACTGTATGTAAATTAGGGTGGTCCGTTACCGATGGGCGTGCTTGCTGTGACGCCTGTGCCTCCTCTCTGCTCCTAATCACCATCCTCTGGTTTTAATTGTTGTGGATGATGCATAGTAAGGCCATGAGCCCACGGGAGATCGTACCTGTGGACTTTTCTGCAGGTATTTCCGCAGGTTCACGCAACTCCCCGGAATCCAGAGCTATCCATTGCTGCGGTATTTCTACAGAATTGTTGCGGTAAACCTGCGGAAACAATGCTGATTTTGTGTGGAATTCCTGCAGAATTCTTGCCCTGCATCTCCATAGTGGAAAGGCAGGAATTCCGCAGATAATTTCACATGAATAATGGACATGCAGTTACGTTCGGCTGCGGGAAATCCGCAACATTTTCCGCAGCTGCTAATACCGCAGCATTGATGCAGCACTCCCCAAATCCCATAGGTTAACATGGGGAGTGTCTGTGCTTGCATAAACCCGCGGATTTATCTGGAAAATCTAGAAAACCCACGGGTTTTCCGCAGCAAATTCCGCAGTTATTTTCTCCCATGGGCACATGGCTATAATCAAGCTCTCATGCTAGCTCAATGGCCTTGCAGGTCCAAACCGGCACACTTGGGCCTGCCCTAATGGAGGCAGAACATAAAACATCACTGTACAATTGTCAAGCGATATCATTCCAGCTCAGGCATGCCCTGTCACTGGAAATCTATTGCTTCCTTTGAATACATCTCCAGCAAGAGGAAAAAGTGAGAGCACAGCAGCCAAATTGCGGCCTCTGATTTGCTGCAGGGCTCATGTGGCATAATGTTGTCACATGAGCCCTGGGAGACTCAACACCACCAACATCGCTAGAACGGCAAAAATGTTGTTTTTATTTTATGAGCAAAACTATTTGATTTACACTACCTAGAAAACCCCTTTAACCCCTTCACCGCCAGGCGATTTTCCATTTTTCGTTTTTTTTGCTCCCCTTCTTCCGAGAGCAGTAACTTTTTTATTTTTCCATCAATCTTGCCATGTGAGGGCTTGTTTTTATTGAGGGCGAGTTGTTCTTTTAAATGAAAAGTTTTACCATATAGTGTACTGAAAAATGTTAAAAAAAATTCCAAGCGTGGAAAAATTGCAAAAAAAAGTGTGATTGCATGATTGTTTTTGGAATATTTTATTCACTGTGGTCACTTTACGGTAAAACTGATGTGTTGGTGAAATGCATCAGGTCGATACAAGTTCCTAGACACCAAACATGTGTACGTCTAAGGGTTTAAAAAATTTCAGACGTTTGTCCAAAAAAAGTGGTGCACTTTTTGCGCCATTTTACGAGATCCATAGCTTTCGCATTTTTGGGGATCTGGAGCTCAGTGATGGCTAGTTTTTGCTTCTCAAGCTGACGTTTTTAATGATACCATTTTTGTATACATGCTACATTTTGATCACTTGTTATTACATTTTGCGCAAAATTTGTGACGACCAAAAAATGCAATTTTGACGTTTGTAATTTTTTTTTGCCGCTATGTCGTTTACCGATCAAGTTAATTGATTTTATATTTTGATATATCGAGCATTTCTGCCCATATGTGTGTATATTTTTTATTTTTTAACCCTTTAATTTTCAATGGGGCGAATGGGGGGGTGATTTGGACTTTAGGTTTTTTAATTTTTTTAAAACATTTTTTATTTTACTAGTCTAACTAGAGGACTATAAGGATCAACAGTCTGATCATTCATTCATTTCTCCTGATCAGAGCTGCACAGCTCAGATGATCAGAAATGCTCGTCTTCTGTTACAGCCAGTGCTCTGCCAGCTGAAACACGAAATGAGTCATAATAGCACAGGAGTCATCACATGACCTTGTGCTACCATGACAACCATCAGCTCCCCATGATCATGTCACGGGGTTTCCAATGGCAGTGGATAAGTGTGCGTTACCCACTCCGGGCATTTAAATTGCTCTCATATTTTGACAGCAGAATTTAAGGGGTTAACAGGCATGGGTGGATCATGGATCAAAACAGCTGACATGTGTGGGATTCGCTGCAAGCTCATTGCAGCAGCTGGTGATTACCCCTTCATGATTTAGGACATACGGGTACTTCCTCAGTCATGAAGGTGCTAAATCTATGTAAGGCTGGTTTCACACTACGTTTATTTAACATCCATCCATAACGTTTTTTTAGCGGAAAAACGGATCCAGTGCAAATGCGTTTTCACTTCAATGCATTTGCAATGGACTCGCGTCCACCTGCGTTCGCATGCGTTTGCGTGCGTTAGACACAGGATCCGTACTTTTGCGTTATTTTAACATGTTTCAAAAACGCTACTTGTAGCGTTTTTTACCTTTGTCAAAATAACGCATCTCACAGGATCCTTCACATTGCGCCGCGAGCTGCAATGCATTTCAATGAGCGCTGGATCCTGCCTAGCAGAATGCGTTGAGTTGCGTTGTAACAGGATCCTGCTTTTGTACTGAGCATGCCCAGAAAGTACTGAGCATGCCCAGAACCAGTCTCGCGTGATCTGTCTCTCTCTCCTCCTCCCTCCCTCACCCTCTCTATCTCTGTCTTTCCCCCTTCCTCTCCTCCCTCTCTCTCCCACCTGAGAGCTGCGGACACTCGTAACCAAGGTAAATATCGGGTAACCACTTCTCTTAGTTACCCAATGTTTACGTTGGTTACGTGTGCAGGCAGCCCTGCTCCTAGCAGCTGCAGACACTCGTAACCAAGATAAATATCGGGTATCCAAGCCCAATGTTTACCTTGGTTACAAGCGTCTGCAGCTGTCAGATGCCGGCTCCCAGTCTGGCACGTTTAGTTCCCCTCACTCCCGATCACATGACTCCAATGCCCGCCCCTAAACATCCAGTGACAGGATCCTGCAAAGTAAGACATGCGTTTACATGCGTTTTTTGCTGTAAAAGCAGGATCCGCTTTTGCAGCAAAAAAACGTTCCTGACGCATGTTAAATAAACGTAGTGTGAAAGCAGCCTTAGTGGTAGTGCAAATACAGTTCGACCCCTTACACAGGCAGTGAACAGAGTGGTGATCAATCATATGCACTACTGCTCCATTCACACAGGGCGCTGAGATTAATTTTAAAGAGGAGGATTCTGATTTCAAACAATAAATAAAAAAATAAATACTATTTCTGTTGATTTTGATCATTTAAAGACAATCTGTCAGCAGGTTTTTTTAATGTAATCTGAAGAGGTAGGGGCTGATACACAGTTTAGCAATGTGTCATTTATTACTCTGTGTGGTGTTGTGTACTTGTTGTGAACATTTTAATACCTGGGATTAACATTGCCAGTCTGCTTCAGTCTGACTACAAACCTCTGATTAGCAGCTCTTTGTCTATAGACTTTGTATGTAGAAAACCCGGTGTGGGTGGAGCCAGCTTTTGCAACTCTGCTGCATTGCTAAATCTAAAAACTCTGTGTCACAACTGCTGCACCCAGTAATCTAAGTTATACAATGTTGGATTGAGGATCTGTTTGCCTACATCATGCTGTGCTAAGCTAAGCTAGCAAAAACCTGCTGATAGATATCTTTTAAAACAATTAAAAAAAAGATTTAACTAAGCAATGCCATTGAAAAGGTAAAAAAACCCACTATGATTGCGAAAGGTAAAATTTTGCTATTGACGAATCGTGGATTTTGGCATAGAAAAGGTCACAAATTATTCTAGTATTGAAGGAGTTAATATCAGAGTTACCTACACACTGTGTGTGATGACGGGCAGCCTTTGTTTCCCTCTTGTTACCAATGAAAAAAACCAAAAAACGCATCTGTAATACTCATAACTTATGAATCACATTGATTTGTGTTTTACTTCCACGTACTGAGCCTACATGTATGTTTGTTAAAAATAAGTAACACAAAAGCACACATTACATAGACTATTCCCAGTTCTAAGAACTACAAGCGAAAATAATTAGAGACTAAGTGAAAATAAATGAAAAAAGCTCAAACAATAACAGAAAAAAGATCGAGCCACAGATTATATCTATTTGCAATGCTTTCAACAGTCTAATAACCCTACACATTACTTTACCATTCATCCAAATGAGCTCCCATCCCTTACCTGAAACTCATGGCTGCCATCTAGTGGTCATTGATGGCATTTCTCTGAAGCGCTTGACCGTATAAAGCTTTGGTTTGGCAATATAATAGACATAATGATTTTCTATTGAAACATAAATGTTATTTTACAAGCAGATCAGCTGATTATGATAAATGTGGAATTTTTTAGTTTAAAAAAATATATATTTTAATAACCATAGTGATCATTTTTTTTGATACACTGTTACAAACTGTGCTCCTATTTATACAGTAAATAAATGTTTTATTTTTGACTGCCAAAATCTACAAACATTTTAGGAGATTGTGCGGCCTTAACTGAACATTTCACAGTGCACAGATATGTATATTCACATACAGAATAGGGGATGGTGCCGAGGGATAAGGGTACATTGGTACGCCTCCTTCTATTCCCAAATCTAAATTATATATAGAAAGATCTTCTAAAATAATGCCACCTGCAAATAGGCAATGGGTGATGCCTTAGGAATCTTGTACCCTTAAAGGGAACCTTTCAGGTGCAATATGCACCCACAACCACGAGCAGTTCTGGGTGTATATTGCTAATCCCTGCCTAACTGTCCCTGTATACAGTAGCATAGATAAAGAGATCTATAGGAATAGTATTCCTAAAGATCCCATATGATATGCTAATGAGGCCAGGGACTAGTCGCAAGGGCGTTAATTCCCTTGGCTAGTCGGCCCTCTAAGTATGTAAAGCACGCGCCTGAGGGAGTGCTAACATGCTAATGAATGCACAGCGTCTGAGTCAATCTCACCGCTCTCTGCTGCCACCGCGCCCGATGCTGGATTTCAGCTTAGTGCACATGATCAGAAGTCCCCGGTCATGCGTACTATGAAGCTGGGTGTATGCGACGTGCCCACAGGGTCTGGGGGGGGGTTACTCGTCATCGGGCCGGTATAGGGGGGTTGGGATGTTACAGCAGCTAGGCCCGGTTCCATGACACTGGCGGTGTCAAGAAATGGGGGATGATGGGGATAGTAGTTATTCGTGATGCCACTTGTGGTGTGCAGCTAAAATAGGAGCAACAGCTGCAAGAGGTTTCCTCTGAGGGCAGATGGTAGTGCATCTAGGTTGGTACAGATCTCCATAGGTAGAGCTCAGGCCCACAGGAAAGTTGGGAATAGAAGTAATCTTTCAGCGGAGCGCAGGGCGCAGGAAGGATTAGATGACACAGAAGTTGCAGTTAAAGTTCTTTATTCACTGAGATGTCACCGCCTTTAGACTGCTGGACTCCGCTATCTTGGGCTCCAGCCGATCCCAGATAGTTCGGAGGTTAGAACCGATGTTTCTTTCTGTGATTCCTTCCTACTTGCACTGTGTTGTGTAAGTCCCTGCGACTTGAAGCTACGCTGGGACCTGAGTACTTGGATGGGCTCCGTTCCTGTCCCGTATGGGAGGCAGCGTGAGTCCATTACTGGTGCCGCTCTTTTGTCACGACTCCTGTCCCTATATGCTGCTGTGCCCCAGGCACTTTGTGTGAGCCAGAAGACTTGAAGTCCTCTGCCCAGCGGATTCTGCTGGCGGGACGTGCAGTGCCCACCAGCCTAGGGCTCCGCATCCTGTTCTGTGTGGTTGATCCTGAGGGAGCTAAGGCGCAGCTCTCCCCTCAGCGACCATGTTCTCCCTTGTCTCACTTGTTCCTTGGTCTGTGCTAAACTCTTAATCATCTGATGTCTGTGTGTGCATGTCGTCTTACTCCCCATTGTATAGCTTCACCTCCCGGGTTACTGAAGTAGTGGGTGGGAGGTCCCATACCTTGTGGTGACCGTCCAAGTGAACCTACCCTAACCCAGTCCCGGTGAGAGGGCAACTAAAGGGGGTGTTACACGCAGCGATATTGCTATTAATATCGCTGGTGAAAGCACCCGCCCCGCTCGTTTGTGTGTCACGGGAAAATCGCTGCCCGTGGTGCACAAAATCGATTGGAGCCGTCACACGTACTTACCTGCCTAGCGACGTCGCTGTTGCCGGAGAACCACCTCCTTTCTAAGGGGGCGGTTCATGCTGCGTCATTAGCAGCATCACTAAGCGGCCGCCCAAAAGAAGCGGAGGGGCGGAGATGAGCGGGACGTAACATCCCACCCACCACCTTCCTTCCGCATTGCCGGCGGTCGCAGGTAAGCTGCAGTTCGTCGTTCCCGAGGTGTCACACGTAGCGATGTGTGCTGCCTCCGGTACGATGAACAACCTGCGTGCTCCACAATCAACGATTTTTTAAAAAGGAACGATGTGTTAACGATGGATGATAAGGTGAGTATTTTCCATCAATGACGATCATTCCTTGCTGTCACACGCAGCGACGTCGCAAACAATGCCGGATGTGCGTCACTGAATCCGTGACCCTGGCGATATATCGTTAGATATGTCGCTGCGTGTGATGAGGCCTTAACTGTGTGTTTTGGTTGATTGTGGTGGTTTACTGGCAATGACCTCCTCCGTAACCGGGATGAAAACTGCACCTCTAGTGAGGTGCAGTACCCTATGGCGACTGAAGCTGTGTTTCGGCTTCAGACTCGTGTAGTGCGCATGACCGGACAACCGGTGACATTCTGATCATGCGTACTGAGCTGAAAACCAGCGATAGCAGTAGAGAGGTGAGAGTGACCATGCCTCTGATGCTGCGCATTCATTAGCATGTTAGCACTCCCACAGAGATGTGCTAACATGCTAAGGGGGATGACTAGCCAAGGGAAATAACGCCCTTATGACAAGTCACTGGCTTCATTAGCATATTATAAAGAATCTTTAGAAAAACGTCCCACAACATCCATCGATTCCTTTGGAGCTTTGCTCTGAGAACATTCTCAGAATGGGGTTCCATAGCTCACTGCTGGATAGCAAAGGCCTGGATTTTCTCAAGAGCGGTGACGTCATCGCTTTTAAGAAATTCAAGGCTGCTGCTGAACGACAGTAACCTATGGAGCCTTCTTCTGAGAACATTCTCAGAACAAATCTCCATAGGAATCGATGGGCATTGTGGGACACTACTCCATTGAACTACATCAGAACTTCCAGGATTTATTTTTAATTAATAAATTAGAGAATGAGGGAATGTGGGGGAGTGTTTATTCATCTATTGGATTACGTTGGATCGTCGAGTATTTTTTTAATAAAAAAATTGGTGAACGAGGGAATGTGGAGGAGCGTTTATTCAAATAAACATTTTTTTGCTATGTCTGTGTCTTGCTTAACTTACTGGGTTATTAAAGGGGGTGTCTGATAGATGCCTCCCCATTGCTAACCTGTGGGTTTGATGCCAGCTGTCAATTCACAACTGACATCAACCTCAAAAGTATTACCCCGATTACCATTGCACCAAGGCAATCAGGAACAGCTGGGCAAAGCACCAGAATTGGCACATCTAATGGATGCACCGCTACTGGGCTGGCTGTGCCCTCCTTGCTTTAGGCTGGGAGGGGCAAAATAACCATGGGCCTTCCCAACATGATAATACCAGCCCAAAGCTGTCTTCTTTACCTGAACTGGTTATCAAAAATAGGCGAGGCCCCACACCATTGTTTTTTATTTATTTATTCCCCATCTATTTGTTTGCAGGGCAATTGACTCCATTTTGGTTCCTTTTATAGCCGCTAGCCTTCCCTATGACCACTGTACAGCACAGAGTTTGGTTCGCCATTGACTTATATATGATTAAGGAGTCAAGTTTGAGTCAAGTCCAGGTCCCAAACAAACTTTTCACTGAAGTCCGGCTGAATGCGGTGAACTTGAACTTCCACGGATCTGCTCATCTCTAGTGGTGGGGAATTCCATAAAGAAAATGAAATAATTCAGGAGATGCTGAATTACAGTAATTCCTTGTTTATTATTTCTCTTAAAAGCTTTGCTGTTTACTTTTCGAACGATGCTACAAGCAGTGTTTAATTTGCATGTGATGTGCGAAACACAGAGTTAAGTGTTCACCTTGTATTATGGAGGTCCATGCAGCACAGAATACTGATTATGAATCCTTTGGGAAAACCATTCTTATACTTAAAGTCACTTTTTAGCTACTTTTCTGGAAAAATAAGTAGGATGCAATTTAATTATGTACTTAAAATGTACTAAGGAAAATGGTAAAGCCATTACCACTGCGTAAAAGTCATGGAAATAAGACAAGAAAATTGCCGAATGTATACAGAAGATAGTCATTTTACTACAGCGCACTCCTCATAAGTTGTGCTGGGAGTAACTGGATTTGTCTAAGTGCTTTCTTCATTTTAGCATCTTATCATATGATGCAGAACGTTGGCTTTCTTACAATACTAGTTTTATGGAAAGATTGTTACATTGCAGCGCAATCATTTCAAAGGAATATTTCAATCAACCCATTATAGGGTGCGTCAGGGTTCAATAAATTTGGATTTGGCCTCTGAGCAGCAAAATACCTATATCAAGATATTGTGTTATTTGTTATGGTGAGTCACAGCAAAGCTGTGATTGCTGGTCCCTGTAGGTGTTTGATCAAGATCCGTCTGCCCTGGGCTCTCGTCCTCTGTCTATGTCTCGTCCCCTTGATCTCCGTCTATCTCCCCTAACATACCTTCATTCATTCCTGCCCGCTTCTTGTTCTCTCCCCCCTCCTACCTCCCCTCCTCTGTTTCTGAATCCGGTAATGACCTCGGCCTGACCCCGACCTTTCTCCTGCGTGTCCCTCCGGTCTTCTTTTGCTCCTCACAGTGTTCGACCCGGCCTGTCTGACCATCCTCCACACGCCTAATGGCATCTGCTCCCCTTGCTGGTGCTGTAAGGTATTGCACCAGCACAGACTGTGCTTCAGCTCCCCCGGCTGATTCTGCACAGTACAGTTTCTATCCATTAGGACTCCAGCTCCCCCTGCTGGTGTCCTGATAAAATCTAATATAAATGAATGGAGGGAGCCACGGAAAAGTATAGCCACCTCAGCATTCATTCTCCGCCTTCATGAGGGGGTTAGTAAGGAGATCAGATTGTGTTGCTCCCGGAGATGTCAACCCTTGCAGCATTTCATTGTGCCTAGGACTCCATACATTCTATGCTCCAAAGTTTGAGAGCTTAAATGAAAAATGGGTCCTATCTGGGTATACAGGTAGAGTTTCTGTTTTATATGCTCACCTTGAGGTGAAAGAAACATCCATATGAATGAAGGCTGCTGCAGTTTCAAGGGTTCCACAAGCCAGGTATTTGGTCAGAGAGGAAATAACATGGGTTGACCTGAGCTGCCATCAAGAAGATGGAGTCATGAGGTTAAAAAATGGCTGTTTGTTGAGTCTACGCTTTTTGAAGTCTTCAATTTCTTCATCAGGACTTTAAACAGATCTGTTTAAAGTCCTGAAGAAGTTGGAAACTTTGAAACATGTTGCCTCAATAGCCATTTTTGAACCCCATGACTCCATCTCCTTGACAGTAATGCAGGGCAGTACATATTTTTCCTCTGTGACCGATGCTCCAAAGAATGGTGAATAATGGAGGACTTATTCCTATAGAAGAATTCAGTGCACTTTGGAAGACAACAAACCGAAGTACAGCGTTTTATACACTCGGCAATATGCAGGGGCCATTTGATTTGTTATATGCAACGCCTGGCAAATATTATGTACTCACCTGGCTCTGAGGATGTTCATTCAGTTGTTTACTTTTGTTTAAAAAAGCAGATCACAGACATGGTACAAACTAAAGTCATTTCAAATGTCAACTTTCTGGCTTTAAGAAACACTAAAAAAAATCATGAAAACATAATGTGTTAGCCAGTAACGGTTACTTTTCAAGACCAAACAGGAGGAAAATTATGGAATCACTCATTTGTGACGTAAAAATAATGGAATCACCCTGTAAATTTTCATTCCCAAAACTAACACCTGCATCAAATAAGATCTGCTAGTTAGTCTGCATCTTAAAAGAAGTGATCACACCTTGGAGAGGTGTTTCATCAAGTGGACTGACATGAATCATGGCTCCAACACGAGAGATGTCAATTGAAACAAAGGAGAGGATTATCAAACTTTTTAAAGAGGGTAAATCATCACGCAATGTTGCAAAAGATGTTGGTTGTTTACAGTCAGCTGTGTCTAAAATCTGGACCAAATACAAACAACATGGGAAGGTTGTTAAAGGCAAACATACTGGTAGACCAAGGAAGACATCAAAGCGTCAAGACAGGAAACTTAAAGCTATATGTCTCCAAAACAGGAAATGAACAACAAAATAAATGAGGAACAAATGGGAGGAAACTGGAGTCAATGTCTGTTACCAAACTGTAAGAAATCGACGAAAGGAACTTTTGTTTGGCGTCGTTGCAGTGAGATTTATAAAGATGACTGCCTGAAGAGAACATGTACATTTTCACCGTCATTGATGATATGGGGTTGCATGTCAGGTAAAGGCACTGGGAGATGGCTGTCATTATATCTTCAATAAATGTCCAAGTTTACATTGAAATTTTGGACACTTTTCATATCCCATTAATTGAAAGGAGGTTTAGGGATGGTGAAATCATTTATCAAGATGATAATACATCCTGCCATAGAGCAAAAACTGTGAAAACATTCCTTGAAAGAAGACACATAAGGTCAATGTCATGGCCTGCAAATAGTCCGGATCACAATCCAATTGAAAATCTTTGGTGGAAGTTGAAGAAAATGGTCCATGACAAGGCTCCAACCTGCAAAGCTGATCTGGCAACAGCAATCAGAGAAAGTTGGAGCCAGATTAATGAAGAGTACTGTTTGTCACTCATTGAGTGCATGCCTCAGAGACTCCAAGCTGTTATAAAAGCCAGAGGTGGTTCAACAAAATACTACACTGTGCACAGAATTATTTGTCAATTATAGTATTTATACATATTGTCCTACTCCAAGCTGTATAGGCTTGAGAGCCAACTACCAATTAAGTAAATCAGGTGATGTGTGTGATGACATGGACTTTGTCAGTGCTTAGCAGGGGTTACATTTCTTAAAATTCAGCCAGACATGAAGATAGTTTGTTTATAGATGGGGGATAAGCCCTCATTGCTTTTACAAGACTCTTGTTGACACATGTAATTGCCTTGGTTAATGAAGGCCAGACACACAGATAAATCAATTATGCAAACTTCCCATTGTATTACTAAGTGAATTGCTAAATGTGATGTAACTTACCTGTCTCACCCTTGTCTCTGGATATTTGAATATGGCTTAAAATCCAGCCAATAAAAGCCAAGTCTTTTCCACCAATCGTGAAGACCCCAATGGTCTGAATGGAGAGTTCAGGGGTATAAGAAGGAGGACTGTACATTGCCCAGGGAGACTCTTGCAACATGCTAACAATCTTGGATCTGCGGATCCAATTGGCAAGCTGAACCTGGATTATAACACTACATGGACCTCAGCATCGAATGCAAGGATTCGGCTGAGCTATCAAGGACTACCTAAGAAAGGAATCCAGCTTGGGACAATACAGTCACTATACTACAGACTTTGCAGACCTCAGCCAGCTTCCTAATTCTGGCGTTATTCCATTCTCTGTGGGTGCCCGCCGAAAGCGGGGTGCAGCTGGATGGAGTAAGTAGCCCTGGAAGCTCTGAGGCAAGGACATTCTAAATCCCTGGTGAGCCAGCGGAAGGGTGACAAAATGTTGCCTGTTACATTTGTGTGTTTTGCTGGTTATGTGTTATGTGCCGTTAATTGTTTGGGGATCCAATAAAGTCTTAATATTGTGATTCCCTCACCCTGTGTTGTCTGAGTAGTGTTCCGCCCACGGTTAAGGAGGTCGGGCGTTCAGTTGGGATGAGCCCTGGGCCATGCTGTCTTTCTAAAGGCGGCCGGATCAGCCGTCGAGAGCACCCACTGACCCCCGTGTCTCCACAATGTGCATCTCTGTAATGAGAAGGCATGTGGTGTAATGAAATCAACACCCTATATAAAGTGTTCTTATTTATTAGGCAACTTCCTTTCCTTTGGCAAAAGGGGTCAGAAGAGAGATTTGACGGGCTCTGAAAAGTCCAAAATTGTGAGATGTCTTGCTGAGGGATGCAGCAGTCTTGAAATTGCCAAACTTTTGAATTGTGATCACCGAACAATCAAGCGTTTCATGGCAAGTAGCCAACAAGGTCGCAAGAAGCGTGTTGGGCAAAAAATGCGCAAAATAACTGCCCATAAATTGAGGAAAATCAAGCATGAAGATGCCAATATGCCATTTGCCACCAGTTTGGCCATATTTCAGAGCTGCAACGTTACTGTAGTATCAAAAAGCACAAGGTGTGCCATACTCAGGAACATCCCCAAGGTAAGGAAGGCTTAAAAATGACCACCTTTGAACAAAAAACATAAAAACGTGAAGACTGGGCCAAGAAATATCTTAAGACTGATTTTTCAAAGGTTTTATGGACCGATGAAATGAGAATGACTCTTGATGGGCCAGATGGATGGGTCAGAGGCTGGATGAGTAAAGGGCAGAGAGCTCCACTGCGACTCAGACGCCAGCAAGGTGGAGGTGGGGTACTGGTTATGGGCTGGTATCATCAAAGATGAACTTGTGGAACCTTTTCGGATTGAGGATGGAGTGAAGCTCAACTCGCAGACCTACTGCCAGTTTCCGGAAGACAACTTCTTCCAGCAGTGGTACAGGAAGAAGTCGGTATCGTTCAAGAAAAACATGATTTTCATGCAGGACAATGCTCCATCACATACATCCAACTACTCCACAGCGTGGCTGGTCAGTAAAGGTCTAAAAGATGAAAAAATAATGACATGGCCCCCTTGTTCACCTGATCTGAACCCCATAGAGAACCTGTGGTCCCACATAAAATGTGAGATCTACAGGGAGGGAAAACAGTACACCTCTCCGAACAGTGTCTGGGAGGCTGTTGTGGCTGCTGCATGTAATGTTGATCGTAAACAGCTCAAGCAAGTGACAGAGTCTATGGATGGTAGGCTGTTGAGTGTCATCATAAAGAAAGGTGGCTATATTGGTCACTAATTTTTTGGGGTTTTGTTTTTGCATGTTAGAAATGTTTATTTCTAAATTTTGTGCAGTTATATTGGTTTACCTGCTGAAAATAAACAAGTGAGATGGAAATATATTTGTTTTTTATTAAGTTGCCTAATAATTCTTCACAGTAATAGTTACCTGCAAAAACAGATATCCTCCTAAGATAGTCAAATCTAAAACACCCCACTCAACTTCCAGAAATATTAAGCTTTGATATTTATGAGTCTTTTGGGTTGATTGAGAACATAGTTGTTGATCAATAATGAAAAAAATCCTCTAAAATAGAACTTGCCTAATAATTCTGCACACAGGGTAGTGATGTATTGCAGTGTTATTTTCTTTGTTTGATTTTCATGATTCCATAATTTTTAGCTCATAATTTAGTGATTCCAGAATTTTTTCCTCCTGTTTGGTCTTGAAAAGTATCCGTTACTGGCTAGCACATTATGTTTTCATGAATATTTTAGTGTTTCTTAAAGCCAGAAAGTTGCCATTTGAAATGACTGTAGTTTTGTGCCATGTCTGTGATTTGCTTTTTTTTAAACAAAAGTAAACAACTGAATGAACATCCTCAGAGCCAGGTGAGTACATAATTTTTGCCAGGGGTTGTAGTCCCATGACAAAACTGGCATTCTTGTAATATACAATGTCTTTTTTACCTTCTATGTTGGTATAAGCAGGGACATAATTATTACTTATAGAATATGGACAATACTTTTATTTAAATGCATTTACTTTGGGGTGAAATGTATTTTTGCAGTTGGGTGCTATCATAAATTTTGCATGTTGGTTTTATACCATGTATGTTGCACCATGTATTGCAATGAGGAGAATGATTTCAGGGGTTATTTGGGACTTTGTAGTCTTTTCTTATGGGGGCTAAGAACTGACAGGGTCTGTTCTGCTCAATCTCTGCCAAACTAGATCAGTCACGGACGGCTATAGCTGGTGATTCTGCAGCTTCCATTAAGGTCATATTGACAGAGCAGCAGCTTCTCTTCCACTTGCTCTTATGATGGTGCATCTGCTCTGACGTCATGCTGATTAACAGATAGTTCCACACTACCTAAGGTCCACTTCACACGTCAGTGATTCTGGTTCGTATGACATCCATTTTCATGCGTATCGGAGACACGGACATATGCAGACCCATTAAAATCAATGGGTCTGCACACACATCAGTGTTTTTAGAAGCACAACTGAAGTCACATAAACTACACACTGATGTGATCTGTGTGACACATACTGAAGAAAACGTGCCTTTAAAATAAAATGATTTTCTATACTCACCTGTCTCCAGCGCTGCTGTCTTCGGCACTGTTGTCACTTGCTTCTGGGCCCGATCATTATGCTCATGAATATTCACTGCACCATGCATCTGGAATCAGCAGCACCGGAAACATCACCACCATGGAAAGCAGCGCCGGAGACAGGTGAGTAAAAAGTTTCTGCTCTCCATGTACTATCATGGATAGCAGATGGAGAACATATGTGTGCCAAAATCACGGCACACGGAAGGCCATATTCACCTTCAACACATTCGTGAAAAACGTGTGTGTTTTCCACGGACATGTGAAAGTGGCTTAAGTCCTGTATAACCCCTTAAACTAAAGCCAGCTTTACACGCTGCAATATATCTTACGATGTGTCGGCGGGGTCACGTTGTAAGTGACGCACATCCGGCATCGTAAGGTACATTGCAGTGTGTGACAGGTACGTGCGATTGCGATTGAACGAAAATCCGTTCATTGCACGCACGTCGTTCATTCCTCATGAATTGAACGTGAGGTTGTTCAATGTTTCCGAGGCAGCACACATCGCAGTGTGTGACACCTCGGGAACATTGAACAGATCTTACCTGCGTCCCGCAGCTCCAGCCGGCTATGCGGAAGGAAAGAGGTGGGCAGGATGTTTACGTCCCGCTCATCTCCGCCCCTCCGCTTCTATTGGCTGGCTGCCGCGTGACGTCGATGTGACGCCGAACGTCCCTCCCACTCCAGGAAGTGGACGTTCGCCGCCCACATTGAGGTCGTATGGACGGGTAAGTACTTGTGACGGGGTTAATCGTTTGTGCGGCACGTTCAGCAAATTGAACGTGCCACACATACGATGGGGGCGTTGCAAATCGCATACGATATCGTATGCGAAATTGCAACGTGTAAAGCTGGCTTTAGACTCTGTAAGTGAGCTGGTTTCAACAAGGAAAGTTTGAAACTTCTTTAAGTCTTTTTTTCTGAGCTCCTCTTTACTGATTTACAACTACAGACCACAGCAAAGTTGATCTGACTATAAATCCGCTGATGGGAGCTCAGAAAAATGTTACTACAAACTATATAAACAATCTTATGCTAGAACAAGCTCACTGATGGATTCTTAAGGCCCTGTCACACACAGAGATAAATCTGTGGCAGATCTGTGGTTGTAGTGAAATTGTGGACAATCAGTGCCAGGTTTGTGGCTGTGTACAAATGGAACAATAAGTCCATGATTTCACTGCAACCACAGATCTGCCAAAGATTTATCTCTGTGTGTGACGGGGCCTTTAGTTCCCTCATTCTGAAGACAGCAATGTACAAGGAAAAAAGAGCCAAAACAGTGCAAAATGATCATTGAAATCCAATTGCTAAAATGATCTTTAGCCCGAAATTCAGAAAAAAATGGGCACCAAAATGTCCATGTCCTTTAACTGCTTTAAACCGAACTAATCACTTATCTTTGATTTTTAGTTATGGCAAAAGATGATAAAGAATAGTTATTATTTACTTTTTTGGCTGCTTTTCCTGCATACACAGCGTTCTGCAGGTTTTTGAGCTGCATTTAATTCCTCATCATTTTAATGCACAAATAACAATTTGTCAGTTTGTGCCGCACCAATAAACCACTAAGTGAATCGTCTTACCGAAATGGTGCTGGTTATGTGCAAAGTTACAATTCCCCATATCTGAATATAAAATAGACATATAGTGTGTGACATTTCATGAGTTTGGCGCAAAATGCATTTCTTTTCTTTTTTTTGTCTGTGTTTTTATTGGGGCTTTTTACAAAACAAAACATATAGAAGGTTCCTTCTTTTATTTATTTTTAATATAACTTTAAAAAAAAAGTCTGAGAAAAAGCCTGTACACACAAGGAAACAGTACTAGGCCTCATTTAGGCTGAGTTCACTTGTCCAGTAATGATCCGTTACAACGGATCCAGCGGAGATCCATTGGCAAAAAAAAGTTGTATAGACACAACTTTATTGTCCATTTTTAAATAAAGGCCGCTTTACACGCTACGACATCGCTAAAGCGATGTCATTGGGGTCACGGAATTTGCGACGCACATCCGGCCGCGTTAGCGATGTCGTTGTGTGTGACACCTATGAGCGATTTTAAATCGTCGCAAAAACTTTCAAAATCGCTAATTGGTGACATGCCCCCCTATTCCCAATTATCGTTGCTGCTGCAGGTACAATGCTGTTCGTCGTTCTTGTGGCAGCACACATCGCTGTGTGACACCACAGGAACGAGGAACATCTCCTTACCTGCGGCCGCCCACAATGAGGAAGGAAGGAGGTGGCGGGATGTTACGTCCCGCTCATCTCCGCCCCTCCGCTTCTATTGGGTGGCCGCTTAGTGACGTCGCTGTGACGCCGCACGAACCACCCACTCAGAAAGGACGCGGTTCGCTGGTCACATCGACGTCGCTAGGCAGGTAAGTAGTGTGACGGGTCCGGGCGATGTTGTGCGCCACAGGCAGTGATTTGCCCGTGACGCACAACCGATGGGGGCGGGAACGCACGCTAGAGATATCGGTAACGATATTGCAGCGTGTATAGCGGCCTTAACTTGATTTTTGCAGCATTGGGTTTTTTTTAACATTGGAGTCTATGAAAAATGGATCCCTTAATGGATCGTTATTTATTATGGATGATCGAATACCTCAAAAATTTGGCTTTGCGAATATTTGCCCAATAGGTCGCCGCTATTCGACTATTCGTAAATATTCGATGCACAATGTCAGTTTATGGGAAAGCCGAATAACAACTATTCAGAACTATTTGGGCTTCCCTTAGACTTACATTGCACATCGAATATTCGCATAGTGGCGACCTATTCGTCGGATATTCGCGAAGCCGAATATTTGAGGTATTCGATCATCACTATTATTTATCTTCCATTTGAAACTGATCCAGTAAGAAAAAATTGATCAATTACAAATTAAAGAAAAATGGAGGGCTAAATAGCAAACCATTAACGGATCCATTTTTTATAGACTCCAATGTTAAAAAAATAGACAAAAAAGTTATGCCTGCACAACAGATTGCTGCTAGATCAATTCTAACAGGTGATTACTGAACATGTGAACTCAGCCCCAGAGATCAATTATTTTTCTGATATGAAAATCAGATCAAAAACACTGATAAAAATCAAACAATTTATTGCATTAGTGTTTGGTGCTTGTGGAACTTTTTATCCCACTGAATTTGTCTGAATATGTACATGAATTTTTTGCGGAGATAGACAGAAAAGGGCCCCTGTGCAAGAACAGTATATGGGTCGTCGGTAGTCCAATTCTTCTATAGTCTTTGACAGAAGGCCCTTGCTGCTTTGGAGGCAGAAGTGATCCCACTGGCAGACAAAGACAGGAAGCTCCTGTGCAAGAACAATATATGGGCCCTTTGCAGTCCAATAGCTAATCTTTATACACAATTCCTTCTACTATGGAGATTAAATAGGCCCCCTTAGCTCTCCATGCACAGTTTGCACGAATGATATGTCTGCCCCTGAGTGACCCCCTTACCTCTCGTTCCCATGCACAGTTTGCACCAATGATATGTCCGCCCTTGAGTGACCCCCTTTACTTCTCGTTCCCATGCACAGTTTGTACCATTGATATGTCTGCCCCTGAGTGACTCTCTTACCTCTTATTCCCAAACGGTTTGCACCAATGATATGTCTGCCCCTGAATGACCCCCTTACCTTTTGTTTTATGCACAGTTTGAACCAATGATATGTCCGCCCCAGAGTGACCCCCCCTTACCTATTAGTTTTATGCACAGTTTGCACCAATGATATGTCCAATCCTGATTGACCCCCTTATCTCTCGGTCCCATGCGCAGTTTGCACCAATGATATCTCTGCCTCTGAGTGACCCCCTTACCTCTCAGCCCCCTGCACAGGTTGCACCAATGATACGTCCATCCCCGAGTGACCCCTTACTTCTTCGTCCCATGCATAGTTTGCACCAATGATATGTCCGCCAGAGAGTGACGCCCTTACCTCTCAGTCTCATGCACAGTTTGCATCAATGATATGTTTGCCCCTGAGTGACCCCCTTACCTCTAGGCCCTCTGCACAGGTTGCACAAAAGATATGCCTGCCCCTGAGTGACTACCTTACCTTTTGATCCCATGTAAAGTTTGCACCAATTATATGATCAACCCTGGGACTCACAGTCCACTAACCATCAATGACATACAAACAGCCCCATAAACTATAATAGGCACATGTTCTATCCATGAAAAACACGGATACAACATGTACTGGAAAAATGGAAGTCTGAATGGGACCTTAGACAAACTAGCTGCTAGGGAAATGCTGCCTGGCAAGCTTGTAATATACCTTTATAGCTGTCAATCAAGGTATCCATGGCAACCAAATACCAAAAAGATATATTTTACATTCTGATTACAGAGAAGGCTCAAAGCATAAGGAGTAGAAAAACTGTACCTATTTTTTTTTCTAACGTATGACAAGAGATTCTAGATTATTTTTAGATTTATTTTTTTGGGACGTATTCTCCACTGTGTTGAAATTTTCTATAAAGAGATGTGGTATATATTTTAACATGTACTTGTGCCGCTCTCCAGGCTTGTAATTAGCATTCCTCCTGGCTCCTTGATGTGAAGCCTTGGCAATAGGCCTCGTTAGAGTGGTCCTAGCCTTTGAGCGGAATGAAGTCCCCATATCTTAATGATCTGGTAACTCTGCTACTGATATTCCCAAGAATAACATATATTTCTTTTCAATAACCGGATATTCCCACACAAAGATAAGCAAAACATCATCAGGATTTATTGAGAGGTTAACAACTAAAGCAAAACCTTTGTGTAAAAACAGCTGTGTAATTACCAGGACACATTTCATGGTAAAATGATAAAAGAAAACAACGGTACGCATAGAACATACTTGAGAACAGTTTTAATAAATAATGTGACAAAAAAAAATTATGTTTTGGATTATCTGATCCTCGGTATGCAAAAAAAATGGTTAAAAATAAGATGTTTTCTTAAATGAAGAATAACAAAAACATTAAATCACATGGTTTGATCCCTTACAATAGTCAGTCTTTCAGAGCCTTGCTTTCTCGTTTCAACTAAAGAACAAAAAAACAAGTAAAACAGGTTATGTTTGGACTGTTAAGACCTTAAGGCCGCCATGTAGAAAAAAAAACTGATTTATGCATTAGCACCAATGACAAGGTACAAAATACAAACTAGAGGCATAGATGAAAAATTTCCATCAGGGGTCTAACAACAAGACATCTAATCTGACCTTGTTTAAATTGTTAAAATTCTTTTTTTAACTCAATTTATCTAGCTTATATTTTGTACCGATAAACAATTATTAGAAAAATGTACTTATTCGTACCATAGGGTCACTGGAGATGAGGTCACTTGATATGTTTAGCTAGGCGGTAATTAAATATATTAAAATACCTAATGGGTTGGTAATTCCACTGTGGACAGAATGGGCTGACAGCTCAACTTCACTTATTTAACTACTTGATAAAAAAAAGAAACATTTGAATAACAGAAAGTAGAAGAGTGAGACTTATATTTTCTTCTATTAATAGATCAAATTTAAAAAAATAATATTTTTTTTAACTAGTAGAAATAACATTCCAGTTATATGAAAAATAAAATTATTTTCAGAATTGTGTTTAAATTTGGCCAAGGCCTTTGATGTTTCAGTTCTTGAACTTAACAAAACTGTCTGTAATGTATACATGTTATTTTTGCATATACATAAAAAAAAAAGAAAAATAATCAAATATAGAAATTGGATCGGTAAAGGAAGGAAGGGTTTAACAGAGGAATGATATATATATATATATATATATATATATATATATATATATATATATATATATATATATATTATATATATATATATATATATATATATATAATGGATCTGTTTTCAAATATATCCTGTTGAATTCTGTCAGGGTCCACTGACCTTTAATGGGTCTGGTGTTTTTTTTACAACAAAAATAGCATAGTCTACTGATTAATTCATACCTGGACAAAAACAGGGAAGCTAGTGGAACAGAACATAGTGAAACAGAGCTTTAAAGGGACTCTGTCAGCAGGTTTTTGCTATGTAATCTGAGGACAGCATGCTATAGGGGTTAAATCACTGAATTCAGCAATGTGTAACTTATGAAACTATGCTCTATTAGTTACTTACCATAAAGGTTTTATCACCAGGAGATTATCCCTGCCAGGACTGGTGCTTAGGTGACTGCTAGACCAGCCACACCCTCTCTACTGATAAGCAGCTCACTATTAATAGACAATATACACAGAGAGCTGTAATGTGGGCAGGGTTACATTTCTGAGCTTTGCTACATGTTACACCTAAGAATTCTGATTATGTCACAACTGCTGCACTCAGTAGACTAAGTGATACATTGTTGGAATAAGAGTCTCTGTCTCTGCTTTATGCTGCTCTAAGATGAGGTAGCAAAAACATGGTGACCGATTCCCTCTAATAATAGTAACAAAACTATATTTTATCAATAAACCTGGCCAATAAAGAATCATTAATGGTCAGCATAATCACTTAAGATATATTCTTATCAGGAATATTATAACATTTTTAAAGCTTTGTGCCTAATTATATTATGAAATCCCTTAAATAATTTCTTAAATTTCTTTTGCTTTTTTGCTTGATGAAGGGCATCGGGCTATTGAATGATTGACAGTGCAGACAAGCGGCATCTTTGTGCTGCTCTCTCAAACTGGCCACTCCCCGATACTGCAAGCAAAAGAAAATGCAGCATCATAGGGGTGTAGGGGGACTGAGGCTGGCCGGATACAGCTTCAAAGCAGTCATTGCAAGCTCTAAAGAAAAGAGCTTGTAAGTGCTGCACTCCTCTAAGAAATCAGTCTCTGCTAATAGACTGCAAAAGGTGGTTGGTAATTTAAGCAATGAGCAGTACAAGTATAATTGCAGAGAATTGGTCAACTTGGAAAATATAGAGTTAATCTGCAGATAAATAGCATTACAATGCTAAGTGGCTGCCTTACTGAATATGCTGGCTTTCCCCCAAGCTAGCACTCTGACATTTTGATTGACAGGCTCTACAGCACATCAATGCAGGGCGAGCTGTCAATCAAAGTGTGGGGGTGTGCTTACAGCTGTCGATCACAGTATGTATAGTGAGTAGAGTTGAGCGAGTACCTAACTATTCGTACTTGTGATACTCATAACGAGTACTGTCTAATACTTGCGTATTTGTTCCGAATAGCGTGTGCAATGCAACTCACAAAGTAACGGGTAACCCAAATGCCGCACTATTTGCTACATGCACGAATAGTACGGCATTTGGGATGCTCGTTACTTTGCGACTTTTCCACACTGACTTTGATTGCACACGCTATTTGGAATGAATATGCGAGTATTAGACAGTACTCGTTATGAGTATAACGAGTACGAATAGTTAGGTACTCGCTCAACTCTAATGCCGGCATCGCACGGTACGATATATCGAGCGATATGTCGGCGGGGTCACGTCATAAGTGACGCACATCCGGCATCGTTTGATATATCGTAGCATGTGACAGCTTCGAGCGACGGTGAACGAGCAAAAATACTCACCTTATCATTGCTCGTTGACACGTCGCTCATTTTCAAAAAGTCGTTTCTTCTTCTGCGTGCCGGTTGTTCATCGTTCCCGGGGCAGCACACATCGCTCCGTGTGACACCCCAGGAATGATGAACACAGCTTACCTGCGTCCTGCCGGCTATGCGGAAGGAAGGAGGTAGGCGGGATGTTTACGTCCCGCTCATCTCCGCCCCTGCGCTTCTATTGGCCGGCCGCTGTGTGACGTGGATGTTCGTCGCCCACAGCGAGGTCATCCGGGAGGTAAGTGCGTGTGACAGGGGGTTAACTACTTTGTGCGAAAAAGGCAACTAATTGCCCGTGACGCACAAACGACGGGGGCGGGTACAATCACGATGGATCGTAATGTGTGACGCCGCCATAACAGTGGGCAGTGCTGTGAGCATTGACCGTAGCCGATCTGGGCATGGACCCATTTATTGTTTTATTTTCTACATCACCTTTTTTGAAATTCAAAGCAAAATGAAATTGTAACTACCAATATTCTATTCATTTACTGATATTCATTTTAGAAGCTAAAATACAGTGAATTAAGTGACCCCATGTGATACAAATAAGCATTAGAAAATGTGCAATAAGAAATTTAGGAAAAGAAGAAATAAGTGAGATTTTTCCTCAGCCAGTAATGATAGAAAAAAAAATGATACAGCTTATCGTTTGAGACAAAGATAATCCCAAAATATGTTTCATCCTGACAAACGTCGAAAACGGTCTAACAATAAATTCAGCATAATCAAAAATCGCATTAAAAATAATAATAATGATTTTTCAACAGTTTTCAAAAAGACAAAAAAAATAAAGGTTAATAGTTGCAATGGTTTAAAAATAAAGTTTAGTGATTGTGCTTTTAAAACCAACAAAACAGTGCATTACAAAATAACCATATCAAACCAAATCTCCTGACGTGGCACTTATTTTATTTTTTCTTGACTTTGGATTGACTCTGTAAAGCCGTGTCAATCAATAATAACCAAATAGCACTAGCAGTTTCTTACTAGGTGTTTATTACAAATGTTACACTTTTTTGTTTTTTCTTTTTTTTTTCCTACAAATGTTGTTGAATGGAAAAATAAATGATTTTTTTTTTCTGTAAGATTTTCATTTTCATGTATTCCCAAAACCACCAGGTATTTAAGCTGGCTTGACTTCCACGTAATCAATAGAATGTAATACCAAAGATACTTTTAATGATGGACATGAGGGAGACGAGTACCACAGGAACGTATGAAAAAAGTACATATTTACAATGAAATCACCTCCATATTGTTTTTTTTTATATACCTAGGTTTATGAAGGTCAATACTGCTGGACAGTAATTTCAGGACTACAACGAAAGCATCCTTGGTTAAATGTGTTTTCACTTGATGCAACCCAATGCTCAGCCGTGAAAGTAGTGGACGTTTGTGCATGGATTTTCATTGTCTGAGTGGTTGTTTTAAATTATGGATGGACGTTGGTGCTTTGGTGGTTCAGAAGCAACGCTCTGCGCCACTTCATCATCGGGCTTGATAGGCAAAAGACGTGAGTGGCTTGATGGGCAACAAGCTTTAGATTCCAGTCTTGGCACCTTCTGCTCTCTGTTCTTTTGGAAAGCAGCGTTCTTGGCACCAATACCCCCGAGATGCAATAACTTTCCGATTTGGCCAAGCGGTAAGAAGGTGCCAGGGGTAAGTGCTGCTTTTTTGGGGTAGAGGTAAATGTCAAGATGGTCTTATACAAAGAGAGTGTAAACAAATGAAGCAAAAATGTGTTCAGCTGTTATCATGGGTATAAAATGAAAGAGCATGTATAATCTGATTGCACTGAACAGCATCTCTGGCATAACGTCATTCGTCTTGAGGCATCTTGAAGGATTTACTATCTCATAGCATTTCCATCATCTCCATCTTTTGCCTTCAACTTTCCGTCTCCTGAAAAAACAAAAATGACACAGTTTGAACATATATTTTTCTCCAATGAATGTTTTCTATCAATTTCCCATGAGGCATTTTAATGCCCTTGCCAAAAAAAAAGAAAAACATAATATTTCAATTCCCATGGATATTCAATTCATTTTTGTAATGAAGCGAAAATGATAAGATCTCTGTTTGCATGGTATGATTTATTAAGTTAAGCTGCGGTTTCTATTATGCCTACAATTAAGAACAGTGGGAGAAACATTTAAGAGCAGGAAATTAAATTGCACAAGTCTAAAGACGTTATTTCAAAAAGACTTGAGCTGTTCTTCGTGTTGTGTTCACTGTGGCGGCAACGGAAGATGTGATCTGAAATCTCTGTAACGGTCTTAATCACAGATAATCTATTATGTAAGCTAAACCATACACACTCATAAAAGACGAGAAGGGAGGCCACTTCGGACCAGTTTTCTTCTCTACTTAATACAAAAAATGAGTTGATGGTCATCTACTGACAATCACAGTGTCATGTGAAAATATAATAGATGCAAAGGAATTTACTTGCGGTCATGAATAGTGCAAAATTTCCTAATAGAATTACTCCATACTAAAATAGTTTTATAAATCTGCTACTTTGGACCCATATATTTAAAGGGAACCTGTCAGGTGCAATATGCACCCAGAACCACAAGCAGTTCTGGGTGTATATTACTAATCCCTGCCTAATCGTCCCAGCATCTAGTAGCATAGATAAAGAGATCTTTAGAAAAAGTATTTCTATAGATCCTTTATGATATGCTAATGAGCACAGGCACTAGTCGCAATGGTGTAACGCCTGGATCCGGCGCACTCCAGTACAGTGTAATACAGTACAATGGCATCGCGGCAACCTCCAGTCACATGCTGTCATGTGACCGGAGCATGTGACCGGAGCTTGTCGCGATGCCATTGTACAGTATTAACACTGTACTGGAGTGTGCCGGCAATCCGGCGAAATACCGGATGTGTGCAACTAAATTTAGTTCCTGCGTTCATTCCGCACTCTTAGCAAGTTAGCATGCCTACAGTGGCGTGTTAACATGCTATTCAATGCCCATTTCCCAGCATCATTATCGGCAGTGACGCGTATACCTGTGTCCTTTACAAGCCTCAGAACGCTGGACTTAGGGTCAGTGCGCATGGTTCAGAATGCCCAGCACTTGCCCCTAAGTAACAAAATGGAGGCCTCTAGCAGTTTTTTTCTGAACCGTAATAGGCCAACAAAGGATAAAAAACCCTTATACTAATCTTACTGCTCATCTTTCAGGCTCTTCTGTTCCTCACCACCCCCCAATCGGTCCCCATTGCACTTTCTTATTGGCGCTGTGCGAATTGAAATCAAGTGCTGAAATGGATATGCATCATCACCTTTCGCTCAGTTATGCAGAACCCTCTCGAGCCTCATCAGAGCTGGAATTCCTCATGTGCTCGCGGATGCAATCAGAAGACATGATGAGAACCGGACAAAGGAAGGTGAGGGGTGAGAGATCAAGGGACATTACATTTTTGGAGAATAACTTCTCTGTGATTCGAATTTCCCAGGAGAATTTTTGACTGATCTACTGTCTACTAAGTTTGCAATTTTATACCATTCTAAGCATTTTGTTAAAAAAAAGAAAACCAAACTATGGAACTAAGCAACCTTTTTAGCTTCTATGTACTTAAATGATGACAAGCGTGATATACATCATCATCATCATCATCAAGAAGTTTCAGCTCCAAATTCTGTATGATGAAGTCAACTAATTGATGTTTTCTTGGAACAAATTTTGCATTATTTTTCTAGTGGTTCAGAAACAAGGAGAACTATTTTCGGAATTCCAATGTGTAGGTGTTTGTGGAGTAACTAAGAACATCACTTCAGAGGAATAGTTATTTTGACAAGGAAACAGCTGAAAATGAGATTTCATTCTGCTAATTACAGTTTTGAACTTACCTCAATTTCATCTTCATCAAAGGCTCTTTCATATGTCCCTAGCAACTGCATCTCTGCTGCATTATTCCTACGACCTGCTGCTTGATCTGTTCTCCGTCTTCCACCAGATCCTCTTGAAGACATCGAACTGGAGGAGCTGGGATCTCGAGGGGTATTTGATATAGGGAATGTTGGCTTACAATACGGTAAGATATCTTCTGTACAAAAACATTAAAATATTCAGATGACATGTTAAAGTTGAGAACATTGTCCAAATAAGGAGTATACAACTCCTCTCACAAATAGATTGCAAATGTAATTTTTCTAAGGAAAGATAAAAATGAGCAGTTCAACCTTATTGGTTGCTTTGAACAATTTTTTTTTAATAATCTTCCCCACCCCTCTCCCACACCATGCCCTACTAGCATGTCCTATTAGAAGTACATAACTACAAAAAGTTAACGGATAAATTAAAAATACTACTGATACGATACCGATACCTTGAGATTTTCCAGGTGTCCCATCTCTCTTTACTTGTTTCACTCTTTTCATCTTCCCGTCTAATTGATCCACAGGTTCTCTTCTCTCTCCTGAATTTGTCCTGACTTCTGCATGTTGTCTGCTGTCAGTTCCATCTCTTCCTCTGTAGTTGACCCCTTTTCTCTCTGCTAATCTATCTAATCTTTGATCGGCAGTTGTATATTTCTGTGGCATGCCAGAACGCATGTCTAGTTGTGCTTTGGATGGTCCAGTTGGGGATTTGATTGCGGGAGGTGGTAATGGAGGAGGTGGTAAGTCTGCAGAGAAATAATTGGAATACTTATTCAGGAGACTTATTACATTATTTTTACTGATTTATAGGTAGGGAACCTGTCACCTGAAAAATGCAGCAAGAATTTGAACCTAACTGCACAATTCAGCTAGGTATATTTTTCTATTTAATGTTCGGGGGATTCAGTGAAATGATGTTTAAACATTCAGCCAGGAACTATCACCAAAAAGAAGCAACTGGTTACAACTAGAGATGAGCGAACCTGAAGAGTAAAGTTTGGTGTTAGTACCGCATACAGACTTTACAAAAAAATCAGAGTTTGAGTTTGGAGTCTGGATGCTTTCGGTATGTAAACCACTCAATTGAGCATTGCTGTGTTCGGGTACAGTCAGTGCTCAGCCCAGTGCGAGCCGCTTGCAATGTTTGAACGGCTCACACTGGGGGTAACAACAGCATGATCGGATGTAGTGTGTGCAAAAACAAAATGAAAAAACCCAACCCTCCCCCCAAATGGAAGTGATCTGATTATGGCTGGCTGTATGTGGGCGGAGAGTGGAACTGTCAATCAGTGACCTCCAATGGGGTTCAGGTAAAGTCCGGGTCCAGAATTGAACTTTATTTTAAGTCCAGCTGAACCCGAACTTTTACGGGTCCGCTCACCTCTGGTCACAACTAGAAGTTGGATACTCGCTCGAGTGGTCAGCATACATAAAGTACCTGAACTCCGAACTCCAACTCAGATTTGTTACTAAAGTCCGTGTTTTGTAAGAACACCTAACTTTACTTTTAGATTCATCTCTACTTGGGACTAGTTGCTTCTTTTTGGTTGCTGCAAACTCAACCGGCCTTTCCCAGCGCTGCTGAAGGTGACAGGTCTCTTGCTATTGGAGAGATTAGTCAATCACCTCTGGCAGTGCTGGGAAATATTGTGTGGCGCCCTGGGCAAGCCAGGACATCACAAGCACAACACCTACACACCCCACACTCCCGGACAGGCACACCGAAGTCAGACACAAACCCTTGTTGCCTTCCTCCAGGGGCTGATGTTCACACCAGGGGGGTGGGCCAGGCGGTTGGCCCCGCCCACCGAGGAGTTCACAGTCCTGGAGGCGGGAAAAGAGGCAGTTTAGTTTTGGAGGTGAAAGTGGAAGGAGGAAAGTGGCAGTTAAGCAGCCTGAAGTTGGTCCGGGTGTGTGGCCCGGACAGATCAGCAAGGTTGGCGAACGGTGGTGACCGTCTGCAGGAGTGGCCTATTGGAGCTAACCGTAAGGACCGTGGATGGGCGGTGGCCCGGCAGTACCGGACTGGTACGCAAAGAGAAGCCAGCACCATCCGGCAGGGGCTTACGGACCCCGGCAAGGCTAGGAGTCGCCGTGACTTTGCCAAATCCGTTAGCGAAAGGAACCTCCTGGGTTTCCCAGCAGCCAAGTCCTGTCAGAAGGCAACAGTCCAACCGAGAGAGGGAAACACAGTCACCGCCAAGGCTAAAGTTCCCAGGGCCAGAGCCTGCAGGCAAAAGGGGCTCCTTCAGCACTCATGCAAGCTGGGGAGCGGGTTACCGGTGGGAACCCATTGGAACCGTACACGCTGCACAGGTGCAGGGAAAGGCAGTCACCATCAACCTGCCGGGAGGAGAAACACCGCAGCCGTCTGTGGGACCCGTCCATCCAGTCGTGTGTTTTACCGAGAACTGTGTCCTCATCACTGGCTTAGGGAGTACCACCATGCCATGCGGCACAGCGCTGCCCCCGCGACCCTGCACCTCGCCAAGCCCCGTAACCCGCCTGCCATCCATCCCTACCCCATCACCGGGCCCCGGGACAACCAACCCCCTACCCATGGAGGGGAGAACTAACATCCAGGCTGCTCCCTGTCATTGCCCCCGGGATCCTGGTCCAGAGCAGCGGTGGTGTCACCAATCTCACCACAACCGTGGGTGGCATCACGGACAACAACCAAATCCCCACAATCCAATCCCCACCCTTTTCACTCACGGGCGAGGAGCGCCGCTCGAGTCCCCGGGATCCGGCCCACCGCTCGAGCCACCACCGAGCAGCAGCAGCCGCAGCAGCAGCGGCCGGACCCGAGCAGTGGGAGAGCGCAGCGTCCCCTCCTCCGCCCGCGACAACTGTCCAATAGTCATGCCAAACTAGTCTAGTTTCTGACGATGATCCTCATCTGTATCCTTCCAGTATTATTCTTATGAAACACCAGAGAGTTAAAGAGAAAAGTATACTGGGCTGCATTGTGCAGCCAGGCTCTGATCCATGTTGCCCGCGGTTTGGGCAGCATGAATTCAGGTTTCCATTAAAGCCACTGACTCCAGCTCAATTGCAGAAGTCAAAAATTCATGCTCCTGCTCATCTCTGATCACAATAAGAAGGCAGACAGGCCAGTAATACACTTTAGATTGCTTTCAGTCAAACACTTGTTTAGCCCAAAAATATTTTTCTTGCCATTGATGTGCACGCTCCTGTTGAATGCACCACTCACTGCCTGAATATCACAGGAATGTGATGAGACAATTTGAGTAGCAATTTTCTAATATTTGTGAACCAATAGTATCTAAGATATTACAGAAATAAAGCACAAATTATTAAGAGCACCAAAAATAAGAAGCATAGCGGATTTTCACTGGACTGCAATCATAGAGCCTATAATATTCATATGATCATTAGTGTGAATAAAAGCTAAATAAGCTCCCGACAGCAGCTTCTAATTTGACATAAATTTGCTATTTATACCTACATTACTGGGCGGCTAATTGAAACGCTGACATTAAGAGGGAGCAGGAGTCTATTTTGGCAATATGCTGAATAAGACCCAATTTATGCTGTTCACATTTATAAAATGTACGGCTCTAACGCTGCATGCATCATAATGACCTCTTGCAGTGTCTTTTTTCTCTTTATTTTTGAATGGTTTGTTATAAATATACTATTTTTTATTATTTTTCTAAGTGCATCTGAGTTGGTTTATACCGATAGAAACAGAGAGCGCTGACGAGGGCCATAATTCAGAAGGTGGTCAAAACCAGGATATTTGCTCCAAAATGCAAAACCTGTAATAGAGCCCCCAAGCTACTTCTGTATGAGCCATCTACAACGTTGTGTTCTTTTAATGTGCCAAACGGGGCCTTTGGGTGTCCTCCGTTACCAGAGCTCGTATGTAACTACATCTCCAATTTCTAATTTACACCACCGAGGAAAATATGCTAAACAAAGGGTTAATATTAGATCTGTTATAGACAGGCCTGGTGCTCCTATGGTTTAGGGTTAGACATTAGTGGATCTTTTCAAATTCAAATAGGCCAACGTTACTGGAAAAACTTGATTTATGGCGTATAAATTTGTGCAAATTTCTATACTGGAATGCTTGTAATTGCTTGGAAAATACACAAGGGGAGAAGTAAGAAAGAAAGGACCTTGCTGACCATATGAGTTTACACTTCAGAGAGATGATCCCTCAAAATGTTCAAATTCAACTGTGAATTTCAGGAAATTTGATTCAAACGTGATCCTCCATGGACTGAAACGCTCATCTCTATATAGGGTCCATATTATGGCTGCGGTCTTTGTATACTTCGATTATAAGGAGTTGTCTGATTTATTAAAAAAAAAAAAAATTCAAGCATGGATGTTTCTCTGATGACATGCTTACATAGTCTCCTGACCAGTGTGGCCAATCACAGCCTGCTGCAGTGCTCTGAATTCCAAACAGTGTTGGCATCACTTTTGGAGACAGTTCACACCTTCGAAGTGGCCTGCACTGTATTCGTGGAGATGCTGGAAAGTGAGTAGGCTATTGTTTTAAACACATCCATGCCTACAAAAAAATTCTAGCTCAGACAACCATGCTTGCCATGAATTCCATACCTTCCTCCCGTCATGATGGGACCCCTAAGGAGACTGGACGTGAGACTGCAGGAAAGAAAGGTGATCATCACGGTATGTGCTGTAATGCTGGACCGGGTTGCGCTGTGACTTAGAGGACCAGTTAGATCTGAAGCAACCCATTGGGAATTTCAACTGTGTCAGATAATGCAAAGTGAAAATGTAAAGTTCTGGAAGATATGTGTCCACTATCTGGAGTGTAAAGATGTGACAGAGAATGAACCGTACAGTAAGAAGTTGTTGTTTAAAGTGAACTGTTGGTCTCCTGGTTGGTCATCTGGTCCTGGCCAGTCGACACCAGTGGCAGTATGTGGCCTACATAGGTTCCCAGCCCATATAATGCAAGCCCACATACCCAAAAAGGACCAGTCCTTGCATGTAGTGTTCCAAGCCATCCAGAGTCAATCCCTCACCCATGACTACTGCCCTTTGCCTCTCAAAACAAACAAAGGGAGAACACACAAACTCCTTACAGATGTTGCCCTTGATGGTGCTAACCTCTGGGCCACCGTACTGCCTTGGACCCATCATGCAATGCCATCAAAGAAGCTGTCATCAGGGCAACAATCTCAAACATTCAGCCAATCTCATTGAGAACTTTATTAGGCTTAAAGCAGGAAAAGGAATCGAGAAAATGATGATATGGCCACCACAGAGCCCTGATCTAAAAATCGAGTCAGTCCATATGGGCTTGAAAACCCAGAAGGATTTGCACAAGCCTACATCCACAGAAGATCTGGGGTTAGTTCTCCAAGACTTTTCTTTTGTGCACTCACTTTGCATTTTATTAATTTGTAAAAATAAACTATTAACACTTCAACCGTTTTCTAACAATTCTTTCCAAAACTACCCAAAACTATTGCACAATACCATGTAAAGTATGCTGCAATATTCAGCTCTACACTGTACACAAATGTGTATATACAGAACACAAATCTAAATATTGCCATGTTATTTAAAGGTGACTACAAATGTTATACTGTATATCATATGTATACTAGTATTTATCTAAAAATGTGCCTAAATTATATTACAAAAATGCTTTTTTTTCTTGGCACACACAATGAGCATCTGTTACTAAGCTTTCAGTTTACAATATCCTTAGGAAATCAGTTACATCTCCAACATTGCAGTCCTAGTGACAGTAAGGATCCGGTGAGGAGCCACACTGTCCAGGTGTACTGTCATGTCCCTGTTAAATGTAGTCTAATCTCAGCTATAGACCTCTGGACGTACACTGCGGGCAAAGAACTGATAATACCGGTCAACCATTCATTAAGCTCCGCATGCTGGGCACTTTGTCATTTTATTTCTTATTTTTTTGTCCATCAAGTACCTATGACTCTCAGACAGGAAAAAAAAAACCATAAAAACTGCTTGTGTAGCCATTGATAAGGATCTATAATATTAAGCTTTCATATGATAATGGAAAATGATGCCCCTCTTTGAAAAATTGCTGACTGGTAATGAAATTCCTAATCAGATTGTTGTTGCTAAGAGGCAACCGGCGAGGCGAGATGCAAGAGACGCGCTTCCCCTTCAGCAAATTTACTAAGGCTGACAAGATGACAAAAAATAGGAAAACGTACCGAACATAAATTTCCAGGAGACCTGTCTCATTGCTCTTATTTTGAAGGGGAGAAGAGGCAGAAATGTAGAGGTTTAATAAAAACTAGGTGCGCCACCTGAGGCGTTTTCATTAAGGGCTTTCTTCTTCAAACATTAGCCTACTGTTTGCATTTCCTTCTATGCCCTTATGGGAATTCAAGAATTACCTTTTCAGCCGAGGTCGATATTGTGTGTGAAGGCATGAAGAGAGACGATTAGGGACTACGAGTTTATTTGCACAAAATTTGCTTGAAACAACACTTTAGATTTGAGTTTGGATCTCATTTGGTCAATGGAAATGTTGACCTGAATTATACATGCCAGATCAGACCATAACTAAAGGGATCCTGAATTGTACATGCTGGATTGGATCATAAATAATCACATCCTGATTTATATATGCCGGCTTGGACCATAAATAAAGGGATCCTGAATTATACATGCCTGATTAGGTCCTAAATAAAGGGATCTTGAATTATACATGCCTGGTTGGACCCTAAATAAAGGGTTCCTGAATTACACATGCCAGGTCGGATCCTAAATAAAGGAATCCTGAATTATACATGCCGGACTGGACTACAAATAAAGGGATCTTGAATTATATAAACAAACGTGTCGTTGCTTACCAGTGGTCAATGAACAGCAAAGCAAAAATTGGTGTTAAACAATTGTGGTCACAAAATGTCACTTTTACTATTGAAGTTAAAAATACCTCTATACCACACAACGTAAATGGTTGTAAAACCAACCAAAAAATAAGGAGCTAAAGTTAGGCTCCTCTTATTACCCAGTTTAGGACACTATGTACCCGGTAAGGGGCCACCCCACCGTGGTAATAATAGTTGAGACAAGAATATAAAGCTGTCTCATATGTAATGTACTCAATTGGTAATCCACTGCATTAAATAACCATAACACAGGTCTTACTGTGATAAATGAAGCAGAAATCGGTTGTCCAGTAGCAGGGGGGGGCACCAAAAAAGCCTCACAATACCCCTTATCTGGCAACAATCTGACCTGAAACTTTCTTAGACCTAAATTAAGAAACGCGTCGGGAGGTCTAAGAAAGTTTCAGGTCAGATTGTTGCCAGATAAGGGGTATTGTGAGGCTTTTTTGGTGCCCCCCCTGCTACTGGACAACCGATTTCTGCTTCAATTATCACAGTGAGACCTGTGTTATGGTTATTTAATGCTGTGGATTACCAATTGTGTACATTACATATGAGACAGCTTTATATTCTTGTCTCAACTATTATTACCACGATGGGGTGGCCCCTTACCGGGTACATAGTGTCCTAAACTGGGTAATAAGAGGAGCCTAACTTTAGCTCCTTATTTTTTGGTTGGTTTTACAACCATTTATGTTGTGTGGTATAGAGGTATTTTTAACTTCAATATTAAAAGTTACATTTTAAAATTGTGACCACAATTGTTTAACACCAATTTTTGCTTTGCAGTTCATTGATCTTGAATTATACATGCCTGGTTGTACCCTAAATAAAGGGTTCCTGAATTACACATGCCAGGTCGGATCCTAAATAAAGGAATCCTGAATTTTACATGCCAGATTGGACCACAAATAAAGAGATCTTGAATTATACATGCCAGGTCTGACCCTAAATAAAGGAATCCTGAATTTTACATACTATATTAGACTATAAAGGGATCCTGAATTATACATGCCGGATTGGATCACAAATAAAGGGATCCTTAATTACACATGCTGGATTGGATTATAAATAATCACATCCTAATTTATATATGTCAGATCGGAACATAAATAAAGGGATCCTGAATTATACATGCCAGGTTGGACCCTAAAGAAAGGAATCCTGAATTATACAAGCCGGATTAGACCATAAATAAAGGGATCCTGAATTATACACGCCAGGTTGGACCCTAAATAAAGGGATCCTGATTTATACATTCCGTAATAGACCCTAAATAAAGGGATCCTGAATTATACATGCCAAATTGGATCACAAATAAAGGGATCCTAAATTATACGTGAAGAATAAAGCCATAAATATAGATATCCTGAATTAAACATGCTGTATCGGATCATAAATAACGGATTCCTGAATTATACATTGGACCATAAGTAAAGGAATCTTTATAATTCAGATGCAGCAGAACTGATATATCTTTTCTCATGTAGCCGAGCTGAGTTTGAACAGTCAGGGCTGCATTTGACCCACGAAAATGCAGAGCAGAAGGCTACAGTAAGCAGATTATTTCCAGTAATACATTTTTCAATAAACCCATGGCATTTTTCAGCATTTTTTGTAAATGTCATGTGCAAAACTATTTCTATTCAAATGTGCCATTTCATCTGTTTGACAATATATATTGCATCTGAGGGTTGGTATTGCGCCTGCAGATCAGCAAATTAATTTGGTAAAAAAAGAAAGAGTGATGCTTCAATAAACAGGTAAAAATAATAAAAATAAAAAAAGAAAGTTATGATTGCAAAAAAAAAAACATTTCTGCATAATATGAGTTCAGAGCCTAGTAGTGGTGACTAAAGGGGCCCCTATACTGCTCCTTTACATAAGAAAATACCAGCTATACACATGGAACAGAGTGGATAAAGGGTCATTTCACAAATTTGGCATTAGGGCAAAAGAGATTCAAGATAAACCTTAATTTCATAGTTGCAAACAAGCGTAAGATGACTGGGTCTGTTCTTAGTCTGTAAGCATTGAGACATATAGGTATGCATAAGAGCTGTAGACACAAAAGGGTAACATATTTTTCAAGAAAACTTTCATTGGGTCTACTACATATGCTCATTACGCTGGTTTCACATCAGCGTTTTTCTGCCGCACTGCTGGATCCGGCACAAGTGCAGTACAGTTCAATACAGTTCACTGGCAATGCGGTCATGTGATTGGAGCATGTGACAGCATGTGACCGGAGCTTGCCGCGATGCCTGTGAACTGTATTGAACTGTACTGTACTGTACTTGTGCCGGATCCGGCAGTGCGGCAGAAAAACGCTGATGTGAAACCAGCTTTAGTATATGATGGATTCCTCTCCAGATATCAAAAATTACACTCGGGTATTATTTAGTTAATGGTAAAACATGGTTGGCATCTTTGGCTGGCTGTGGGATGAGGAGACTGTGGAGAAAAAGCGCAATAGGGTCCTATCTGGTAAAGCAGTGGATAAGAAAAATGAATGCATTCACCTATAGGGATTGTGTAAGTCACAACTCCTATAAAGACATAGTAGCCCCGCAAGATAAGATACAAAGTTAGTGTAGACAGACGAGTCTCATTTCGCGCTTATCACTATTCAAGAAGCAGATGTTTTTAATCCATGTCCTTTATTCAAAAAGCATAAACAGGTCTTCGTGTTTTAAGGGTCTCAGCTCCCTTCCTCAGGACAATTTTGAATGACAGGATAATCGTGTCATTCAAAATTGTTCCAAGGAAGGGGGCTGAGACCCTTGAACACGTAGACCTGTATGTGCTTTTTGAATAAAGGACATGGATTAAAAGCATCTGCTTCTTGAATGATGATAAGCGCGGCATGAGACCTGTCTTTCAACACTAACATTGTATCTTTGGCTGGCTAGCATCCAGGAGACCGGTAGTTTGAACTTGAAATGTTCAGTCATAAGTCAACCCCCTTTTGAAGATTACATCTCTATAGCCCATTCTGTGTCCTCTCTACATCTCAGCCGGGCCCCCACGAGGTGTCAGGGCAAAGAAAAGCAATCTGGATTGTAGATTTCTTGGGGGGGTTTGGTAGGTACCTGCAGCGAATGGGAGATCTGGATCCCAGACTTTAAAAGGAGACTCTTTGAACTGGCAAATATGTGTAAATGTCTTGAAGATGCTTCATAAAGAATTTGATTTAAAGAAACCTGTTTTGATAACAGGGCAGGTTTGGCCAGGTTACATATCAAGATCTATTCTATATTAACATATTCAAGCTTTTTAATATAGCACATATTTTGTAATTCTTCTAGGTCATCTAAAAGGCTCCTAAAAAGGGTGACACTGCGTATCTTTCAAGTCTTGCTGCGGCTATCTGAAATGTCCCTGATATCAATGCGTTTGGAGAGGTTCCCGTACCCGGCATCTCAGAAGTTGGGAACAAGACATAGACGGTGTGGAACATGGAGGTTAAGGGTATGTGACCTCCTATGATACCTCTACTGTGACCACCAAGCTATTGATCTCACAGATGCCAATCGGCTAAAGTTAACCTGAAAAATATCATGATTATATGAGCTGTGCATCCTCATTAGAGATGAGTGGACCATTAACGTGCAGGTTTGGAGGGTTCAGCTAGACTTTAGAGTTCAATTCAGAATCCGGACTTGACCTGAACCTTATTGAAGGTCACTGATTGGGTAGTTCGGCTCTTCACCCACAACAAAGCACTTCGGTGAGAGGAGGAGGGCAGGGATTTTTCATTTTTTTTCTACACTCTACATCCGTAAACGCTGTTTTTCCCCCAGTGCAAGCCATTCAAAAACTGCAATTGGCTCACACCGGGCCAAGCCCCAAGCCTACCCAAGCACAGCGATGGATGACCAAGTGGTTAGCATATGTAAAGCACCCAAACCCGAAACTTGAACACTGATTTTTTGGAAAAGGATGTGTTCGGTACCAACACCAAACTTTACCGCTCCAGTTTGCTCATCTCTAACACTCATCATAATATTACCAATGTCCTGAAAAGTTAAAGGGGTATTCTTCAGTCTGGAAGTTATGTCCAACTGCTGAGATTACCAAACCGGGTCTCTGAAGGGCCATGTGTGAATGGAGCAATGGTCAATTATAGACACACTGCCACTCAACTCGTGTGCGTGCCAAAAAGAAGCTGAGCACAGCCCAGGGGGTCACACCACTGGTCCATCCATGGAGCAGCAATGTGCATGTTCATTCACCGCTCCAACATGAAATTCTTCAGAGCCCCAGTTCTCGGGATTAGTGGGTGTCTCAAAGGTTGGAGATAACTTCCAAACTTGAAATTACCCCTTTATGTTTAAGGAAATGTTTTAGCGAATATATTTGCTTCAGCATAGCAAATGGAATATTTCCAAATAATTGCCTTTAGATCTGCGAATCAATAAAAGTGATATTTAGTGTCAGCAACTAAAGTGCATTGATTGCCAATAAGAGCCCTTCTGAAAATATTGTGGCTCACAGCAGCCGTCCATCATTAGCAAAATTAAAATAATTCATCATTATGTGATCCATAGATAGATTTTATATAATATATGCATTTAAGAGCTGGATAATGGACTAATTGCTCCGGTACAGATATAAGCATAATCCACAGGCAATTCTCATAATAGTCCCATTGTGCATTTTTCTAGAGAATATCTTGAACGGTGTGAATAATAGAAAGAATAAGAAAGCCTAATGGCTTGTACTTCCTACCGCATCTTAAAACAATGAGATGTTTAGAAAAAGAATAGCAGTAATGTTACACTGATAAGCGCAATAGTTACATACAATAACCACTGGTATACACTTAGTATCTTGTCCACTTTCCTGTGTAATGTTTACTTCTGATGTGTAGATCTTGGTATTTGAAATTTAATGATGAAATTAAATGATCGCAATCACTGTCAGTAGTAACATATACTGTGTTTTTCCAAAAATAAGACACTGTCTTATACATTTTCTGCCCCAAAAAAGCACTAGGGCACTACTTGATTGCACGTACTTGGGGCTAAAATATTTTTTTTCCCGATGGGTTTTCATCACAAATGTTGCAAAGTTTGGCATTTACAGCTCTTGATTTCCCCGCACATTTATCTTTGCTCATAAATCAGTTTTCAGGAGCTCAAAAAACAACAGATAAAAGAGTTAAAAATTCTCCCGTCAGACCTCAGAACAAACTCACGTCCAAATTCTTAGTTCATTATGCAGCTAGCAATAAACAGAGCAACATAAAAGGTGCAAAATGTTGACACAATTCCAGTCCAGTCCCTCCTCCAAAGTTATTTTATGCACATCAAGCAAAAAGTCCCATTAGAGTAGAACTCCCACTAATATTTTTGTTGTTTAAATATGTGTATGTGGATGTAATTGTTATGGGTCTGCCCCACTCAGTGGGGACGTCCTCTGGTGAGCCTGGGACCAATAGGTCACAATGCCTTATTATGCATAGGTCTGCATTTGTATTGAAATTTAACTGTTTTCTTTTGGTGCTGTAGCGTTTAAGGACTCTTCCTGTCTGGCTATCCTTTGTAGCCTTGATCAGAGGTGCAGCTCCTTGTGATCACTCTCCTTCACTATAAAATTGTCTTATCTGATGCCAGTTATAAATAATTTCTAAGCTATCCACTTTGAAAGGAGGTAGTCCCTGGAAGAAGCTGAGGTGTTGTGACAAATGCAGCTGTAGTGCTTAGCGGCATTGGATGAGTTTGGAGTATTTTCCTTATTGTGTCTATTTTCCCCCCTGTCTGTCTTGTATTGAATTAATGTAGTGGTAAGACTAGTGTGCTTACCAGCATTGTCACTAGCCAGGGTGAGTTCAGGGCAAGACAGGGCCTAGGCACATGATCAGCAGCAAGGGGAAGGACTTCTATATGGACATTAGAGAGTGCAGGGAACAGCCTCAGTTAAGTGCAGGAGGTGACCCCGCTCCCCTCTCCCTAGCACCCGGGTCCACCATTGTATTGTGTTTCCAGTGTACCTTGTGTGTTGTGGCGCTTGCTGGGGGGGGGGGGTTCATTTGTACCTGGCAGAACTCTGATAGTCACTGTGTGACAGTAATTTTGTGTGAGTATATTAATATACTCTTGTACCACTGCTCTCCCTGATATCCAGTGCCATTTTACTCAACGTCTGAATGATGTCAACATTTTGCAGACTCCTCCAGGTCACGTGGAGCACAATACGACCTGGAAGTTACTTTTACAGTGAAGGTCTATAGAAAGTCAGAATGATGATCCATAAGCTTTTATTGTAAGTGAGATTTTTGGCAAGTGTAGAATTGGTCGGCCGGTCTCACTTGTGGTGACGTCATTGAGAAGAGGACAAGACGGGCGCTGGACAACGGAGAGAGCGGTGGTAGGTGAGAATTTTAACACACACACATTGAAACAATAAAAATGTGAGAGTGCTTCTTTACATGGTTAATAAAAGGAATAAGCTCATTACATACAATTCAAAGTTGCGGAATTTGACACCATAAACATCAGCAAATACCACAAGACAAAAAAAGAAAAGCGGATGAAAAAAATCCATAAATGATGAATCGTGGCCTACATGTTTTTCATGGCATTGCCTGGTAGAAGAAGAACAAATACGGTATCACACTTCTTTAATGATATTACTACAAGTTAAAAAATGAACCGGTAGACTTCTTTTGTCTCAAGAGAACAATACTGCAAAGTGGTGCCATATAATGACAGCTTTAAAAGATTCATTAACATAATAAAAAAAGTTCTAAAAGACATTAAAAATAAATTAAATCTAAAAAAACCCCTAAGAAACTTGGAAAAAAAAGGAGAAAGACTATATTCATGCCATATGCATTGGAATGACAGAACTGTAATAAAAGCCTAATTGTGTTGTATTTAAATGAGTCTCACCATCTGTGTAGACATCTTTCCGGAGATGTCCTTGCTGGTGTTTCTGTTTTTTGGCTGGGCGGCTTTTCTGCATGACGGCAGTGCTCATGTTACTATCCGTTGACACCGGGCTTGTAGGTCTAGGGCAGTGAAAATGTCTTCGTCCTGACAAAGGAGAAATTTCAATATTTTACTGTATACTTATTCAATTCTACATATTGTGTGGTGCTTTATGTGGCAGCACCTGGTATTGTCAGTACATTTTATAAAAGGTTTATTGAAGGGAATCTGACAGTAAATTTATCCCACCTAAACTGTTTATATGGTCATATAGTCCCTCGGGTTAAGCCAGAGAAATTCACAAGTGTATCAATATGCAAATGAGGTGTTAGGTGCTTTGTTTCAGCCCAGAGCTCCTAACAAAATTCTGCCTTCCTTAGTCATTCACATCTTCAGTGACCTACATAGGTCAAGGCAGGAGAGGAAATCTCATGACTGTTCACATCGCTTTGCATTTGCGGGTCTATATTTTGGATACACAATATTACATAATGGGCAAATAAGGTCACCTTGCTATGCTGGTGTAAGGACCATAGAAATGTGATCAGGAGCGCAATGTCCTGCCCTACCTGACATCAGCTATCAATCAACATAAGGAAGCACTTAAAATAATCATCTGGTAAAGGTCCAGTCATACTAAGCAACTTACCAGCGATCCCAACAACGATAGGGATCGCTGGTAAGTTGCTAGGAGGTTGCTGGTGAGATGTCACACTGCGATGCTCCAGCGATCCCACCAGCAACCTGACCTGGCAGGGATTGCTGGAGCGTGGCTACACAAGTTGCTGGTGAGCTCACCAGCAACCAGTGACAAGCCCCCAGCACCGCGTGGAAGCTGCTGCGCTTGGTAACTAAGGTAAATATCGGGTAACCAACCCGATATTTACCTTGGTTACCACCGCACGGAGCTACACGTGCAGAGAGCAGGGAGCAGCGCACACTGAGCGCTGGCTCCCTGCTCTCCTAGTTACAGCACACATCAGGTTAATTACACGATGTGTGCTGCAGCTACATGTGCACAGAGCAGGGAGCAGCGCACACTGCTTAGCGCTGGCTCCCTGCTCTCCTAGTTACAGCACACATGGGGTTAATTTCCCGATGTGTGCTGTAGCTACATGTGCAGAGAGCAGGGAGCAGTGCACAATGCTTAGCGCTGGCTCCTTGCTCTCCTAGTTACAGCACACATCGGGTTAATTAACTCGATGTGTTCTGCAGCTACATGTGCACAGAGCAGGAGCCGGCAGCACAGGCAGTGAGAGCGGAGGAGGCTGGTATCAAAGGTAAATATCGGGTAACCAAGGACAGGGCTTCTTGGTTACCCGATGTTTACATTGGTTACCAGCCTCCGCAGAAGCCGGCTCCTGCTTCCTGCACATTTAGTTGTTGCTGTCTCGCTGTCACACACAGCGATCTGTGCTTCACAGCGGGACAGCAACAACTAAAAAATGGCCCAGGACATTCAGCAACAACCAACAACCTCACAGCAGGGGCCAGGTTGTTGCTGGATGTCACACACAGCAACATCGCTAGCAACGTCACAAAAGTTGTTCGTTAGCAGCGATGTTGCTAGCGATGTTGCTTAGTGTGACGGGGCCTTAAGGCAGACTTTTGTTAAAGAGGACCAACCAGCAGGATTTTCATATATAAGCTAACCCCAGTGTTATACTGATTCTATATATACCTTTAATTGTGAGATCGGATGTATACTTTCTGAAATATAGGCAAGTAAAGTTTGTGAAATGCACTGTTAGTTGATGATAGCAGCTACAGAATATATAATAGGTGGGTTGGGTTTTGCTAGTTATTCCTGTCCCTGTCTGTCCCTTTAATAACATAACAGGCAGGCAGACAGGGGTGGGAATAACTAGCAAAACTCGACTCACCTATTAGATATTCCATTGCACCTCTCATAAAATAACAGAGCATTTCACAAATTTTACTTGCCTATATTTCAGAAAGTATACATCCGACCTCACAACTAAAGGTATGTATAGAATCAGCATGATGGCGCCAGTATAGCACTAGCTCTAGTTTACATAGGAAGATCCTGGTGGTTGGTCCTCTTTAAGTGCTTTGTCATATTTTTATTGTAATGGTCCCTCATCAATTAACATATCAGGTTTGCTCTTTAGTAGAATAAAGAAACAAGTGCCTACATTCTCCTGCAGTGCCACCACTGGGGAGATGATACATTACACAGTTTTTATTAAACCTGAATGTATGTATTTGCCAGGTCCTCCAAAGCAAGAGAGACTCAATATAACTGCTTTCCACTTCATATGCTCTAACAATACATACATGTGTAAAAGATGATATCCAGCCCGCACTCAAATTTGCAGGTGCACGGTAAAGGGATAGCACACCCAACTAATAAATATAAATTGAGACCGACACTCCAAGACTTGCAGTAATCTTTAGGATTTAATCCATGAAAACAAAATACAAACAAAAAAATACGTTTCGGCTAGACCTTTAGCCTTTGTCAATCATATATGTATTGACAAAGGATAAAGGTCTAGCCGAAACGCGTTCTTTTTGCTTGTATTTTGCTTATTTAATACATATATGTGAGCAGGATATTTTTGTCCCATTTAATTCTGTTTAAGGTATGCATTTTTATACATTAACCTATTACTAATCAGTCTAAAGCGGGCTTTACACGCTGCGACATTGCTAGCGATGTCGCGAGCGATAGCACCTGCCGTCGGTGGCGCGTCACGGGGTGATCGCTGCCGTAGCGAACAATTTCGCTACAGCAGCGTCACACGCAATTACCTCTTCACTGACGTCGCTGTGGCCGCCGAACAATCTCTCCTTTAAGGGGGAGGTTCGTTCGGCGTCACAGCGGCGTCACTAAGAGGCCGCCGAATAAAGCGGAGGGGCGAAGATGAGTGGCCGAAACATCCCACCCACCTCCTTCCTTCCTCATTGCTGGCGGCCGCAGGTACGATGTTGTTCCTCGTTCCTGCGGTGTCACACATAGCGATATATGGTGCTGCAGGAACGACGAACAACTTGCGTCCTGCAACAGCAACGAAATTTGGGATTAGAACAACGTATCAATGATCAACGAATAGGTGAGTATTTTTGATCTTTAACGGTCGTTCCTGCGTTTCACACGCAACGACGTCACTAGCGAGGCCGGATGTGTGTCACGAATTCCGTGACCCTGATGACATCTAGTTAGCGATGCCATTGCATGTAATCCCACTTAAGGACGGTTTCACCCATCCATAAAACATGGACAGTCCTAGCACTGGAAGACTCGGCCTCACCATTGGGTTTTCCAACCTCAGCCAACTGCTTCAGGGGCATATAAGAAGCAGCTAGCTCAGGTCGGATGCTTGGAATGGGTCTGCAAAGATGAGAATGGTCCATGTTTCACGGATGTGTAAAACCTGGCCTTACCCTCACTAAATTTTCAAAACCAACACAGAGAAAGCTGTCGGTCATGGGTAGGGCCTCCCACTGGACTCCAAAGTCTACTTTGTGCAAGAATGTTGGTGAATAAATTGCAATTTATACTGAATCTTTTCCCATAAAGCTATACATCAATCTGTTCAGCGTATCCGGCACTATAACATGCTGTCTACAGATAAACTACCATGTTCAGTGTGAAAAGTTTGCTTTAAGCATATAATTGTATAAAAATGCATACAAAGTACAGCATTATCATAATTATATTATATGGGCCCATTATAATAAAGATCTAGGGGGTCAGTCAACTACTGTAAAAATAAGCCAATAATGGCTACAAAACACTGAGCCGTAGTTAAATAACCGGCAATGCTGAACGCCTACATAAGGATAAGTGCACAGATAAGACTAAATACACAGTAAGCACTTAAAAGCAGAGATGAGAAGAAACATCCCACTTACTGAATCCTATATGTGTGTTCTCGACATCAATAAGTACATTTCCTACATAGCTGCCAGGTATAGGTTTGAAGTGCCGTACCGCTTTATTTATTGGGTAAATTGGTCACTTTTGAAGTTATGTAAATTCAATGGATCAAGCAGCATACAAAATAATCTTACTTAGAGGTAAAAACATACATACATATATATATATATATATATATATATATATATATATAAAAACCTACAGTTAAGCCGATTTAATGCTTGTAGTTATTAGTAATTTTAGAACATTGGTGCAATCATACATGTAACTGTGTCTGATTAGTCGTTAGTGGTCATTACTATGTTTTGGGCTAAGTAAAAAAAATAATCAGATTATCTAAATGTAAAATATATTGCATAAACAAAAAATAAAACAAACCAAAAAATATAAAAATAGTAATGCAAATTCCACTTTGATATTTTTAAACCACCTAAACCTAAATGTGTAAAAACAGAAGACATCAAGATGAAGACACATAAGCCCAGATTCTTCAAAACTTTTACAACAAAATTCTGGTGTAAAAAGCTTTGAAAAGAAATACAATTTTGGCATAAGCCTCTTTGTAAATCAGGAGCGTCTGACTCCAGTAAATCTTGTCAAGACTGGTTTTGAACAATGCCGGTTCTGATGAACTTTTTTTTTTCCAAACTAGACTGACACGGGGGTGGTACTAACAGACCAGGGGTTCCTAAACTGGCCCTAAGACTGGGGCCCCTACGCTCAACCCTCACCACGGAGGTACCCTTGAAGGTAGTGAGGTCCAGGTCCCCGATCTGGCCTTGTCTCCTTTCCGAACCCTGATCTTACTCCTCCCAACCTTGAAAGAGGGCTAGAAACCCAGTACAAAACCCCACAGAAAAAACACAGACAAGGGAGCCTCATACACACTGCACTCACACACAAAGGAGAGACAATATGTGTACTGTGGTATAAAGAAAAGGGTAGGGAAAATCTCACAACAGAAGAACATTTACACCACACCACAAAGCAACAGTTGTTCACCATAAACAGAGAACCACTGAGACCGGGATCGTTGATGTTATGTTCGGTGGCCTCTTACTGCACGCCCCAGCCTTAAATAGGAAAAGACTAGCTGGAGGTGGTAATTAGCAACCTGGCTCTCAGAAGAGTTGCGCACTGCTCCAAAAAGAATTAAATTCTGCATGGCTGGGAGCAGTGAAATAACTCACCAACGCCCAGCCAAGCTGAGTATTTAAGAGAGACCAGGCTGCATGCTGGACTCTGCAATGTGAACAGAGTCTGACACCATAGTAGTAATCTGCATGTTCAGAACCAGACAGTGCATGACATAGACATAACTTTTTATATTAAACTTACCACCTGCTGCTTCCTGCATTTGGTGTCTTGCTACTTTCAGTCCTGCATATTCTGCAGCGGCAGCAACAGCCTGTGCAAAATCAGCATCAGTGAAAAAAGAGCCGTCCGAAGAGCTGACGCTAGATCTCCCACTAGAGACATTGTCCTCCTCAGAGGCAGAACCCCATCCATTGATCATCGAGCCAGTGACAGAACTTTCTAGGTCTCCAACGCTAGAGGCAGGAGTCTGTCCTAAGCCACGTAATAGAAGTCTGCGGCTTTGCATCTTTGTCACTTCCATATCCATTTCATCCCCTTCGTCTTCTGGAACGTCTGTATCCATGTCAGACACTATTGGTCCAGAAATGTATCCATATGTATGAGGCGGAGATATAGGTCTTGGTGGTGGAGGAGGACTTATTTGATGTCGCCTGTGGGTTAAATAAAGTGAATTTAATGTCCCGTGATCACTTATTTTGTACTACTAGACAATTTTAAAGGGGTTTTCCAGGCTCAAGAAAGATGTATGCCAAATCTTGACAGTATGTAATAGAACATCAAGAGAAGCTAGTCGGCATGTGGCTGAAAATATGGAAATCTCACAATTGAGGTCACATGACTGCTTAGTAGGGCTGAAAATAGAGAGGAATCCTGACAGTGAGCACATTACACAACATCATGATTTGGCAATCTGCGGTTACAAGGAGTTGACTACAGCAAATAACCTAATTTTCCAGCCAGTAAATGTTTAAAATTAAAAAATGTTTCCATAATATTTATTTCAGCAACTTAAAGAGGCTCAAGCACCAGGATTTTCATATATAAACTAAAGTCAGTGCTATACTGGTGCTATAATGCTGATTCTATACATACCTTTAGTTGTGAGATAGTTGTGTATACTTTCTGAAATAAAGACAAGTAAAGTTTGTGAGATGCACTGTTATTTAATTGATAGGTGCTGCAGAGTATCTAATAGGTGGGTCAGGTATTGCTAGTTATTCCCGCCCCTGTCTGCCTTCCTGTTCTTCCGCCCTCTCTCCTCTCCCTGCAATAACAGAGACAGGGGGAGGAAGGACTGGTAGACAGACAGGGGCACGAATAACTAGCAAAACCCGACCCACCTATTAGATATTCTGTAGCTGCTATCAATCAAATAACAGTGCATTTCACAAAATTTACTTGCCTGTATTTTAGAAACTATACACCCGGTCTCACAACTAAAGGTATGTATAGAATCAGCAATGATAGCACCAGTATAGCACTGGCTTTAGTTTATATACGAACATTCTGGTGGTTGGTTCCCTTTAAAAACATTTCAGGTACAGTCCAATCAGCAGTTACACCTTTAATCTATGCAGTTCAGACACGACTTTGTCCTTAGTTATGGATTATGCAAATAAAAACTTCTATCACTTAAATAGGGCTTGACACTCCTACAAGATGTGGAAGTAGGTGCTGGTTTCCGGAGAGGAGTATAACGGATATTTGACAAATAATAATAATAAATTAAGGAAACATATTAAATCCAAACCGGCTGAGAATTCGATGCATTGTCTGTATATCACATTAAGGGCGGCTTTGCACGTTGCAACATCGCACGTGCGATGTCGGTGGGGGTCAAATCGAAAGTAACACACATCCGGCGTCACTTTCGACATTGTAGTGTGTAAATTCTAGATGATACGATTAATGAGCGCAAAAGCGTCATTATCGTATCATCGGTGTATTCTCCGTCATTTCCATAGTGCCGTGACAGGTACGATTTAGTTCCTCGTTCCTGCGGCAGCACACATCGCTGTGTGTGAAGCCACAGGAGCGAGGAACATCACCTTACCTGCCGCCGGCAGCTATGCGGAAGGAAGGAGGTGGGCGGGATGATTACATCCTGCTCATCTCCGCCCCTCCGCTTCTATTGGCCGCCTGCCTAGTGATGTTGGTCTGACGTTGTATGACCAGCCCCCTTAGGAAGGAGGCGGGTCGCCGGCCAGAGCGACGTCGCACGCTAGGTTAGTGCATGTGAAGCTGCCATAGGGATAATGTTCGCTACGGCAGCTATCACAAGATATCGCTGCTGCGACGAGGGCGGGGACTATCGCGTGCGACATCGCAGCATCGGCTTGCGTTGTTGCAACGTGCAAAGCCCGCCTAAGAGTGGTATTTCCAATCCTAAGGTGTTACTAGAGCCAAAAAGTAGGGTGAGTGGTTAATTTTCACTACAGAAAACTCTCTTGTGCCGGAAAATCCCATTAAGGTATGTAGAGGGCAACGGTTCATCATACACAAATGCATTGTTCTTGTGTTAACACAAGTTGATGCATAACGATCATACAAGCCACCTGACAAAAAAAAAATAATGTCTGTCCATTTTAAGAATATTCTAATTTTCTTACACACTGACCCATTTTTATTCTTGTCGTAAGGTTACAATAGAATAAAAACAGAACAGATGGTACACATGTGCACAACAGAAAATGCTTGGTGCCAAAAAGATCTAATATATGTGCCAGAAAGTCTTTAAAATTGGAAACCATAATTTCACCCTTATAGTGTAGCAATTGGTAATACTTTTCTTTAAAAAAGGTATTTTTGGCTCATTATGCATAAATGAGAAACATATGTAAAGCATCTAGAACATGAAGATGTAGGGTTGAATGTGTATTTTTTCATAACTCCCTCGGGTGACATGATTTCATAAAAGTTATAGCAAATGGCGAACACAATCTATTAATTAGAAAAGAAGATTTTGAGATTTTCCTCCTACAATTTGTGTATTTTCCACCTAGAACACCGAATGATAAGATTTTTTGACCCTTCCTTTTCATGTCTGGTCCCTGTGACTTGTAATTTCTGATACTGATATATTCAAGGTGAGTTACAGCTGTCGGTGGATCTACGTTTCAGATATTACCTTCTTTCAAGTTGATGTTGAGCTAGAACTAAATCTTCCTGACAATCTTGAAGCATTGGCTGGAGTTCCTCCTGAGGTGATGGGGTAAGAGTGGCTGTGGATTGGTGGCTATAGGACACAGCGGCTGGAGAAGAAGCAGCTCCTCGTATTGGCGGTGTAGGACCTCGTTCATCTTCTTCTTCCAACTCATCTTGTTGGAGATACATTCTTGTTGGTGGCATTGGACATGGCAGTTCTCGGTCATACCTTTCAATTTCAATGGCAAAAATAAAGGTTCACGTAGAAAAAAATGTCATATCTACTTATTCATTCATTATTTGTGTTATGGGGTTTTCATAATGACAATCTATCCTAATAACTGACTGAGCAGGAATTTTCTGACGTTTCTGGTGGGCTGAGATAGGACCAGGAAGTAGACACTTGTAGGGACTGGGAATGCAACAGAATGTGATTATCTCTTCTATTAATTTTCAACCACTCTGTCTCCTTTTAAAAATATTTTTATACACTGGACAACCCCTTTAACATATGTCACAGAGAACTATACAACAAATTAGCCACGTGTAATGTACAGTAAACTAATGAAATCACTTTTACCATTCTAGCAAATTCTGAGCTTCTTCCAACACTACGTAAAGAATTACGCTAATAGATAAGATTGTAGACTGACGAAAACTAGAATAATACTTATATTTAGAGATAAGCAAAAGGTCGTGCTGTACCTAGAGCCTCCGGTCCAGTTATTTGTTATAGCTAGACTTCACTTTTACATCCTTGGCCTTGCATCTCCTGGGTTCTTCTGTCACTTCCTAGGACCGGCAACGTCATGACATTGCGGTACAATGCACCTAGAGTCAAGGCCTCACAAGAAGAGATGAGCGGACCTGTGGATATTCGGGTTCGCCAGGTTCAGCAGGACTTTATTTAAAAGTTTGTTTCAGGACTCAGACTTGACCTTAACTTGTTCCCCTAACCCCATATGAGTCAAAGGGCACCAAAACTAACGGCTCAACTCAAGTAAAGAGTATAATGGAAGTCAATGATTGGACAGTTCGGCTCTCCACCCACATAAAGCCAGCCATACAGAGAGCATTTCCGGGGGAGTGAGATTTTTTTCTTTTAAAACATATAGCATCCGAAAATGCTGTTTTTACCCCCAGAGAGAGTTATTCAGAGACTGCAAGTGGATCTCACTGGCCAAGTGTCGCGGGCGGCGGGGCGCTGCGCTAGCTCGCGCTCGGGTCCGGCGCTGCTGCTTGGTGGCTCGAGCGGTGGGCCCGGATCTGGGGACTCGAGCGGCGCTCCTCGCCCGTGAGTGAAAGGGGATAGTTTGGTTTGAGGATTTGGTCCGTGACGCCACCCACGGGTTGTGGTGAGGTTGGGCACCACCGCTGCTGGTGACAGGGATCCCGGGAGCGATGGTAGGGAGCAGCTGGGATGTCGTTTTCCTCCTCCGTGGGTAGGGGTTGGTGGTCCCGGGGCCCGGTGAGGTGACGGGGAGGCAGGGTTGGCAAGGTGCAGGGTCGCCTGGACTGCGCAGCGCGGTGCCGGATGGCACGGTTGTACTCACTCAGCCACAAATGTACGCAAAGTCTCTGGTAAACCAAACTGCTGGATGAACGGGTCCCGCAGCCGGCTGCTGTGGCTTCTCCCGGACGGTTGGTGGTGGCTGCCTTTCCCTGCACCTTTGTGTATGTTCGGTCCCAATGGCTTCCCACCGGTAACCCGCTCCCCAGCGTATATATGTGCCGGAGGAGCCCTTTTGCCCGCAGCCTCTGGCCCTTGGAACTCTAGCTGTGGCGGTAGCTATATTTCCATTTACTGGTCGGACGGTTGCCTTCTATCGGGTCTTGGCTGTTAGGAAACCCTTGGGGTTCCGGTCACTGACGGATTTGACCTCTTAACGGTGACACCAAGCCTGGTCGGGGTCCGCAGGCCCTGCCTGTGTGTGCTGGCTTCACTTCGCTCCCCGGTTCGGTACCGGCGGGCCACCGCCTGACCCCGGTCCTACGGTTCCGCATTGATTCGCCTCTCCTGCAGACGGCCACCACCATCTGCCAACCTTGCTCTTAGTGCCCGGGCCACGCACCCGGACACGATCAGTTTACTCCTTCACCACTACTTCACTCCTTTCACTTGCACTTCCCTAACTGACTGACTTCCTTTTCCCGCCTCCAGGACTGTGAACTCCTCAGTGGGTGGGGCCAATCGCCTGGCTCCACCCCACCTGCTGTGGACATCAGCCCCTGGAGGGAGGCAACAAGAATTTTGTGTCTGGCTGATGTGCCTGTCTCGGGGTGGGGGGTGTGTGTGTTGCAGAACCTGTGACGACCTGGCTAGACCAGGGCGCCACACAAGCACCGAATGTACCTGATCACCCTGATGCTCGATCAAGTAGTTACCTTACGAACGGCGCCTAAACTCGGACACGCACTTTTCTATAAAAGACTGGGTTCGGGTTCGACACCCAGTGTTTGGTACAAACCTCGAAATTTACAGTTCAGGTTCACTCATCCTTATTCATCAGATATCAAATCATCACAAGGCCTAGGAAGCGAAAAAGGTACCCAAGAGATGCTGGCAGCAGTAGTGAGTCTGGCTGCAACACAGGACTGGATTAGAGGTCGGAGGCAGGTACTGCAAATCTTATTTTGCCTGTTTATTTAAAAATAGAGTCCTCCAGAGAATAATGATTTTGGCCTTCAGCAATCTCATACCTGATTCTGTCTGGTATTTATAGCATGGCATCCAATCATACTGGTTCCTAAAGCTCTATGGGATCTGACCTACAATGTTACAGCCACAAAAATCATAGAACTAGGTAAGAAAATGACCTTACCCTTCATCTACAGACAAGGTGTAATCTTCACTGGCACCATGTGGTGGTGGATGAGCTGGAGGTGGTGGCAACAGATCAGCCCAGTTCATCCCAGCCTGTTTAGATCCTTTAGGAGCTCTCGTTCCCTTTTTATGACCTTGACTCCCTGAAACAGAATGACGGCCACATGATACACTAAGATAATACTTACAGCTGTAAAATAATTTTGATATTTATAGAGGAATAACATTTTCTAATAATAAATCTCATCATTTACAAAGAGAAATATCCATTAAGCTAATAGCTAATAAATACCTAAAACGCAATAAAGTCACAAACGGAATTTACAAGCAACACCATTTAGAGTGATCTTCCTCAAGCAATTAATTGCATTATAGATTATCATCTAAAACAAATGAGCTGTGGACATATTTTCTCAAGTGCTTTTTATACCCTTTAATTGTTGCAACCAAAAATACAATATGATCTCGATATGATCTATTAATGTTCCACTGTTGCATTAAGTCACTGAATATACATCATCTGTACTTGTCAAAAAATTGTTTTAGGCTAAATTAAATTATATTATTTTAGTTGGGAAAACATTAGAAGATTTAACCAACACAGCGAGAAAAGTACAAGAGCTGTGTATAAAAAAAAAAAAAAAAAAAAAAAATACTCGGGAGTCTAATTTTAGAAAGCTTCAAGGAATTTTTGAAAGGTTTTATCACAAAATCTAGATTATTAGGGCTCTAGCCGGGCATACAAAATAAATATTACTCAGAAAGTAAAATTGCTTTACAGTTCCTTATTAAGCTTTAGATTTGAACAGGAGATTAAAAAGTGGTTAAAATTGTGTTTGTATCTATATCTCTCTATACATAAAATCATAAAAGTGAGTACACCCCACATATTTTTATAAATATTTTATTATATCTTTTCATGGGACAACACTGAAGTTCTGATGTTGTGATACAATGTACAGTAGTCAGTGTGCAGCTTGTATAAAGGCTGCTTTACACACAATGATATCGCTAGCGATCTCGTTAGCGATGTGACACGCCCAGATCGTAGTTACGATTTGCCGAGATCGCACATAGGTCGTTTATTAGCGGTCACACATACACATCTCACAAACGACGCTACATCGTTCAGCGATATATTGTTTGACCAAGGCGGTCGTGTGGATGTTGTTCGTCGTTGACAGGGTGTCTAACGTAGCAATATGTCTGCTGCGTTCCAAACGACGAACAATATTTTGAAACTGAACGACGTGTCAACGATTTTCACCCTATTTGCGATCGTTCGGAGTCGCACATAGGTGTTACACGCAATGACGTCGCTAACGATGGCAGAAGTGCGTCACGAAAACCGTGACCCAGACGACATATCGTCAGATAAATCATAGCGTGTGAAGCGGCCTTAACAGTGTAAATTTGGTGCCCTCTACATAACTCAGCACAAAGCCATGTTAAAACTGCTGGCAACAAAAGTGAGTACATCCCTAAGTAAAAATGGACAAATTGTACCTAAAGTGTCAATATTTTATATAACCACCATTATTTTCAAACACTACCTTAACTCTCTTGAGCATGGAGCTCACTAGAGCCTTACAGAAGCCACTGAATCCTCTTCCATCCTCCATGATCACGTCACGGAGCTGGTGGATGTTAGAGACCTTGCGCTCCTTTACCTTCAATTTGAGTATACCTCACAGATCCTCAATTTGGCTTAGGTCTGGAGACATGCTTGACCAGTCAAGCACCTTTATCCTCAGTTTCTTTAGCAAGGCAGTGGTCATCTTGGAGGTGTTTTGGGATCATTATCATGTTGGAATACTGCTCGCTGCCAAATTTCTGAAGGGAGGGGACCATGCTCTTTAGTATGTCACAGAATATGTTGGCATCCATGTTTATCTCAATGAACTGTATCTCCTCACAGCCGGCAGCACTCATGCAACACCAAATCTTTACACTCTCACCACTATGTTTGACTGTAGGCAATATACACTAAGATTATCTTGGTTTCCTGAGACCACAGGACATGGTTCTTGTTATCCATATCTTTAGTCTGCTTGTATTTGTGCCGCCCCGACGCAGACCGGGGTGCTCGGATCCGGGGTGGTCGTGGCTCGAGGGGTCCGGACCCGGGCTCAGCAAACACTCTGATCCTGGAAAGGGGATTATTTACAGGGGAGAAGTTTATGACGCCACCTGTGGGTTGCGGTAATGGGAGTACCGCCGCTGCTGGAAGGAGTACCGGGGCAGATGATGTGGAGCAGCAAGGTGTCAGTCCCTCTACAGGTAGGGAAGGCCCCGGCCTCTGGGGGTTTTGGTGGATATTTGGGAGCGCAGGGTGCAGGGGAACCAGGGTACTCATCACTGTGGGTAGTCGTGGTGCTGGATGAAGATTATAAAGCAGACACTCACACTGAAGATAAACCAAACACTCTGTGCATCACAGTCACTACAGGGGAGCCTGTCCCGGTGTCCGCTCCCACCGATGTCACTTGGTAATCCGGAGCCGCCTCCATGCACAAGTTAGTTCTCTGTTGTGGCCCCTTGGCTTGAAGCTGTTGAAGCTCACTATATTTTTAGTGTAGCTGTGCTCTTGATGGCTGGCACTTGGGATTTTAGTGGGCCGCTTTTCTGGAAAGCCCTATCCCCCGTGGTGTGCTGCCGCCTTCAATCTCTGAGCTCGTAGGGAAACTCATAAAGAGACTCTCCCTCCCAGGTTAATTATCAGGACGTTGAACCGGCTCCTGACCTAAGGTCCTGTACCCCCATTGTGCTCGGTACTGGTCAGTTCTTTTGGGTTTCTGATGCCGACAGTCCTCCTAGACTATGTCCGTCGCACCCTTTCAATGTCACTGCCACCGGACTCCTCTGGTCACGGACCACAGTCTAGCTCCCCGGGAGCTACTACTTCAGCTCCTCACTCTTTGAGGGCTCTCACTCAACTGCTTACTTCCTCACTCTCACCAGTCTGCCTGACCCTTAGGTGGGTGGCCCTATTCCAGCTTAACCAACTCACTGATGTGTCTGACAGGTCCCGATGTGAGGTGTGATTGGGATTTGTGCTGATGGTAGTGACACCAGTTTCTTAGGAACATGGAACCATAGGGAATAGGCCCTGCACCCTGGGTAAGGATTGCAGTACCCTTTGGCACCCTGATATACTCAGGGGTGCCACATACTCAGCAAACTGTTTGCGGGCTTTCTGTGCATCATCTTTAGAAGAGACTTCCATCTGGGACGACAACCATGAAAAGCAATTTCATTCAGTGTGTGGCATATGGTCTCTGCACTAACAGGCTGACCCTCCACTCCTGTAACCTTTTCAGCAATACTAGCAGCACTCATATGTCTATTTTAAAAATACATCCTCTGGATATTACGCTGAGCTGAACACGTGCACTAAACTTCTTTGATCGACCATGGCAAGGCCTGTTCTGAGTGGAAACTGTCTTGTTAATCCACTGTATGGTCTTGGCAACCGTGCTGCAGCTCAGTGTTAGGGTGGTGGCAATTTTCTTATACCCTAAGCCATCTTTATGTAGAGCAACATTTTTTTTTTTTTCAGATCCCCTGAAAATTCTTTGCCATGAGGAGCCATGTTTAACATCCAGTGACTTTCTATAAGAGAGTGTGTGAGAGATAACACCAAATGTAACAATAATGAGTCACATTAAAGTGGGGAGGGAAAATGGCTAATTGAACACAATTTGGCCATTTTCAGTTATTGGTGTACAGACTTTTGTTGCCAGTAGTTTTAATATTAATGACTATGTGATATTTAGAGTACACACCACATTTACAGTGTTATACAAGCTGTACACTGACTACTGTACATTATATCACAGGGTCAGATCTTCAATGTTGTCCCATTAAAAAATATAATAAAATATTTACAAAAATGTGACAGGTGTACTCACTTTTGTGATATACTGTATTAGGTATGTCTAGTTCATTTACGGTTTTTACTAAACTTGATCAATTATGAAAAGCTATAATTACCTGATGTGCTACTTCCTCGATCTGAACTGTTATACGATCCTCCACCAGTGTTTTGATCATGGGACTGGTTGTAAGGGATAGTGGCCGGCATAGTATCTGTGGCTCGATAGTCTAAAATACAAAATGAAATAAGAATAAGAAAAAACATTAAAATAAAATAAATAATTAAAGGGAACCTGTCAGGTCCCCTATACCCTTCAACCCAGCAACATTTACATCTGTATGACTAAATTTCCAGCCTAACCAGCCCTCTATAATGTTATTCTGACTTAACTCAATGTTTAAAAAAAGTATTTAGAACCTCCACTTTCCTTATGCTAATGAAGCTGAGACTCGGCGATTGGGCATTGTTTCCCCATACTGGGTGGCCCTCTTTGCATGTTATTACACCCCTGTGGGTGTGATAACATGATTTCCACAAGCCAACACATTGCCAGCTCCTGGAAATCTGAAGCATGCGAGCGGCTCATTTCGGGCAGCGTCACTGCCCTTCTATAGTTGACTGTACACGTCCTGTCTTCATAGAGGATCGAAAATGCAGAAGCTGTTCCTCCAATCATGCGCAGTGCACCTCTTTGAGCCCTGGACTCGTACACCCAATTTCAGAAGTACAGTGACGCTGCCGAAATGAACTGCGTGCATGCGCAAGATTTTCCATGAGCTGGCACATGCTGCCAGCTTGCGCATGCATGAAATCATGTTATCACACTCATAGGGGTGTAATAACATGATAAGAGGGCCTACTAGTCTGGGGAAACAAAGCCCCATAGACTAGTCAAGGCCCTAATTAGCATAGGGACAGTGGAGCTTATAAAGCCTTTTTTTTTTTTTTTAAACATTCAGTTAAGTGAATAAGGTTATATAGGGCTGGTTAGACAGGGAATTTAGTGCTAAAGATGTGACTGCTGCTGGGTTAGAGGGCACATGGGACCTGACAGGTTCCCTTTCAATATGATAATATTAATAACATCAACAACAATAATAATTATTAAAAATTCAACAGTTAAGACAGTTAGGGACATAGCATGAGAATATACAGAGACATAATAAGCCCACATCCATCAAAACTTAAACTGTTCTCAGTGGCATACATAGAATACTGGGGACCCCATAACGAAAGTCTGAAGTCCATTACACAATCCATTGGTTTACTGAGATTTTGTCAAGGTGTTCCCAATAGGAAGCTAATTTTCCTATCTAACCGATTATGTGCCTCAGTCACTGTTCATTACGGCATCTAAGGGTTTAACACTAGAAGTCCCAGAAATTTCGAGCAGCCCCCTGAAGTCCCAAAAGAGGGTCAAATGACTCTTAGTCCAAACCGAATAGAACTAACTAGAAACTAAATGGCTACACTCAATGGAAAACAACAACCTCCTGTGGTGTGACAGTAATGGCCTTAATTACAGAAGAAAAGACGGTGATTATAGGATGTTAGCTAAAATCCTTCAGGTCATTCGACCCGTCTCTGGGTTCCAAAGGTAGAAATGTTAAATGACCCCTCTCTGGGACTTCTAGTGTTAAACTGCTAGCTCCAATAGCAGTAGGTAATGGTGGGAGTCTACTGTGTAAAACAGCCAGCCTCCTCCTATCATGGAGCGGGCTGAGCACGTGACCTCGCTCTATACCAATTCTTCCAACTTCTAAGACAGATGTTAGGAGAAATGGACCAAATTTAAGTGGCTCATGGGCCCAACAGCAATAGCGCAACCTACCGCCACTGACTGTAAAGAATAAGGCTATATATATATATATATACTTTTTTTTTTACAATTTTTTACATTACCATCAATAATTTATGTTCCTTTAGTACAAACAAATTTCAAAAAATGTTGCTCCCGTAAATCACCCAAACCATGTGAAGACCTGTAGTATTTATCCAGGTCATCGGCATTTTCTTTAGTCTAATATTTTCTTTTTGACATGTATTCCTTATGTCCTACTGTGAATACTGTGATTAATGTAAGCGTAAAAATAGCTGCAGTCTACTTTCAGTGAAGATTAAAGAAAACTAAAGAACTTGGCTTCCTTTAAGCAGAACGACTTCAGAAGGAAGACAGCAGGCGTTATGGCGCACCTTCATTACCCATTCATGGAGCACAGTGAAGGATGTGAAAAGGTTATTCGACAATGGGGCATAAGTATATTGTCAACAAGTATTCATTAAGAGACAAGCCTCATCCTATACTTATTAATACAATGTACACGAGTGAGATTAGTGTTTACACTGGATGATTCAGGACGAGGGCAGCAGATGGGGTCCCGGGGTGGCACATACAATGACATCACATAGAGGTCACAAGGTACGGCCATCGCTCTCTTTTAATGTGTCATTATTACCAGAGACTGTTTTCCTCCATTCACTTTACAGCATATGTTCAAGCCATTGTACAGAGTAATATGCAGCAGGGGGTTAATGTATAGCACCAAGCGGCAGCATTGTATGTGCCATAGCTCTAATGAAGGCTGTTTAGGTTCCGGGATCTTTGAGTCAATGTTCTTTTTCATTCATGCTGCAACCACCTTTACTACAACATAATGTGACCTGTCTCAGCACCAATAAGTTGGATTCTAGCAATATTTTAATAAATATATATATATATATATTTTTTTTTTTCTTAAGAAAAAGAATGAAAACAAACTAATGTCGGAGAGAAGAATTGGATACTTATTAATATGATATATTTTTAACTTTGAGAATTTCAGTAAAGGGGTTTCCTCAAAATCTTCTGCAGGGGCACAGTGTTCCACCATCTCCCGACTTGCATGCTGGCTTGATTAAAGGGCGCTTTACACGCTGCGACATTGCTAGCGATGACACTAGCGATCGCACCCGCCCCTATTGTTTGTGCATCACGGGCAAATCGCTGCCCATGGCAAACAAAATCGCTAGTACGCGTCACACATACTTACCTTTCAAACGATGTCGCTGTGGGCGGCGAACAACATCTTTTCTAAGGGGGAGGTTCGTGCGGCGTCACAGCGATGTCACACAGAAGGCCACCAATAGAAGCGGAGGGGCGGAGAGCAGCCTCATGAAGGACACTCCCACCTCGTTGCCGAAGGACGTAGGAACGCAGTTGTTCGTCGTTCCTTGGGTGTCACATGTAGTGATGTGTGCTGCCTCAGGAACGACGAACAACCTGCGTCCCAAAACATCAACAATATTTGGAAAATGAACAACGTGTCAACGTTCAACGATGTAGTGAGTATTTTTGATTGTTAGCGGTCGCTCGTACGTGTCACACGCACCGACGTCGCTAACGAGGCCGGAATTCGTGACCGCAACGACATCTCGTTAGCGATGTCGTTGCGTGTAAAGCGGCCTTGACAGTTGTACCCCTGGCCTGATTTGACCTTTCACTGGTGCAGAATTAGGGAAGTGTAGGGGCACTAAAGTTGGCCGGACTTTTCTATTGATGGCCTATCCTATCTATAGGATAAGTCATCAATACCAGATTGGTGGGGTTAGAGGCCGCAGTGGGGTACACTGTAGATTCACCCCTATTTATTAAAATTGGATGTGCAGTACCCGGCCTCTGCTACTATGCAGTTGATGGAGCTGTGCAACTTCGCAACTCATCACATGTGACCTCTGCCAGCACTGGGAAAATGGTTGCTCCACCACTTATTTGATGACCTAATCTAAGTACTAAACAACCACGCCAAACACCGTACTCTTTAACTAGGAGTCTGGCCACCACTGGTAGATAGCAGTGGTGGCCAGTAACCAAGGCAAAGAGTAGTAAACCTTTAAATTAAAATTATGAGAATGGAGAAGATTTTTAAAAACAAGTAAATTGCATAGTTATATGTTTATGTTATAAAAAAATCTATGCATGCAGTATATTGGCTCCTGCCATCTATCCTGGGTGCCCCATCAATAAACTGTTATAACTTTTCAACCACATGCCTTCTGGCCCCTGTTCCTTTGAAGACAAGTAGAATATTGTTTTAACAGTACTGTCAAATTTGAGAAAGGGTGTAATGGAGGTCAGTGGGATTTAGGGGCAGCAAAAGTGGTAGTAGTACCATTTTAATTTTTGAAAGTAAAAACAATATACAGTACAGACTAAATGTTTGGACACACCTCCTCATTGAAAGAGTTTTCTTTATTTACATGACTCTGAAACCTGTAGATTCATATTGAAGGCATCAAAACTATGAATTAACACATGTGGAATGAAATACTTAACAAACAAGTGTGAAACAACTGAAAATATGTCTTATATTCTTTGTTCTTCAAAGTAGCTACCTTTTGCTTTGATTACTGCTTTGCGCACTCTTGGCATTCTCTTGATGAGATTCAAGAGGTAGTCACCGGAAATGGTCTTCCAACAGTCTTGAAGGAGTTCCCAGAGATGCTTAGCACTTGTTGGCCCTTTTTCCTTCACTCTGCGGTCCAGCTCACCCCAAACCATCTAGATTGGGTTCAGGTCTGGTGACTGTGGAGACCAGGTCATCTGGCGTAGCACCCTATCACTCTCCTGCTTAGTGAAATAGCCATTATACAGCCTGGCATTGTGTTTGGGGTCACTGTCCTGTTGAAAAATAAATGATGGTCCAACTAAACGCAAACCGGATGGAATAGAATGCCGCTGCAAGACGCTGTGGTAGCCATGCTGGTTCAGTATGCCTTCAATTTTTAATAAATCCCCAACAGTGTCACCAGCAAAGCACCCCCACACCATCACACCTCCTCCTCCATGCTTCACGGTGGGAACCAGCCATGTAGAGTCCATCCGTTTATCTTTTCTGCATCGCACAAAGACACGGTGGTTGGATCCAAAGATCTCAAATTTGGACTCATCAGACCAAAGCACAGATTTCCACTGGTTTAATGTCCATTCCTTGAGTTCTTTAGCCTAAACAAGTCTCTTCTGCTTGTTGCCTGTCCTTAGCAGTGGTCTCCTTGCAGCTATTTTACCATGAAGGTCTGCTGCACAAAGTCTCCTCTTAACAGTTGTTCTAAAGATGTGTCTGCTGCTAGACCTCTGTGTGGCATTGACCTGGTGTCTAATCTGAGCTGCTGTTAACCTGCAATTTCTGAGGCTGGTGACTCGGATAAACTTATCCTCCACAGCAGAGGTGACTCTTGGTCTTCCTTTCCTGTGGCAGTCGTCTTGAGAGGCCAGTTTCTTTGTAGCGTTTGATGGTTTTTGCCGCTGCACTTGGGGACACTTTCAAAGTTTTCCAAATTTTTCGGGCTGACTGACCTTCATTTCATAAAGTAATGATGGACACTCGTTTTTCTTTACTTAGCTGCTTTTTTCTTGCCATAATGCAAATTCTAACGGTCTATTCAGTAGGACTATCAGCTATGTATTCACCAGACTTCTGCACAACACAACTGATGGTCCCAACCCCATTTATAAGGCAAGAAATCCCACTTATTAAACCTGACAGGGCACACCTGTGAAGTGAAAACCATTTCCGGTGACTACCTCTTGAAGCTCATCAAGAGAATGCCAAGAGTGTGCAAAGCAGTAATCAAAGCAAAAGGTGGCTACTTTGAAGAACCTAGAATATAAGACATATTTTCAGTTGTTTCACACTTTTTTGTTAAGTATTTCATTCCACATGTGTTAATTCATAGTTTTGATGCCTTCAATGTGAATCTACGATTTTCAGAGTCATGAAAATAAAGAAAACTCTTTGAATGAGAAGGTGTGTCCAAACTTTTGGTCTGTACTGGATATATATATATATATATATATATATATATATATATATATATATATATATATATATATATAAATATAGTATTTTCTAAGCTGTTCCTTTAAGCTTATCTGCCATGTTTCCATGCAAAATGTACAGACGGGATACTGTGACATCTGAACACCATCCATATATGCCGAAAATAGTCCCATCCTCTCATCTGCTAATCGGTTCTTTCTATTTGTGCCAAATTATTAGACATAAATACAGTGCACATTGGTAACAGCAGCATTCTCCTGCCGCAGACCTCGGCGTTTTGTATCCTTGGGTCCATCACGTTTATGAGCAGGATAAATGATACTACTGCAGCTGTGTACACATTTCAGCTTCTCGGAAAAAAAACAAAAACATATGAAAATGATAGAAAAATCATTTGGAAATGGTCATTTACAGATGTGCAACCCTCGAGTTTTGCAATTTGTTTGTAATAAGTCAGATTTAAAACCAAATAAATAAATAAAAGCCCCTGACATGGAAAAGATTATAGAGCGGCCAACGTCAATTATTGTATGAAAGTGCAGTCTCATTGTTGTTTCCCATCAATGTCTACACGCAGCTCCGAAGGAATCCTTTGTGGTGGCTAGAAATGCAGGTAGCCACAAATAGCTCATTCCTGGCCCACATAAAGGTCTTTCTGTATCGTGCAGGAACACCGGGTCATCTACAATGAGCAGCTCGGCTGCTGTGATCGGACCTGGCCTTTTACCGGGGAGCCCTCAATTTTATGATGTGGAGAGCAACTGAGATATGGTTAATAGTACAAAGCTGGCACTGATCTGGATCCCAGGGACAGCACTGCTGCAAATCATGTTATTAAAGTGGATTGCACGGTACTGTAGCCTAAAGCCCTAGGAAAAAAATGACATCCTTATTTCTTTCTTTACCTCAACATATTACATTAGTGAAACGTGCCCGCAAGAAAGGAGCGTGGTATATTCCGGTGTTTTAGATTACCTCTAATATCAATTTATTCCGAGCATGAGACACAAAGCAGAACACGTGACTTACGTACGGGAAACTATGGCTTATGCATACTCAGACAAGCTCACACCTATGTATAAGTGATCTATCTCTATTCTTTATTTTTTTACGAGGTCAATATTTTTGGGGGATTCTCTATCCAGCTAATATCTATTATCTATTTATATATCTGCAATCTTACATACATCTAGCTCAACTCAAACTATGCTCCTGTCTACCTAATGTTTATTACTAGGGATGATCGAATATCATAAATATTCGGCTTCGCGAATATCCGATAAATAGGTCGCCACTATGTGAATATTCGATGCGCAATGTAAAGGCCGCTTTACACACTGCGATATCGGTACCGATATCGCCAGCGTGCGTACCTGCCCCCATCGGTTGTGCGACACAGGCAAATCGCTGCCCGTGTTGCACAACATCGCCTGGACCCGTCACACGGACTTACCTTCCCTGCGACATCGCTGTGACCAGTGAAACGCCTCCTTTCTAAGGAGGCGGTTCATTCAGTGTCACAGCGACGTCACTGCAGCGTCACTGAACCGCCGCCCAATTGAAGCGGAGGGGCGGAGATGAGTGGGACATAACATCCCGCCCACCTCCTTCCTTCTGCATTGTGGCCGGGACGCAGGTAAGGAGAGCTTCCTCGTTCCTGCGGTGTCACACGGAGCGATGTGTGCTGCCACAGGAACGAGGAACAACTTCATTACTGCTGCAGTAACGATATATGAAAATGGACCCCCATGTCACCGATGAGCGATTTTGCACGTTTTTGCGACGATGCAAAATCGCTCATAGGTGTCACACGCAACGGCATCGCTAAAACGACCGGATGTGCATCACCAATTCCGTGACCCCAACGAGATCACTGGAGCGATGTTGCAGCGTGTAAAGCCTGCTTAAGTCTATGGGAAGCCCGAATAGTTGCTATTCGGCAACTATTCGGGTTTCCCATAGACTTACATTGCGCATTGAATATTCGCAAATAGTCGAATAGCGGCGACCTATTCAGCGAATATGGGAGTTGCCGAATATTTGAGGAATTCGATCATCCCTATTTATTACCTATATTTATCAAATGTCTATCTACAAACAAAAGAATACAGCAGCACACTGTATACACTAAGCTGTATGGAAACACTGAATATGTGAAATTTAAACTAACAATTTGTGCGCTAAGTATCTTCATTACATGAGTATATTCCCTACAGCACTAAAGCAGAATACATTTCATATATTCAATGTCTGTATACATTATAGCACATAGAGTGCTGCTGTATTATTTTGTTTGTGTATTATGCAGTCTGGGCAGCTAGTGTCTGCTCACACTTGCTTTATTTTTTTTGCAAGGATATTTTTTCTTAAATTATCTATAAAAAAATAAAGAAAAGTAGGCAGCACACAAAATTGGATATTCAAAGGGCAATAAGCATTTAATCAGCCCATGTGTGCAATGGAAACAATGATTAAAGGCTTATTGTTAGGGCGGCACGGTGGCTCAGTGGTTAGCACTGCAGCCTTGCAGCGCTGGGGTCCTGGGTTCAAATCCCACCAAGGACACCATCTGCAAGGAGTTTGTATGTTCTCCCCGTGTTTGCGTGGGTTTCCTCCGGGTACTCCGGTTTCCTCCCACACTCCAAAGACATACAGATAGGGACTCTAGATTGTGAGCCCCAATGGGGACAGTGTTGCAAATGTATGTAAAGCGCTGTAGAATTAATAGCGCTATATAAATGAATAAAATTATTATTATTATTATTATTATTGTTAGTAGAGATGAGCGGACTCATGGAAGTTCGGTTTGGCGGGTTCAACCGGACTTTAGATAAAGCTCAGTTTGGTACGCAGACTTGACCTGAACCGCAATAGAAGTCACTAATTGGGCAGTTAGGATCTCCGCCCACATGCAGCCAGCCATACACAGATCACTTCCGGGTGAGGGAGGGCAGGGTTTTTCCATTTTTTGTTTGGTGCACACTACATCTGATCCCTCAGTTGCTAACCCCTGTGTGAGCCGATCACACACCGCAAGCAGCTCATACTGAACTGAGCACTGAGTGTACCCAAGCACTGCGATGCTCATGCGAGTAGTGTTCATATGTAAAGCATCTGTACTTCAAACCCGAACTCTGTTTTTTCTTTTGTGTAAGAACACCGAACCTCCGGTTCGCTCATCTCTAGTCAGCATGCGTAAAGCTCACAAACTCCGAACTCATACATTGATTTTTTAAGTAAAGTCCGTGTTCTGTACAAGCACTGATGTTATCTTTTCAGGTTCACTCCTCTCTCTCGTTGCGGCCAGAGATGAGTGGACCCAAAGAGTAAAGTTTGGTGTTCATATTAAATACAGACTTTACAAAAAATCAGTGCTTGAGTTTGGCGTTCGAGTGCTTCACGTATGCAAACAACTCACACAAGCATCGCCGGATTTCTTTACGCTCAATGCTCTGCCTGGTGTGAGCCACTTTCAGTGTTTGATTGGCTCGCACTGGGGGTAACAAAACTGTGATTACATGCAGTGTGAACAACAACAAAAAATATGAAAAAAACTCCATCCTCACTTCTGTGGAAGTGATCTGTTTATGGTTGGCTGTTTGTGGGTTCAGGTCAATTTCGGGTACCGAAATGAACTTTATCTAACGTCTTGCTTAAAGGGAACCTAACACCACTTTTTTGGCCTATAAACTGTGGCCACCACCACCGGGCTCTTATATACAGCATTCTAAGATGCTGTATATAAGAGCCCATGCTGCTGTAACGGTTGCGCGGTTGCTCATATGTGTGTCTCCGTTGTCCGCTGCCGGTGCCTCCTCTTTCGGCCATCTTCATCCTCTTTCTGCAGCCTAGGTACATGACGCGTCTATGTCATACACACTCGCTGGTCCTGCGCAGATGCACTACAATGCTTTGATTTGCCCTGCTCAGGGCAGATCAAAGTGCGCCTGCTCAGGACCTGAATGCTGGCGAGTGTGTATGACATCGGACGCGTCATGCACTGCGGCTAGAGAAGAAGAAAAAAGATGGGCAAAAGAGGCGGCACCGGCACCGGAGAATGGAGACGCCCATATGGCCAACTGCACGACCGTTAGGTAAGTATTATAAAGTGTTTTTTATGTTCTCACAGCAGCCTGGGCTCTTATATACAGCATGTTAGAATGTTGTATATAAGAGTCCGGTGGTGGTGGCCGCAGCATATAGGCCAAAAAAGTGGTGACGGGTTCCCTTTAACCCACAGAACGCAAACTTCCAGGGGTCCGCTCATGTCTAGTCGCAACTGGTGGACTCTCATGAATTGGCCAATTTGTGCTCTAAGTATCTTCATTTCATAATATATTCTTTATAGCAATAATGCCATTTACATTTCATATAGTCAATGTCAGCATACATCTTAGTGCCTATACAAGCTGCTATATATTTATTCTGTTTGTAGCTATGTATCTGACTAAAGTATACCACGTATCCATCCCACTCATATCGACCTCTGTTCTATCTATGTAAATAAATAATGCATAATAATTAATAGTGTGCAGAGTCATTGATTCCTCCACGTTTACACATGTATAAGACATGAAGATCCAGAGAGTGATCTGTGTTTTATTAGACGATCACCGATTGTCCAGAGACATCCTCCAAGAATTAAATATCTCCTCTTCCTTCATCCAATCCCTTCACCCGCTAGAACATTTAGATCAAATCTTGCCATATTAATCTTCTTTTATTTGATTTTATTTCATCTGTGGTTTATTATTTGCGGCGCTAAATTCAGTTGCAAAGGTTATCCGCGTGCTAATTAACTTTTTGACACTGTTAATCTGGATCTTCTACATTTACATGTATAGTAGCTTGACGGTTCTGCTCGAGTCGTAGGAGACTGGGGAAAGCTGTGCTTCTTATTAAAAAGATCTGAGCCCAAGATCCCCAGAAGACTTCACCTTCTAATAAAAGTAATAATAAGAATTGGCAAGTGCAGAGTCCTCCAGCCAGGCACAGGGGGATGTAAAGTTTTTTTTTAGTCTGAGCACAGTGTTAGATATACAAAAAATAATAAAATGAGCTTAGAATAATGAGGACAAAGTTGATAAGTTCAATCAGAACCAGTGACATCATAATTAGGACGTTTCCAGATATAGTAATGACATCAGGGGGCAGACCACCCAATAAGACATTTTATTTGGTGCTTCTGACATATAACAAAAAGACCCAAAAGTCCTATTAGTTCTTCCATTGATGAAAAAAGTACATAATCACTTATCTGAGGCCCAGAGATAGGGTACGTGACCCATAAAGCAAAGTAGGGGTTAAAGTAAGCTATCCATCTTAGTTCTCGTGAAAATCCTTAAAGGGAATCTGTTAGTAGGATTAACCCTCCAAAGCCGTCTACATGAGCATGGACATCACAGGAAACTGAATAAAATGATACCTTGATATCTGCAATCCGATTTGCTCCAGATAAATCCACGTTTTTCTTACTATGTAAAATGAGTGTTTAAGATCTATGGATAATCGGCCTCCAGAGATTATTTTAAATGAGAGCTCTTAACAGCTCATTTACATATTAACAAAAACATGGATTTCTCTGGAATAAGACATCAGTTTACAGATATCAAGGTATCATTTTATTCAGCTTCCTATGACATACATGTCCATGTAGAGGGCTTAGAAGGGGTCATCCTAATCACAGATTCCCTTTAATCATTATTATCATAGGAAAAAAGTGACGCCCCTCAGGAAGAAGTAAAAGCGAAACGCGCGTCAGGGTGGGTGGATTACACATTCTCTTTCTTTTTAATTATTAGCATTTACTTCAAATGAATCCGATTGAAAATATGGTGACATGTCCCTATTAGGAGTGGTAATGATTTAGTTCTATTGGCTTAAGGGAACTTCTCTTTCTTTATAATTGTGCTGAAGTTGATTTTGTAAGCACGGTATATCATTATGCACATAGCCCTTTGTTAGTAAAATTAGTATTTACTTATGCGTGCACCATTTTGGGGTGCTTGTTTGCACTAATGAACTATGCTATATATGCACATTGCACTTTATAGGTTTAATTGCATTTTTGTTTACTGTATATGTGTATATATCGTTGTTTCTTTCACATTTTTACTTTTTCTTATGCTTTAATTGCACATAACACTTTATAGGTGTTATTGTATTACACATTTTGGTATAATGTATATCTTTGTTAGGGAATATTTTTAGACTGAAATTATGTATTGTCTATTTTTTGGAAAACATTTTTGTGATTCTTGCAAGATTTTGTATCCAGCCCTGTTGTATTGTCTGTGTTTATTCTGGTGCCCTTTATGTAAAATATTTTTATTGTTATTTAATAAAGATTATTGGTACCTTTTGAATTTCCAAGAATTGTTTTTGGTTATTCATAGGAAGAGTGATTTTAATTAATGTGATTGTTTTAAAGGGCAGGGGTTGTTCACTACTCAGACAACCCCTTCTCAATCCGAGCGGCGTTGGCACTGGCTCTCCCATGGATCGTGTGACTTTCTTATGACAATCAGCCTCTATAGTCTCTCCTCCTTCGGACAAATAAGTGGATGAAGTTAGGTGACAGCTGCAGCACCCATTGTCAATATGTATGAAGGAGAAAGGAATGAAGCCAGCGCTGATTGGTCGCAGGGATCATGTGACAAATCAATATCACACGGTCCTCGGGAGAGCCAGTGCCAACACTGCTGGAATACAAATATATATAAAAAAAACTGACCTGCACATTGAATTGGTGTGAACAGGTGCCAGCTGAAAACACAATATAACTACAAAATACATACAGCTGCACTCTAGATTGCTAACATTGAATAAGGGCACTCTGGTATTGCATTACTGCTATAGGAATATTTGAAAAGAAAAGAGATATTTAGATTAAGGATTGGCCAATGCATGTGAGTCCCAAGACCCGCAACAAGGTATATTGTCTATATACCCGGAACCTAACTTAAAATGCCGCTATCTGTGTTAAAAACCTACATGTCTGCGCAGAAAGGATCCAGCTATAAAGGAGGATGGACACAGCCGAGTGCTCAGTCAGAAATAAATGAACTACAAATATATAAAAAAAGACTGACCCGCACATCCAACAGGTGTGAACAGGTGCCAGCTGAAAACACATTATAGCTACAAAAATACATACAGCTGCACTCTAGAATGCCAACACTGCTGGATTGGCGCCTGCACCAGAGGCGAGTATAAGTGTTATTCTACTGCCGGGAAACATAGGGATTGAGTTGTCCAAGTAGTGAAGAATCAATTTAAAATATATACAGTGTGTCCACCCATATCCTGTCCATCGCCATTAACTTGAGAACGGCGGCAGCTATAGGCATAGAAGTGGTGTCTAGGTATAGTAAAGTAGCCATGCGCTATGCAATGAAACCACCTATAGCGCCACCTGGTGGAAAACAACGGAGTTAGCATTTTTATCTCGAAAACGGAACGAGATAGAGAAAAAAAGTGAATTAAAAAATTGTAGGGCATCATCAATTCAATACGAATCGACACCTTGCATACAGAAATGCTATGATATGAAACCTATGACCCCCCCAAAACATTGAATGCTGGTCACGCATATGGCACTCATTTAACTTTGATGCTCAAAGTGGCCACCGTCAGCTGCAATGCACATCCGGACTCTGGACAGCATACTGTATCTTGCTGCACGTTGTGCAATATGGTAGGTGACACGTTTGCACAAGCATCTGTGATACGTCATCGTAGGTCCTGCAATGTTGGTGGAGGGGTCGCATACACCTGCTGTTTGATGTGACATCACAAAAAGAAGTCCAATGGGATCAGGTCAGGTGAGCGTGGAGGCCACTCCACGCAGCCACCATACCCAATGACTTGTAGGAAGGTCTCCATAAGGCATCGCTTCACGTCCGCAGCCTTGTGAGTTTAAAGCCCACTTTACACGCTGCAATGTATCTTACGATGTGTCGGCGGGGTCACATTGTAAGTGACGCACATCCGGCATCGTAAGGTACATTGCAGTGTGTGACAGGTACGTGCGACTGCGATTGAACGGTAAAACGTTCATCACATACACATCGTACCTTTCTCTAGAATTGCACGTCAGATTGTTCATCGTACCCGGGGTAGCACACATCGCAGTGTGTGACACCCCAGGAACGATGAACAGATCATACCTGCGTCCTGTGGCTCCCAGCCCACAATGTGGAAGGAAGGAGGTGGGCGGGATGTTTACGTCCCGCTCAGCTCCACCCCTCCGCTTCTATTGGCCGGCTGCCACGTGACGTCGATGTGACGCCGAACGTCGCTCCCACTCCAAGAAGTGGACGTTCGCCGCCCACATCGAGGTCGTATGGAAGGTAAGTACGTGTGACTGGGGTTAATCGTTTGTGCGGCACATTCAACAAATTGAACGTGCCACACATACGATGGTGGCGTTGCAAATCGCATACGATATCGTATGCGAAATTGCAACGTGTAAAACAGGCTTTACACGTTCTAATCATAGCATTTCTATATGCAAGGTGTCGATTTGTATTGAATTGATGATGCCCTACAACTTTGTAATCCCCTTTTTTTCTCTCTCATTCCGTTTTTGAGATAAAAATGCTAACTCTGTTGTTTTCCACCAGGTGGCGCTATTGGTGGTTTCATTGTGTAGCAGATGGCTACTTTACTATACCTAGACACCACTTCTATGCCTATAGCTGCCGCCGTTCTCAAGTTAATGGCGGTGGACAGGATATGGGTGGACACACTGTATACTAATTAAGGATCCTTTTGATAATTCAGACGAGCAGAGGACCAGAAGTGCAGTCAGATGACTAGAGGAATGAACCGTTAAACAAGTATTTTTCTGGCTGCAAATAAACAAATTATGTTCATATTTGGAGAATATGTTGGATTTTTATTCTTAAGAAAACCTGAAAACATAATTCAAGATGAGATTCAAGACAGCCATTTTCAGTTAGAAGGCAGGATCTCTCTGACCCGTAATGGGAGAACACAAAGCGCCATCCGGGATCAAAAGACAGTCTATAGGGGGCTTTACACGCTACGATATCGTTAATGTTTGGTCGTCGGGGTCAAGTTGTTAGTGACGCACATCCGGCATCATTAACGATATCGCAGCGTGTGACACTGACCAACGACCTTAAGCGACCTCAAAAATGGTGAAAATCGTTCACCATGGAGAGGTCGTCCCAAATTCAAAAATGGGTAAGGATTGTTTATCCAGGTGGTTCATCGCTCATGCGGCAGCACCCATCGCTATGTGTGACACCGCAGGAGCGAGGAACGTCTCCTTACCTGCCGCCGGCCACAATGCGGAAGGAAGGAGGTGGGCGGGATGTTACGTCCCACTCATCTCCGTCCCTCCGCTTTGATTGGCCGGCCGCTTAGTGACGTTGCGGTGACGTCGCTGTGATGCCAAACGTCCCTCCCCCTTGAAGGAGGGATTGTTCGGCAGTCACAGAAACGCCGCCGACCAGGTAAGTGCGTGTGACGCTGCCGTAGCGATAATGTTCGCTACGGCAGCGATCACAAACAATCGCATGCACGACGGGGGCGGGTACTTACACGATCACTATTGCTACAAATTGCTGGCGATATCGCTACCGTGTAAAGCCCCCTTATGAGCCGGTACATCGCTCTGCATGCAATGCTCAGGCATGATCAGAGCCCCGTCCTGCTTTCTCAGCAGGGCATGTCTGACAAGTGCTTTGATAAATAGATGGGGACAGAGCAACCAGACATCCACCGACCTGCAGGACATATCTTCTTAAAGTAAATATATTTAAAAAAAAAAATAAAATAATAATAATAAAATCCATGTACCTCAATGAAAACACTCTACCCCCTCATATAGGGTTATATATTCCTATGTGAGGATTAGAAAAGCTTTTATTACCTTTGTTGATTTTATTTTGCTCCATGATGTTGTACTGCATGGGAGCGACGTCCGGTTTATGCTGAGTAGGCGGCTTCCAGTGCTTCTCCTCCGTATCTCCACCAGATGAGTTGATGTTATTGCCGATGTTTGACTGGATGAGCTGAGTGGTGGCATAAGGGGTGGGCTGGCCGGCTCCACTGACAAACCGGCCATCCTTCAGATTTGGGCTATTGAAGGTCTTCATCTCATTGATTTTGTTGCTTATGTCCACGTCGCTGTAGACACCTGACTCCGGCACCAGCAGGTTGGTTTGTTTGTTGTCCAGTTGGTTGTTGTAATTGGCGATACAATCCGCTGGAGAAAAAAAGATAAGAAGAAAGTGAACAACTAAGCGTACTAGAAAAATATTGCCTTTGACTTGTAAGGATGGTTTTGGAAAATGGTTAATAAAAGCTGTGTTCAGTCTGTGTGTTTGATCTCCACTATGCTGGGAAAAGCTCTAACAATAGAAGCATTTCCAGAGGATGCCAATAACACCAAAAACACCCAAAAACTGTCCTTTGCCAATGTATGCCAGAAAACATTGAAGTAGCATAGTAAAGGCCGCTTTACACGCTGTGATCTCGCTAACGAGATTGCTAGTGTGCGTACCCGCCCCCATCGTTTGTGCGTCACGGGCAAATCGCTGCCCGTGGCGCACAAAATTGCGTGGACCCGTCACACTACTTACCTGCCTAGTGACGTCGCTGTGACCGGCGAACCGCCTCCTTTCTAAGGGGTCGGTTCGTTCAGCGTCACAGCGACGTCACTAAGCGGCCACCCAATAGAAGCGGAGGGGCGGAGATGAGCGGGACGTAACATCCCGCCTACCTCCTTCTTTCCGCATTGCTGGCGGCCGCAGGTAAGGTGAGGTTCCTCGTTCCTGCGGTGTCACACCCAGCGATGTGTGCTGCCGGAGGAACAACGAACAACATCGTACCTGCAGCTGCAATGATTTTTGGGAATAGGGGAGGATGTCAACGATTAGCGATTTTGCACGTGTTTGCAACGATTTTCGATTGCACGTAGGTGTCACACGCAATGACATCACTAACGCGGCCGGATGTGCGTCACAAATTCCGTGACCCCAACGACATCGCTTTAGCGATGTCGTAACGTGTAAAGCGGCCTTAAGCTAATAAATCCCATATAATCTAGTAAAAACTATATATACCACAAAGTAATGGGACCCTGTAGATGAAGTATCATGTTGTATGTGTATAACATAGATTACTGACTACTGATAAAACAGAACTGTTTTTTATAGTCATTATAGGGTACACCAAATATATTCCAGAATGGGAAGAATGGTGCTCAGTGGTTAGCACTGTACAGTGGCTCAGAGGTTAGCCCTGTATGGTGGCTCAGTGGTTAGCACTGTATAGTGGCTCAGAGGTTAGCCCTGTATGGTGGCTCGGAGGTTATCCCTGTATGGTGGCTCTGTGGTTAGCACTGTATGGTGGCTCTGTGGTTAGCACTGTATGGTGGCTGGCTCAGTGGTTAGCACTCCATGGTGGCTCAGTGGTTAGCACTGTATGGTGGCTCAGTGGTTAGCACTGTATGGTGGCTCAGTGGTTAGCACTGTATGGATCTGTGGTTAGCACTGTATAGTGGCTCAGTGGTTAGCACTGTATGGTGACTCAGTGGTTAGCACTGTATGGTGGCTCAGTGGTTAGCACTGCCTGGTGGCTCAGTGGTTAGCACTGCCTGGTGGCTCAGTGGTTAGCACTGCAGTCTTGTAGTGCTGGTCGACAACATCTGCAAGGAGTTTGAGGGGCACTGCAGCCAAAATTTGAGATGCTGCCACCTGACTGCAGGCCCCCTATGCTAATTTTAGGTGGTTTCTCCCCCTGGAAAGACTCACCAGCTACCCCCCTCCGGCTCCTGTGGTATGATCTGCTCTGATATAAGTCACTGCGTTGCCCAGCTTCCGGTCTCTTTGTTCCTGGACCCGGACCTGTTTGGGCGGCCGGTGGAGTGTACCCGCTTCGGAGGGCGGTAAGAGAGCTATCAGCAGGGAGGGAAGAGTTTTGCCCACGGCGCTTTAGCTGTGAGCGGCTCCCTCCCTGCTGAGGCACAGGTGACATGGCCGGCGGGCGGTGTTTTCAGGGAAATACCCGCCCACCGGTCAGCCTGTGCTTGCCGTTTGTCATAAATCCCCCATCAGCAGGGAAGGAAGCGTCCGACTCACAGCGCTGTTAGTTGTGAGCGGCTTCCTCCCTGCTGAGGCACAGGTGACATGGCCGGCGAGCGGTGTTTTCAGGGAAACACCCGGCCGCCGGTCTGCCTGTGCTCGCAGGCTGACACAAATCCCCCCATCAGCAGGGAAGGAAGCGTCCGACTCACAACGCTGTTAGTTGTGAGCGGCTTCCTCCCTGCTGAGGCTCCAGCTGGGTGTGTCGGCGAGCGGCGTTCTGAGTGAACTACCCGCCCGCTGGTCAGCTGGAGCCCGTCCCTCAGTTTGTAAAGAGCGCGAAAGCGCTCTTTGCTTAAGGCACCGCCCACCCGCCGCCCTGCCTCTGCCAGCGGTGGGTGCAGGCTGTGAGCCGGCGCGGTCCCTGATGCAGCGCAGGTGGAAGCGCTGCAGCGGGGACCCGCCAGCTTTGTGTGAATAACAAACACCGTGCCCCTGATCCCTCCACTGCCCTGTCACCGCTGCCCTGTCATAATTAAATAAATTATACATACAAAATAAATAAATCACAGCTCTAATGCAGCTCGGATTGGAGGTGCTGCATTGGTGTATGTGCTGACTGCTGAAGTCAGCAGAATCCACATCCCTTATTGGTATCCCCAGACAAGTTTAAAAAAAAAAAAAAAAAAATTAAATAAATTATAAAAATAAATAAATAAATTATAAATAAAGAATAAATAAATTAAATAAATATATTATATATAAAATAAATAAATAAATTAAATAAATAAATTATAATTTAAAAAAAAAAAAAAAAGCTCCCTTATATTAGTGCCAGTGCTTTTCACCCCCCTCCCCTTTAGGGGTCGGCATGACATCTTAGAATAAAACCTCCCCTTCTGTGGGTAGCGGCTTGGATCGGACTCTGTCACTCTATGCACGGGCGTTGGGGCCCCGGGCGTCATGAGTCACATGGAGATTTAAACCCCCCCTTTTTTCTTCAGAATTAACCCCTGGTGCTGTCCCGCGGTGGGATGATGAGCATTTGAGGTACATTGGCCTGGACAGCGGAGTGCTGTGGGAATTGGGCAGGAACATCTGGAGTCCGGCCGCCCCCCTTTTATTCTGCACAATCTGGCAAGCACCATTACGTGGGATGGCGGGGTGGAATAAGCTGCCTGGGGGGAGTCAGGTGATGTCACCAGGCAGCAGGTTTTCCGCCCTATATAGCATTCTGTAATTAAGTTATTATGACCGACACTATAGGTGTACTGAGGAAATCATACACCCGCCTTAATAGGCGCTAGAGTAGCTGCCATTACTACCTCTTGTGGTCGGCATTCCGCAGTCTGTTTGCTTTTACTGTAAAGAACCCTTCTCATTTAACTGCGGTAGGTGGAAGTAATGTTCCAGTCCTTTATAGTGACCACACACGATTTATGCATAAAAATGAGATCTCCTCCTCCATTCCTTGCAATAATCTAGTTGTCTCCTTGAACCGACCAATCTCAGAATGTTTACCCACCGCCTTTTGATAATAAAAAAAAAAAAAAAAGTTGAGCAGAACTGGATCCCAGATTTTAGATGTGGCCTGTCAAGTGATTTATAGGTGGGTTACATTATGTGGGCGCACAGGAGATCACCTCTCCTTGGTATACACTCTAACTTAGGGCTGTAGTTAACAAGGCGTAGGCTATGTTCGTCACTGATAACTTTATGGTAATAGCAAAGTGTATTTCTGTGCATTTTCGGGTTTGTTGGAGTTTCAGTTCAACAGACGAAAATGAACATGTGAGATGCGAAAATTGTCAATTTTCTGCAAGTGCATAATTATGCCCGCTAATATTTCCTGAGCAATTAAGTCCACATAAATAGCATCAAAAAAAAAAAAAAAAAATACACAATTTTAGTTTAGGTCTCAGGTGTGCACAACTGACCAGTGTTTTCCCATGTGTTAGTAGACAGCAATCATTCTAATACTAGACTATAGAGGGTGTCAAGCAGCTTCATTATTTGAAGCACCTATTATGAATATAAAAAAAAAAATTAATTATGGAAAAGCCCCTCCTTTTGGGTTTGACTTTTGTTTTGGAAGGTTTTGCCGCATGGAAATAGCGTTTATCGGCTATTACCCATCGTATGGAGGTTTATCTTTCGGCCCCTGCGGTTCCTTAGGTATGAACTTCAACTTTGCGGTTAAGGTCATTTCTATTGCTGTTATTGTTTCCAAGGCGCCTTTCCTAGGCTTTCCAGTATAGGTCTAAGCGGCAGGGTCACGTTACCCGGTATCGGTACATTGGTCCAACCCTAGGTGCGGTAAGTTTAAATTTTATTTTCGCTACATGGAATCAGGCACCCGAAAAGGAGGAACTGATTGGTAGCTGAATTTTCTTTAAGCTTCAATGGCTACATTTGCTTCAAGGGCAGTAACGGTTGAATCGATAGGGGGTGTAGTTAACAGCAGCAGGTCTGGCTGTTTGGGTTTGTTTTCAACACAACGTTAAAAAAAAAACAAAAAAAACTATCTAACCACCTGTTTACAACTTTCCTTTTCAGTAGTGGGCTGTTTAGGCTTTTCGGTTTTTAGAATGCGCATAAGTTAACGAAAGGTTAAAGTCATACCAGGTATCCAGTTGCCGTGATAGTATGGTTTACTCCCTATTGATTTGCCAATTCCAGGTATCCTCCTTAACTGCGTCCGCTGGTAGGTCCAAAGGGTTTTGATTCTTTAAATTCGTAATGGTACTCCCATCGAAAGGAAGCCGAGGACCCGGCCTCTCGTTAAAACACAGACATGATGGGCTTATAGTAGGGTATGCAGCGAGTGGGGTTTACCAGGCGGGTGAAAAGCATGATGATTTTCAAGCGATCCCTTGCTAATGTATAACCGGCAGTATTTAGTGATTCTACTTCACCAACGGGTACCAATTTTTCCTGTTATGAGCAAACTGGTTTGGGGTTTTTTGCGCTAAAATTTTTTCAGTTGGGGAACTGGACCTGCGTGACCAAGGCCTAGTGGGACCCACGGTATGAAATGGGTAGTGGTTTAGCGGCAGGTGGGTGGATGTCAGGAGGCCTAATACTCCTGGCCGTTTGTCGATCTTATAAGGTGCCGGGCCGGGTGGTTACGTCCATTGTGGTTTTGATCTTAAAGCTTAGTCACACAGGCTGAAGAAAGGCCTAGGTCTATCTAGCCAAGCCTGTCTTTCCTCACAGTTTTGGGATCTTTTTCCCCACCTCTGGTTGGTATGCTTAAGGTGTTAGAGATAGCCCTCAGATGAACAGGGATGACGGGGAGCAATTTTTAACCATGAAGATTTTTTCCCATATTTGGCGGACAATTTCATGGCGGTAAATTGGTGATGGTTGCTATTGTGGGTGCGTTAGTTGCAGTACCTGGGATGTAAACACCCCTCCCTTCCCCCCCCCAGAACTGGGGTGCTGCTGAAGCTTTGGGGCAAGTATGTATGAGCGTGGTTCCAATGGGATGGGTTTGGCAACGCAAATGCATTTTGAGGAACGTCCGTACTGAGTTTGTTTTATAAACAGTCACTAGTAGAAGGACAGGAGGCTACTGACTGGCATATAGGCTAGCGTAACATTACATACGTTTCAGATGTGTATTAAAAAAAAAAAAAAAAACGCGAGTTCTTGCCAAATCAACCCCAAGGGAAAGGGGGTCTGCTGGTTAAGAGATTTTTGATGGTTTCGAAATTTTTTCCTTTCTGACAATGTTTTCCTTTTTCAGATGTAAGTCGGCCTAGGTTTCAAGCTTAGGTCATGCCCATACTTTTCGGGCAGCGGGAAAAGGTGATCCTCGCTCTGGCGGTTGGTCCGTGGTTTCTATTGGCCTGGATGTGATTGGAGAAGTTGCCGGGAGCTGGTTGAGCTGAGTGTGCTACCTGAGGTGTTCAGGATTGTGGAGCCGCCCTCCACAGTTGACTTGGCGACACAAGTAGATGTCACAGATTTGGTCTCCTGCAACCTAGCTGCGCTTCGCCTCGTACCCTCATCCGGTCAGAGATGGTACAACTTTTCCTGTGATTTTCCTAATTTAAGATGGGCAAGGCAGAGGTGATTTTCAGCTCATATTGGAACGTATCCAAGGAAGGATGTGTTACGGGGCTGTCCTTGGTGCATGGGCAACTAGTGCCTACCTAAGTTGATAGTGTAAAATATATATATATATAAAAAAAAAAAAATTGGTGTGGCACCGCCAGCTGGAAGATATTAACTTTGCTGTCCTTATGAGGGAGCGGGTGCATTTTCCATGATGCGGTTTTCGGATGGATTAATGGTGGGAATGTGTGAGGAGATGGCTCAGGTACTGTGGTTTTTGGGGGGGGGGTCGCAGCTTGCTAGCGCTGTGCTGCTCCTTGGCGGAAGGGGTAGGAAAAGTGGTGGTGAAATACCCGCACCGGACGGCCGGTGGCGGAAAATTTCCCAAAACCCCATGGTGTTGGCTGGTAATGCCTAATTTGAAAGCTGCGACCATAATTTACGCCAAAGTAAAAGATGAGAGTGTTTTTTCCCTATGCCTCTCCATAAGTGAAAAATAAAAGTAATTTAATTTATAAAGAACTGTGTGGTGTCTTTCTAGGGGGGAAAAGGTGGTGTTTGGGTCCTGGCAGTCTAAGGGGCACTGCAGCCAAAATTTGAGATGCTGCCACCTGACTGCAGGCCCCCTATGCTAATTTTAGGTGGTTTCTCCCCCTGGAAAGACTCACCAGCTACCCCCGGCTCCTGTGGTATGATCTGCTCTGATATAAGTCACTGCGTTGCCCAGCTTCCGGTCTCTTTGTTCCTGGACCCGGACCTGTTTCCCACCCTCCCTCCCCTTTGTTTTATGAGTTTTTGTGGAGTGTCTTTGTGTTAAGTCGCAGCAGCGGAAGGGGTAGGAAAAGTGGTGGTGAAATACCCGCACCGGACGGCCGGTGGCGGAAAATTTCCCAAAACCCCGTGGTGTTGGCTGGTAATGCCTAATTTGAAAGCTGCGACCAGAATTTATGCCAAAGTAAAAGATGAGAGTGTTTTTTCCCTATGCCTCTCCATAAGTGAAAATAAAAGTAATTTAACTTATAAAGAACTGTGTGGTGTCTTTCTAGGGGGGAAAAGGTGGTGTTTGGGTCCTGGCAGTCTGTACGTAGTGCCGTCACTTCAAGCAAAAGTGAATAAGCAGTCACACTATGTAGTTTGCATAGTCACAATTTTAATATGGCCTTGCTACTACAGAGGCAAGGCAAAAACTAGGCCCCTTTCAGCTGCTGCCTGACACCCCCACACTCCTAACCCTCCCTACAGGAGATTCTGTTGCCCGTGTCATATTTTCATCCATTTACAGAGGAACAGTGACTGGGTCAAAAGTAACCGATTTTTACTCTTATTTTAAGCCTCATGCTCCTCTGAATATTCCTCTTTCTTATTTTTTTAAATCCGCCATACAGTCCGCTAATTCTTATGGCAGTTGCTAAGTGGGTGTGGCTTATAAGATAATTATGCATAGCAGTGTAAAGACACGCCCCCAGGGAATTCTGTAAGCCACACCCCCCTGTAAAGACCATAAACATTAGCACTATATAAAAAGGCCCATATCTCTGGAACCAAATGGCGGATTTTACTAAAACAAAAAGCCAAAATATTCAGGGACACAACAGGAATAAAAGAAGACATTTTAAAGTAAATCTCCGACTTATCCAAATAGATTTATAGACATTTTAAAGTAGTTGACACTTTTGACCAGTTAACAGGTCCTGTTTAAGATTTCACCACATTTGGAGACCTCATCTGTGTGCACCAACTAAAAACCAACCGGAAATGGTCCCTTTCAGTCTTAAGAGCCCCACACCCACTGTATACACTGCCACTATGCCCTTAAAGGGAATCTGTCACCAGGGTTTTGCCACCTAATTTGAAAGCAGCATAATGTAGGGTCAGAGTTCTGGATTCCAGCAATGTGTCACTTACTGGGCTGCTTAGTATACTTTTGATAAAATCACTGTTTAATCAGCAGTAGATTATCATTAGAGGACTACTTGGCATGCTGCATCTCCATGAGCTGTGTATAACTGCTAGATCTGCAGCAGAGAAAACATTGATTTTATCAAAATGACAGCAACAGCTCAGTAAGTGACACATCGCTGGAATCAGGGTCTCTGTCTCTATATTATGCTGCTCTCAGATGAAGGAGCAAAAACATGGTGACAGATTCCCTTTAATGGGACGTTATATTCAGTACATCTGTATAAATGGCAAGTTATTGAAGGCAACGGGATTTTTGGAAATGTTAAAGGGCCAACGTAAGCCGTATGTGATTTATAGACTCTGAGATCCATTATAAGAAAACGACTGGTTTTAAATAGTAATTAGCGTTAACACATAGACTCCGATATGGTAATAAATAGGAGAACTGGAGCCATTAAGAGACTCATAAGACCGACTTTTACTGCTGCCTAAACCCAGAGCAGACGGGGCAGGCTCACCGAGTCCAAATCCTAATCATAGACAGGTTTGGATTTGGAAATCTAGAACCTGGAATAGTCGGTACCTTGTTGCTGATTAGACGCAATTAAATCCGCGCATGTAATATAAAACGCACTTTATTATGTCTGATGCAGATTAACATTCTTCCATGTCATTTCTCTATGGAGCTCCACCTAACGTATTATGTGCCTACATAAACAATGTGCTGTGCATTTACAGTGTCTGGCACCAACCTCAGAATTCAGCACAATGCAAACTGCGAAATAGCAAAATATATAGAAATTTACTAAACACAGGATTGCAGGACTAAACTGAAACACTATAGACCCTACAATGTAATGAGGAGCATATAATGGACGGCTTGTCATGTGTAGTGATTGGGATGGAGTCAGGCAATAACTGGTGCCCTCCAATGACTGGCATGACTGCAAACTCCCTGGGATTATGTCACTGGATTTTTTTATATCATAGATTTCAATGGAAAACTTGCCTTTCTCTTACACAACAATATATAGTCACAAACTCAACAGAATTTCATTTTTCTGAACTCTGTTGAAACATAATGTTAAAGGGAATCTGTCACCAGGTTTTTGCCACCTAATCTGAGAACAGCATTACACAGTGACAGAGACCCCGATTCCAGTAGTGTTTCTCTTACTGGGCTGCTTACTGTACTTTTGATAAAATCACTGTTTAATCAGCAGGAGATTATCATTAGAGGACTACTTGGTGTGTTGCAGGCAGTCCAGCATATTGATGAGCCCTGTATAATTGCTAGATCTGCAGCAGAGAAAACATTGATTTTATCAAAATGACAATAAACAGCTCAGTAAGTGACACATTGCTGGAATCAGGGTCTCTGTCTCTACATTATACTGCTCTCAGATGGGGGATCAAAACCCTGGTAACAGATTCCCTTTAAAAGGAACTTGACGAGATTTCTGCTGTCTAAATCACTAGAAACTGCTAACAAGAACCAGACACTGGCTGCGTAATTGCACCTAGTCCACTGCAAGTCCCCAGTGGCTTCATTCTTCCCCGCTCCCTCCCCCCAGGCTGACAGATTTATTCCCATACATACACAGACTCTAGAGCAGTGCGATTCTCCTGCTCCTGCCATGTGCTGTTTAAAATGATAAAAGTTGCAGTTACTCACAACCACCACTGGAGGGAGTGTAGAAGCCTACTGCATACTGTATTACTAATGTACTAAATACACAACACTCCCTCTAGTGGTGGCAAATGGTTACTGGTATGCTGTTGTATATATATATATATATATATATATATATATATATATATATATATATATATAAATATAATGCACATAGACACACACGAACACACACACACACACACACACATATATACATATATATATCAAATATCTATGTGTATATATCAAATATATATACTTGAGATATATATATATATATATATATATATATATATACATACATACATACACACAATATAAATGTGTATGTTATAAAATACCAGTAACCAGTTGCCACCACTAGAGGGAGTGTTGTGTATTTAGTATAGTAGTAATATAGTATGCAGTAGGGTTCTACACTCCCTCTAGTGGTGGATGTGAGTAACTGCAACTTATATGATATATATGTGAACACAGTTCCAACTACTTTACAGAAATATTAAGTCATTAAGCAGCACATGATTGTGAACTATTACATAAAACATGAGGTTTACAGCTGGTAATACACTTTGAAGAATAGATGGGCATTTATGCATTCTATATGTACAGTATTTACAGTTAAAATGATCCATTTGGCAGCGGTTCTGAGCTAATACCTTGCCCACTGTGCTCTCCCAAAGCAAGGTATAGTCCGAAGCACAATCCTACCTAGAGGAAGGAGGCCGCTTTGTCCTTATTAAAGCTTATCAGCTACGGAGAGGGGATTGTGCTCAGCATGGAAGGCATTATACAGAAATGCTTACTAAAACAATGAGCCCTTGTAAACCCCTCCGCAGTGGCAACAAGCGAATGAGCCATTCAGCTGTATGAGGAGCCACTTCTGGGAATAAGAGCCAGGATTTAGCACTGAATGTGGGGACGGTTGGCCGGACATCGAGTAAATGACATCAAATTTACAGCCTCGTCATCTGCAGTGAGTTTTTGAGGTTGAGATATCTGTTTCCAAAAACCTAACTAATAATAAACTAATAAACTGTAGTATATATATTAAAATATATATTATATATATATATATATATATATATATATATATATATATATATATATATATATAAAAAATTACTTGATTGTGACTTACAGTGAATTCTATGATAGAGGAGCAGTGTGTGACACTAGTTGGAAGAATATTTGAGGATTATTATAGCAAAAAATCCCCCAAAGTCCCAAGACCCTGTGCCATTTGTAATGCTGTTATTTGGCACAGGGGCACGTGGTCCTCTAAGAATAATATTTCTGCATCCCCCATAGCTCAGGCTCATGCTAATTGCCGCCATTTCTCCCAGTATAACAAATATCTAAGAAACACCTAACATAATATTGACTATGGTGTAGGGAAGAGAGCAAAGACTTCTTTCAATATTCTTTAGTCTTGGTTGACAAACATTCCGTAGTTGTGTCCTGACCTGGTCGGCTGTACGTGGCCAGATTGTTATCGCTGCTTCCGTTCCCAGATGTGCAACAGTTAATAGGACATTCGTTGTGGTTGTTCCCCGTGTTTGGCCAGGTATCTGCGAGCCAGGGCTGAGCGGCCGGCTCGGCAATATTTAAGAGTCCGGGTCTGCAATACAAAAGAGATAAATATATAGACTGGATTCATGCAACAAAGCAAATTTGTAAAAATACATGAAAAATAAAAGTGTAACCATTAAACTCCTGCATGCAAATCACTTAAAGCGCACCAATCATCAGGACTTTCCTATATAACCTAAAGCCAGGGCTATACTGGCACTATCAGGATGATTCTATACATACCTGTAGTTGTCAGCTCGGATGTATGGGTTTGAAACACAAGTTTGTAAAATGAGCAGCTTTTTAATTGGCAGCAGCTGCAAATCAGTTGATAGCTGGGGTGGGTATTCATAGTGATTCCCGCCCCCGGCCTGTTGTTCCTCCCCCTTTTATTTATGCTAATTCTATTATAGAATCATTTTACTAACTGCCTAGAAGGACCTGTGCTGATGTCATACCCATGTGACCAGAAAGGGTGGGGCTCCAGCCATCAGAAAAATAATGTTGCCTTCTGGTATCAGCTATGTTGACTGAGGCTCCACCCTTTCTGGTCACATGGGTATGACATCAGCACAGGTCCTTCTAGTCAGTTAGTAAAAGGATTGTATAATAGAATTAGCATAAATAATAGGGGGAGGACAGACAGACAAGAGGCGGGAATCACTATGAAAACTCATCTTAGCTATCAGCTAATCGGCAGCTGCTGTCATTCAAAAAGCTGCTCATTTTCCAAACATTACTTGCTTGTGTTTAAAAACCTATACATGACTAGAAGGACCTGTGCTGATGTCATAGCCATGTGACCAAAAGGGGTGGGGCCTCAGCCATCAGAAAAATAATGTTACTTTCTGGTATCAGCTATGTTGACTGAGGCCTCTCCCTTTCTGGTGACATGGGTATGACATCATCATGGGTCCTTCTAGTAAGTTAGTAAAAGGATTCTATAATAGAATTAGCATAAATAACGGGAGGACGGACAGACAGGGGGCGGGAATCACTATGAAAACCCATCTCAGCTATCAGCTGATCAGCAGCTGCTGTCATTCAAAAAGCTGCTCATTTTACAAACTTTACTTGCTTGTGTTTAAAAATCTATACATAACTAGAAGGACCTGTACTGATGTCATACCCATGTGACCAGAAGGGGTGGGGCCTCAGCCGTCAGAAAAATAATGTTACTTTCTGGTATCAGCTATGTTGACTGAGGCCCCACCCTTTCTGCTTGTGTTTCAAAACCTATATCCTAGCTGACAACTAATGGTACGTATAGAATCAGCATGATAGTGCCAGTATAGCACTGGCCTTGGGTTATATTGGAAAATCCTTGTGATTGGTGCATTTTCATGAATATTCAAGGTGATTAATTACAAATTTTGAGATACTCAAGACGTATTAATCTGCAATTATTAAAAAATTAATGCCTGAAATAACATATATTACCACCAGATGGCAGAACTGAGTTGTTCTATATTTTTTTTTTTAATCTTGTAGCTTATTTACAAATATGGAGATAATTAACTTTTTTTTTTTAGGAAATTGTATAGGATTTAAACAAATACTAAACTTTACCATTTTAAAAAGTGGGCTCTAATACGACTGTGGACGTATCCTACAACATTTTCAATTTTTTTTTAAAGATTTTGATATTTTCAGCGCCGCTTTGATCCCTTCTGTATAAATAATGCTGCTTTCATATAACTTCTAGGGTAAAATTTGTCTGTAAAATGTTGCACCAAAAGGGCAGAAATCATGTAGTTTCAATCACAATGAAATATGAAGGAACAGCTGATGGAGATTAGGTCAAGAGAAACTACAAGAAGGGGATGTGTTGCCCTTTAAAATGGATTAAAAATTAAATGTCTATAAAATTAGATAAAAAATGTAATAATTTATATGTATATATATATATATATATATATATATATATATATATATATATATATATATAAAAAATTTTGCATAATATAAAGAGTTTGTCGTTTTATATTTCCAATATTCATTCACAGGTTTTGCAAAAACTAATGAGATTATTCTCCATTTTTTTTTCTGGCTAAAGCTCGCCCTCTGGTGGCAGCACATGATATTACACAAAAGTGGCCTCTACACTTAATTATGTGCACATATTTAGTCTGGTAAATAAACACATGTTTGCTGACAGATACAATCGGCGGCATGCTGCTTGCATCACTTAATTATGCCACATATATGCTGAAAAAATACTAAATAATATATGAGCGAGCCCCACGCAGGACGGATCTTCAAAGGAGACATAAACAGAAGATTTAAGCGTCTCCGTAAAAAACAGAGCCTGCAGCTCATTGTTCACTATAAAAACAGAATGACAGGAGATATGTACATTTTTGGCAGGAAATATATATTTTCTCACCTTCCCGCACTGCTCACCGCTTCCCCACCTCGCTGGTACGCCACTAAAAAAAAATAAAAAAAATATAAAAAATAATAATGAAAAAAAAAATATATAAAAAATTCAGCAATACAAAAGATGGATAATGGCAGCCTGCGATACTGTGTTTAGTCAATCAGCAGATGCTAATGTACATTGTATTTAATATATTTAGCATGTGGTTTCCTCGCAGAATCTATTCTTTCCTGTGCACCTGATAACAGGAGCGATAAATCTTAAAGATGAAGGACTGAGGCAGGGAGTGTGACAACTTGTTTTGATGGGAGATTGATCGCTAGGATTCTCGGGTGTCATTTTTAGCATAATGGATGGCTTGTTCTGCCCAAGGACGGCTCAGAGAATTGTCAAGAATATATTCTAAAAAAAAAAGAAGAACTTGGGTGTTAAATTAAGACGCACAATACTGTCTGTCAAATATAAGGGTGATATATACAAAAGTGAGTACACCCCTACATATTTGTAAATCTTTTATTACATAGATCTGACTTTTTTATACAATCTGCAGTGGTCAGTGTGCAGCTTTGTGTCCTCTAAATAACTCAACACACAGCCATTAATGTGTAGAAAGTGAGTACACCCCTAAGTGAAAATGGTCAAATTGTGCCCAATTAGACATGACTCATTAGTGTTACAAAGTCTCAGGTGTGAATGGGGAGCAGGTGTGTTACATTTGGTGTTATCTCTCACACACTCTCTCATACTGGTCACTTGAAGCTCAACATGGCTCCTCATGGTAAAGAATTATTTAAGGATCTGAAAAAAAAAAATAATTGTTGTCCAATTAGACATTTTCCCTCTCCGGTGTCATGTGACTTATTAGTGTTACACAGACTCAAATGTGAATGGGGAGCAGGTGTTACATTTGGTGTTCTCTCACACACTCTCTCATACTGGTCACTGAAAGCTCAAAATGGTACCTCTTAGCAAATAATTCTCTAAGGATCTGAAAAAAAAAAAGAATTGTTGCTCTACATAAAGATGTCCGAGGCTATAAGAAGATTGCCAACAGCATGAAACAGATCTGCAGCACAGTGGCCAAGACCATACAGTGGTTTAACAAGACAGGTTCCACTCAAAACAGGCCTCGCCATTGATGACCATGTGTAGGCACAAGCTCTGCATCATATCTAGAGGTTGTCTTTTAGAATAGAAGTATGTATGCTGTCAACATTACTGCACCGGCTACAGGGGTGTGGGGTTAGTCTGTCCAGACCATATGCCACACACTGCATCACATTGGTCTGCATGGCTGTTGCCAGAGAAGGAAGCCTCTTCTAAAGATAAAACTCTGAAAATGAGCTGTTGCACGGTGGCCAACACCATACAGTGGTTTAGCAAGATAGATGCCACTCAAAACAGGCCTCACTATGGTCGACCAAAGAAGTTGACTTGCACATGCTCAGCGTCATATCAAGAGGTTGTTTTTTTTTTCAAAATAGGTGTATCAGTGCTGCCAGCATTGCTGCAGAGGTTACAGGGATGGGGCGGTTCACCTGTCAATGCTAAGACCGTACACTGCACACTTCATCGAATTGGTCTGCATAGCTGTCATCCCAGAAGGAAGCCCGTTCTAAAGATGATGCACAAGATAACCTGAAAACAGTTTGCTGAAGACAAGCAAACTAAGTACTACATGGATTACTTGAACCAGGTTCTATGGTCTGATGAAACCAAGATAACTTATTTGGTTCAGATGATGTCAAGCGTGTATGGTGGCAACCAGGTGAGAAGTACAAAAGCAGTGGCTCCTATGAAGCTCTAGTGAACTCCATGCTCAGGTGAGTTAAGTCTTTGCTTGAAAATAATGGTGACCACACAAAGTATTCCCAATTCACTTAGGGGTGTACTCACTTTTGTTGCCAGTGATTTAGTCATTAATGGCTATGTGCTCAGTTATGTAGATGGCACCAAATTTACACTGACTACTGTACATTGTACCAAAGTGTCATATCATCAATGTTGTCCCATGAAAAGATATAGTAACATATTTACAAAAATATGAGGGCTGTACTCACTTTTGTGATATATTGTGGGCGTGTGTGTGTGTGCGTGTGTGCGCGCGTGTCTGTGTGTGTATATATATATATATATTTTTTTTTAATGGGTTTAAAATATAGCTATTTTGTGTTATTTGTATTCTGCACCATTATTATTGCTTATTAATCTTCTGTATATACCGTATATAGTAATATATAATATATAGGAGAGACAATTAGTAAATAATGAAAGTATTTATTTATGACATAATAAGCATTATTATTCTTAATTTAATAAGTTAAAAATAATTAAATTAATAATATTAGTTATTAATAATTATTTATGTATTTAATTTAGAATTTAAATGGCTAGCTTTATTCATAATAAAATTATTCGTCTAAACTTAGATCAATAGAAAAAATATTTTAAGGCATTGACCCACAACAACCTCTTGTCTAAATAATGCGCTGCTCATAGGCTATGAAAGTAGACGTGGGGGAGCGCTGCTCCTTGGGACACTCTATACTCTATAAAGAGAGGACGAGCGTGCTCTTTCCCTATGGAGGGACAATGGGGTTTACCTAGATCAATTAATGTAATAATGAAGGGGGTGTTGTAGGACAAGTCTTTCTACAGCGGTGATGCCAGTGTTGCGCCATGTTGCCACTATGGTTAATGGTCGGCGGTGGCTCTCGTGCAAGCACTTATGATTTATCCATTGGGGAATTTTTTTTGCTATTTTTTGGGGGTTTTTTTAGATTTGCTGCCGTTAATATTTTGTAAATGTCGAGCCATTCCTTTATTTATTTATTTATACACAATTTTTCTTAATTTTTTTTCTCCAATGGCATTAGTTAGGTCCTAGATCATCACTTTACGGCTCGGACCTGATTTATAGCACAGTGCCAACGTACTTTGCTAAAAATAAAATGAAATGTCAGTTTTTTATGCCCTGATTTAATGACAACGGCATAGTTGTTCTCATAGATTATTATGGTTGAAATCTATGGGAAAGTGTTCTATGGCGGATGAGGCATATTATGCACCCATAGGCGATCCATGTGCCGCCATATGGTGTCCACTCGATACTTCTAAAGCTTCTTAGGGAGAATGCCTATATAATAAGGCACAATATCAGATTATTGGTGATCTATACAATAGAGGCCACATAATACTGCTCCTCATTCCTGATAGTGATAAATACTATAGTAAGGCCACGTTCCATATTTGGTCACTATTTTGAATGAGTATTTGTAGCCAAAACCAGGGGTGGATGATAAATCCAGAAGTGGAGCCCGTGTTTCTAATATACTTTTCCTCTGATTGTTCCACTCCTGGTTTAGTCTACTCACCAAACACTCAACCTGTGGATGTGCCAAAAACAGATATATAGCCGACTATTAATTTTGGTGCTCACTGCTTTTTCCCCAAATCTCCAAATAAAAAGGGAAGACTAACTATATAAATTTATATAAATTGTTATGGCTACATATAGCGTTCCAATATGGAGATTATCCTCCATTAACCATTAGGACTCCATAAGACTCTGTGTTTGCCTGCAGTGGTACGGTGGCTAGCTAGGTAGGGAGAACTCATGACTTGAGAAGAAGCTAAGGCAAGTCAGATTCAGGCCAGAGTCACACTTGTGAGTAACGCGCGTGAGGCTCGCATCACATCACCCAGCACGGAGCGGGTGGGCTGCATGTATTTCTATGCAGCTGAGACTCTCCTGTCCGGAGAGAGGCAGGCTGTGCCAGGTAATGCGATGTGAGTCAATCACAAGTGTGACTCCGGCCTTATATCCACGGGCTGTGCTTTTCTGCGATTCATTCCTTCATTTCTCATTAAAGAAGCTTATGGTATATTCACACTTGGCATTTCTGCAGCCAAAGGTTATGTGCACACATTACAGAGGTATTCTCATCTCTAAGATCCTATCCAAGCATGTAATAGGTGTAATAATAATAATAATAATATAATATTGGCAAATACCTCAAATTAGAAAGGTAGTATAATTCTCCTGATTAGCTATGTTACTTACCTCATGTGCAGAGCACTGCAGCTTAGGTATCCATGGTTATGACCACTAGCCACTAACTTTCACTATATGTGTGGTCATAACCATGGACACCCAAGTTGCAATGCCCTGCACATGAGGTAGGAAACATAGCTAATCAGGAGAGCTATACTACATTTAGAATTGCAGGTGTTTGCTAACATTATTATTATTACACCTACTACATATTGGGATAGGATCTGGGAGATGGGATTAACCCCTAAAGTATTTGTTGCAGACATTTCTGCAAGTGCATCTCTTTCTTGAGGGCAGAGTCACACTTGAGTATGACTTGCACGAGTGCAATGTGAGAAAATCTGGCATTGTACTTCGCTTCATTTAAGACAATGCTGCAGCTCAGATCTGCAAGTTTTTTCTCAGTCCTTAATGGACTGAGGAAAAAATCTCAGCCTGCCTGCCATACAAGTCTATGGGTGCAAGAGAAACATTGGACTGCACTCGGATGTCATCCAAGTGCAGTGCGATATACACACAGGCTGACAATAGAGGATATAGGGAGATTAACCCCTCCCTCTCCTCTGCAGCTCTGATCCGATTGCAAGATCAGGTCACAATGACATGACACGCAGCTCACGCTCGCAGCAGAGCCTGAGTCGGGGTCATTAGCATATCGCATTCATTGCTCTTGCATTGGATGCCATACGCTAATGTGACTCCAGCCTAAAGGGTACTTTACACGCTGCGCTATCGGTACCGATATCACTAGCGAGCGTACCCGCCCCCGTCGGTTGTGCGACACGGGCAAATTGCTGCCCGTGGCGCACAACATCACTTAAACCCATCACACTACTTACCTTCCGTGTGACGTCGCTCTGGCCGGCGATCCGCCTCCTTTCTAAGGGGGCGGTTCATGCGGCGTCACAGCGACGTCAGACGGCAGCCGTCCAATAGAAGCGGAGGGGCGGAGATGAGCGGCCGGGACATGCCGCCCACCTCCTTCCTTCCTCATTGCCGGTGGCCGCAGGTACGAGGTTGTTCCTCGCTCCCACAGTGTCACACATAGCGATGTGTGCTGCCACAGGAACGACGAACAACATCGTACCTGCAGCAGCAACGATAATCGGGAAATGAACGACGTGTCAACGAGCAATGATTTTTCACGTTTTTGCGCTCGTTGATTGTCGCTCCTTGGTGTCACACGTTGCGATGTCGCTACCGGCGCCGGATGTGCGTCACTAACGACGTGACCCCGACGATATATCGTTAGCGATGTCGCAGCGTGTAAAGCACCCTTATGAAAGATCCTGCATACAAATAGTGAGTATTTGTGTTTTATGTGGTTTTTTTTATCACTGTGGATGAAAAATGTTGCAAAACGCTGAAAGAAGTGACATGCTGCAGATTTCCAATCTACACAAGATTTCAGAGATCTCATTCAGTTTAGTGGGACAGTAAAACTGCGACGTGAGCACATACCAGAAACCTTCACACTTGGCAGTAAAAACCGCTGCGTTTTTGTTGCTTTTTTTGTTGTTTTTTTTTTAGGTGGATTATGTGTGATTTGTCTTCAATACGATAATAAAATGATTTTTATTTATTTTTATTGCTATTTCTTTCTATGGGTAATAAACACTGAAAAACGCCATGTGTGAACACAGCCTAAGACTTCAGAATTCCTCTAGAATAAAATATTTTTTTTTCAATTTTTTTTAATAAATAATGAATAAAATGCCAGAAGTTTAAACTGCATCTAAAACAATAAAATAAACCTTTACATTTTTTTGTTATTTTATTACAATTGGGATCTCTCCTAGAATCCTTCTGACGACTATTTACATTGATTTCTTCCTGCTAACACAATACTACAAAGTAGACCTTTATTGTGCATTCTATTCAAAATTATTATTTTTTTATGCTTTTGTTATGCATGCAGTAGCATCCCCCTCCTCCCCCCACCCCAAAAAAAATAAAATAAAATAAAATAAAAATCAGATATTAGTAAATAGCTGTTTTTAGGCATTCCACGATAGGGTTAATAAAGGATTAGCTGCACGGGAAATGCTGATGGACTCTGCAGCTATGCGTTTTCTGACTAGGAATATGTTTGAAAGACGTCAGAGCGGGGCCCTTTAGAAGAATTTCCAAGCTGGCAGCCTGCACAGCCGAGATAACTGCTCGCAGTGATTACAATAACAGGATTAAAACTTAAGAGGCAGTGTTAAATCTGTCACCGAGGTATTGGCAATGGAGTGCGGCTCTGCCACCAGTGATGCTGGGCCGCAATCGCAAAATGCAGTCTTAGGAGGGGGGAAAAAAATCTCATTTTTCTTCCAAATACCTGACTGAAAATTGCAATTTCCTTCAGAAATCTGTTTACAGGTGCACACGAATGCAAAGTGCAAGGCAATCATTTTTTACACAGTGCTTAGTATTACGTTTTTTCCTTTTTTTTTTTTTTTTTTTTCTTTTTTTTTGTTATACAATATTTTGACCTGAAAACTTTTTGGAATAATATAACCTTTATATTGGCAATTTTTTTCCTATTAATTCAAATTTTCCCAATTATATTGATATTATTGTTGTCTACTTGCACAGACTCAGTAAGGTAGCACTCAGCTAGGCCCAAATGTAGTACAATATGGCCCTATAGAAGGCTACGGGCACGGCAGATGTATGCAACGTGTATATATATATATATATATATATATATATGATCTCCCGCAGAACAAAATGTGTCTATAAAATACTATAACTAAAAAGTGCATCTAAAACAGTGAGGAAGGGAAATTATAGGATTGCATTAAATGGAATTTTTCAACAGGTTCTTGCTATATAATCTGACAGTCACATGATGTAGGGACAGAGAGCCTGATTCCGGTGATGTATCACTTAGGGGCAGCAGTAACAATAGAGTCACAGCTTTCACTGCTGCAGATCTAGCAGAGCTCAGTTGTATGGCTGTGTATAACCCGCCCACACCACTGATTGGCAGCTTTCTGTGTAGATTGTACAATAACAGAGAGCTGCTAATCAGTCCTGGGGCATGGTTGGACTAGTAAGCACAAGGCTAGTTGTCCTGTAATGATAATATTCTGCTAATAAAACACTGATTGTACTGAAACAGCAAATCAGTGCTGGGGGACTGGTTGAACTAGTAGGCACAAGGCCAGTTATCCTGTAATGATAATCGTCTGTTGATAGAACACTGATTGTATTGAAACCACAAAACACAGTCCAGTAAGTGTCATTTTGCTAGAATCAAGGTCTTTGATCACACAAGGCCAGTTATCCAGTAATGATAATCCTCTGTTGATAAAACACTGATTGTATTGAAACAGCAAATCAGTGCTGGGGGCCTGGTTAGACTAGTAGGCACAAGGTCAGTTATCCTTTAATAATAATCATCTGTTGATAAAACACTGATTGTATTGAAACAGCAAAACACAATCCAGCAAGTGTCATATTGCTGGAATCAAGGTCTTTGATCCCACAAGGCCAGTTATCCTATAATGATAATCCTCTGTTGATAAAACACTGATTGTATTGAAACAGCAAAACACAATCCAGTAAGTGACACATTGCTGGAATCAGGATCTCTGCTCCTACATTATGGTGCTCTCAGGTTATATAGCAAGAACCTCCTAACAGATTTCAATAACTATCTCAAGCCTTCTTGAACAGTCGGTGGCCATAAGATGTTGTTCAGTGGCTCCTTTCAACTTTCCATTGGCTAATTTGTATGTTCTTTACCAAAAGGTATAAGCATCCCCCATATTTAGGGTTAAATGTTCCTATCCCAATATGTAGTAGGTGTTACCCTTTATAATAATGTTAGCAAAAACCGCCAATTAGAAATGCAGTATAGTTCTCCTGATTAAGTGTATCTCTTACCTCATGTGCAGGGCATTGCAGCTTAAGTATCCAGGGATACGTCCACTCATACAGTGACCGTTAGTCAGTCAGTTAGTTGCTCATGGTCGTAATGGATACCTAAGCTGCAATGCCTTGCAAATGAGGTAAGAAACATGGCTAATCAGGAGAAATATACTACATTTCCAATTGGAGGTATTTGCTAAATTTATTATTATTAGTATACCTACTACATACTGGGATAGGATCTTGGAGATGGGAATAACCCTTTAAGGGATATTTGGTGGCTCATTTTTAGAGCATGCCAAAAAAGTAATTGGCTTCAGACAAAAGGACAGCAGCAATCATGGGGAGCAGAAGAATGGGCTATCAATCCCAACAAGAGTGGGGCCCGTGGCCCTAATCAGCGGAGCAGCCCGTGGCTGTCCATAGTAAATTAATCAGACCCATCCCATTTCCAGTGCAGCAAATCCCCAAATATATAATAGAAGTGCAGGCATATCATACAGAGCACATGCAGGACAGACAAAAAGAAAGAAAGTGCAAATACTGTATATACCTGTTGGTGTGAAGGTAAAAGACGGAACTGAAAAATCAAAATAAAATAAAAAAAAATAAAAAAAGTTATTAAGCTGAAGGAAGAAAGTGCAACATCTCAAATTAGTACATATCCAGCCACACACGGTAAATCAGGCGCAGGCAAGAGGCCAGGTCGATGTCACGCGCGGCCCGGTGATTGCAGTCCGAGTGCTTTTCAACGCATGTGAGCCTCGTCGGCAATTAAGTGTTAGTTCAATTTTTATTTCTCCTATGAATAATGGAGCGGAGACGCTTAAGAGGGTTGTATGTGGTGGGTATAAATCTTATCCTGATCAATAAGGACCGCAGCGGCGGCAACGTGAGCGTCCTCCGAGCCAGACGACATTACCAGCAGAGAGCAGGTAGGGCTGGACGGGGGATAAATAACCGTGAATAAGCTCCTATTTACAGCCGGTACTTCATTATACGCAGTGGATACATCATGAGTGGAGTGCGCCGACACAGTATATAAAGATAGGAGTGCGCAGAAATATTTGGCGAGGCACAATATACGGTCGGCATTACCACCCATCTATACAGGTCATAGTAATTTTACCACGACTCACCGGCGACCAAATTTACTGAATTCTTCTTCTGTTATATTATCTGGTTTTTAGCAACATTGATATTAGTTTATTATAGATACAGCAGAGCTGAAATAGTTAATTAGAGGGGTTGTCCAAAATTAGAAAAAAACTGTTTTTTTCCAAAAACAGCACAATTCTCCATCCATAGATTGTGTCTGATATTGTAACTCATCTGTTGTAGTGAATAGGTGCAATCACACACAACCTGAAAGAAAGCAGCCATGTTTGACTAGTCCTTTACAATCCCACAAGCTGCATCATTTTTGCACATAGGAGCTATTCCAGTATTCATCTGCAACAGCGGTCCCTAACCTTTTTGACCATAACAGCCACATTCAGCTTTGAGAGAGCCACATTCAGCTCTGACAAAAGGTCACAAGCCACATTGAACTCCGAGAGAGGGTCGTGAGCCACATCCAGCTCAGAGAGGGTCGTGAGCCACCTTCAGCTCTCAGAGAGGGTCGTGAGCCACCTTCAGCTCTCAGAGAGGGTCGTGAGCCACCTTCAGCTCTCAGAGAGGGTCGTGAGCCACATACAGCTCTCAGAGAGGGTCGTGAGCCACATATAGCTCTCAGAGAGGGTTGTGAGCCACATATAGCTCTCAGACAGGGTTGTGAGCCACATATAGCTCTCAGAGAGGGTTGTGAGCCACATATAGCTCTCAGAGAGGGTTGTGAGCCACCTACAGCTCTCAGAGAGGGTTGTGAGCCACATATAGCTCTCAGAGAGGGTTGTGAGCCATATCCAGCTCCGAGAGAGGGTCGTGAGCCACATCCAGCTCAGAGAGAGAGTTGTGAGCCACAATCAGCTCAGAGAGGGTCGTGAGCCACCTACAGCTCTCAGAGAGGGTCGTGAGCCACCTACAGCTCTCAGAGAGGGTCGTGAGCCACCTTCAGCTCTCAGAGAGGGTCGTGAGCCACCTTCAGCTCTCAGAGAGGGTCGTGAGCCACCTTCAGCTCTCAGAGAGGGTCATGAGCCACCTTCAGCTCTCAGAGAGGGTCGTGAGCCACGTACAGCTCTCAGAGAGGGTCGTGAGCCACATATAGCTCTCAGAGAGGGTTGTGAGCCACATATAGCTCTCAGAGAGGGTTGTGAGCCACATATAGCTCTCAGAGAGGGTTGTGAGCCACATATAGCTCTCAGAGAGGGTTGTGAGCCATATCCAGCTCCGAGAGAGGGTCGTGAGCCACATCCAGCTCAGAGAGAGAGTTGTGAGCCACAATCAGCTCAGAGAGGGTCGTGAGCCACCTTCAGCTCTCAGAGAGGGTCGTGAGCCACCTTCAGCTCTCAGAGAGGGTCGTGAGCCACATACAGATCTCAGAGAGGGTCGTGAGCCACATACAGCTCTCAGAGAGGGTCGTGAGCCACATATAGCTCTCAGAGAGGGTTGTGAGCCACATACAGCTCTCAGAGAGCGTTGTGAGCCACCTCCAGCTCTCAGAGAGGGTCGTGAGCCACGTACAGCTCTCAGAGAGGGTCGTGAGCCACATACAGCTCTCAGAGAGGGTCGTGAGCCACATCCAGCTCAGAGAGAGAGTTGTAAGCCACAATCAGCTCTTAGAGAGGGTCCACATACAGCTCTTAGAGAGGGTCGTGAGCCACATACAGCTCTCAGAGTGGGTAGTGAGCCACAAACAGCTCTTAGAGAGGGTCGTGAGCCACATACAGCTCTCAGAGAGGGTCGTGAGCCACATATAGCTCTCAGAGAGGGTTGTGAGCCACACCAAGCTACCGACCCTCACAGTAGTGACACTCACAGACTCCATTACTAGTACAATGACAGCCAAAGCTTTTCCACAGAAATCCCCACACTGAAGCAGTATACCAAGATCCAGGGGTTCCCAGGGGTTCCCACCTTACCACTATTCCCATCTGCTCTTCTGTGTGGGGCTACTCACAAATGTCACCATCTGGACGCCTGCTCTTCATAGCTGTTTGCTAGACCTGGTGCTTATGCACCAAGCTGGAAGACAGTTGTGAGCCACACAGGTTGGGGACCCCTGATCTACATAGGCGAAAGTCCAATGGTGAATCTCCACTGACCTGGCTTACTAACTGTCCAGAAATTACAGGACAGTCCGTAAAAATTGGGCACTTTTTTCCCCACATCTGTAAACCAAAATTTAAGGCTGGAGACTGCCAGAACTGGGCACTTTTATCCATTAGATGGAGCGGCTGTGAAGACAAGCAACCTCGGCTTCATTCATTCCCCATAGGGCTGCTGGGGAAAGCCAAGTGCAGCGCTCCAGGTGCCCCATTGAGAATTAATGGAGTGGCGATCCTGTAGACAAACCTCTGCTCCATTGTGATGGGGTTAACCCTATTCTGGAAAAGGGTGGTAGTCCCAGTGGTAAGACCCCCACCAATCTAGAAGTTACCACCTTTCCTCAAGATAGGTGATATCTTCTTCCTAGCGGAATAGTCCATAACTTAGATTATGAATGAAAAGTTCTGCAATGTTCTAACATTCTATGCGTTACTATAGCCACAAGACCCCTGATTACTGTCCGTGAATGGAAACATATTTTCTTTGCAATGAACTGAAACCCCAAATAAGTCTAATACTTCTTACACTGATGCTTTGGTTCATAGCCAGTAAGCAGAGATCTTGACTACGGCACATTGAAGCATCCTTTAGATTAGAATTTCATATCTATTCGTAAAATGTAAAAACTCCGTTAAAGAGGATCTTTCACCAGTGAGAGCATATTAAACTGGCCACATTGTGGAATAGTTAAACATAGTTTAAACATTTTATTTTCCCCTTTCTCTTGCAGATATTTGGTTGTATAGTTTATGTTGTAATTTATGTTATAGTTCAACTGGGCATTAGTAGAGATTTGTCTCTCGGGCGTGTACTTCATCCCCTGCATGATGCTGAAAAATTATAAGAAGGTAACATCAAATAGGGATGAAAAGAATACACCCGCACAATAGGTTACATCATGTTCCTCAAGGTGAGACATGTAATGACAGACAGTCTGTTTCCTCCTGTCATGCTCCCAGGATCCTGGCTCCACCCGTCACTCACCGATCCGGTTCCCAGGCGCCCTGGCCGTGGCTGCAGCCCCCGCTCTCCCTCCTGTGCGCCCCTCTGTGCTCCCCGTCCATTGGCCCCGGCGTCCCACTGCGGTCCGGGACTCAGCTTCTGCCCCCCCTGCATCTCCTCCGCTCTCTCCACTGTGTTCTGTGCTGATCTCCGGTGCTTGGGCCTCGCGCATGCGCACTAGGGCGCGGGCACACTCACTCACCTCTTCTTAAAGGGCCAGCATCACTGAAACAGGATATGGCTGATTACAGGTACAGGGTATATAAGACTTCCGTTTCTTGTGGGCGGTGCCTGTTCAATGTATTCTTGTAGTTTATTTCTTGCACTAGATGTTCAGGTCCCTCTGTGCTTTGTACCCAGGTTAACCCTGTCTCTGCCCACAATGTCCGACGGCCAACCTGAGTGTGTCCAGCCTACTGGTTCCCAGGAGGTGCCCCTTTGACTATCAGCTGTGGATCCCGTCATCTTCCGCCAGCCTGTACCCATCATTGGTTCTGGATATCATCTGGTCACATCAACCTACACTCCTTGCTGGAGCCGGACTCCGTCTTCTGTTCCCACTCGGCACCTGTACCCGGTTCCTGTCATCCGTCCTGCCCACGGCTACCATTGGACTATTCGCCATATCCCATACGGACATCTGAAGGACGCGAAACCCGAACTCGCTTGTGTCCCGGCTGCTGTGCATCTAGGCCCTCTGGGGAGGCCGCCAGACAGTCCCTGTATAGGGGTTCGCTCCTGGTTGTCTCTCTGGGGGAGTGCGGTGCACAGTCCCGTGGATCCACCTCTGGATTGAACGTTACACCTCCTCACTAGTTTCACTGTAGTGTTCTGTGTGCTTACAAAATAATGGTAACACAGCAAAGATGAGTGTGGTTATATATATTTTTTTTAGCTTTTATCTGATTGTAGAAGTGTTTTAAAGAGATAAAGCTCAATTCGGGTATACCTCCCCTGCCCGGACACTGGCTGACGTGAAAATAGTTTATGTTACATAGTTACATAGTTACTTAGGTTGAAAAAAGACCTAGGTCCATCTAGTTCAACCTTCTTCCACCAGTTCTACATTTGGTCACTAAGTCATTTATAGCCAACAATGTTGTGTGTACTGAGGAAATCATCCAGCCCTTTTTTAAAAGCTGTTATAGTATCTGCCATTACTACCTCTTGTGGTAGTGTATTCCACAGTCTGACCGCTCTAACTGTAAAGAACCCTTTCCTATTTAGCTGCTGGAATCTCTTTTCATCCTCTCGCAGTGAGTGCCCCCTGGTCCTTAGTATTGTCTTTGGAAGAAATAAGTCATGTGCCAGTCCTTTATATTGACCACACATGTATTTATACATATAAATGAGATCTCCTTTGAGACGTCTTTTTTCTAAGCTAAACATATCCAACTTTTCCATTCCTTGTAGTAGTCTAGTTGCCGCCTTTGAACTGACTCTAACTTCTGAATGTCCTTTTCAAAATGTGGAGCCCAAAACTGAATCCCATATTCTAGATTTGGCCTTACAAGTGATTTATAGGGGGGTAACAATGAAATGAAACTCAGCTCTGATCTAGTCCTGGAACTCCAGCTCTGCACTAAGGGGCACCTTGCACACTACGACATCGCAAGCCGATGCTTGCGATGTCGAGCGCGATAGTCCCCGCCCCCATCGCAGCTGCGATATCATGGTGATATTATCGCTACGGCAGCTTCACATGCACTCACCTGCCCTACGACATCGCTCTGGCCGGCGAACCGCCTCCTTCCTAAGGGGGCGGGTCGTGCGGCGTCATAGCGACGTCACACGGCAGGCGGCCAATAGAAGCCGAGGGGCGGAGATGAGCGGGACGTAAACATCCCGCCCACCTCCTTCCTTCCGCATAGCCGGTGGAGGCAGGAAAGGAGATGTAAGGAGATGTTCCTCGCTCCTGCGGCTTCATACACAGCGATGTGTGCTGCTGCAGGAATGAGGAACAACATCGTAACATCGGTCTTTCCCAAATCATGGAAATGACCGACGCTACACCGATGATACGATAACGACGCTTTTGCGCTCGTTAATCGTATCAAAACTGCTTTACACACTACGATGTCGACAGCGACGCCGGATGTGCATCACTTTCGATGTCGTAGTGTGCAAAGTGCCTCTAAGACTAGTGAAGAGAGCAGACTGTCAGTCATTACATGTCTCATGCTGAGAAACCTGCTCCAGCCTATTGTGGGGGTGTGTTCTTTTCTCTCCTGTATGTTCTTTCCTGCAAGTTATTGGTCAACACTATGCAGGGGAAGAAAAAACCATCCCGTAGATAATTCTCTGGTATGCAACAAGTATCTCCACAATAGAGAGGAGAAATAATTATTATTATTATTATTATTATTATTGTTTATTTATAGAGCACCATTGATTCCATGGTGCTGTACATGAGGGGGTTACATACAGAATACATATACAAGTTACAATAGACAGACTGGTACAGAGGGAAGAGGGCCCTGCCCTTGCGGGCTTACATCCTAAAGGATTTTGGGGAGGAGACAGTAGGTGGGGTGTAGGTGGGGCGGCAGCTCCGCACGGTGGTGGGGCGGCAGCTCCGCACGGTGGTGGGGCGGCAGCTCCGCACGGTGGTGGGGCGGCAGCTCCGCACGGTGGTGGGGCGGCAGCTCCGCACGGTGGTGGGGCGGTGGCGTCATTGTAGATTATAGGCATTTCTGAACAGATGAGTTTTCAGAGTCCGTTTGAAGTTTGCAAGTGTAGTAGATAGTCTGATGTGTTGAGGCAGTGAGTTCCAGGAGACTGGGGATGCTCGGGAGAAGTCTTGGAGTCGGTTGCATGAGGAGCGGATGAGAGAGGAGGAGAGAAGGAGATCTTGGGAGGACCGGAGGTTACGTTTTGGAGTGTAGCGAGAGATTAGTTCAGAGATATATGGAGGAGACAGATTATGGATAGCTTTGTAGGTCAGGGTTAGTAGTTTGAATTGGATACGATAGACGATTGGGAGATAGTGGAGGGTCTTGCAGAGAGGAGAAGCGGGGTGGTATTGAGGAGAGAGGTGGATCATTCGGGCAGCAGAGTTAAGGATGGACTGGAGAGGGGCGAGTGTGTTAGCAGGGAGACCACAGAGGAGGATGTTGCAGTAGTCGATGCGGGAGATTATGAGGGCATGCACTAGCATTTTTGTAGATTGGGGATTGAGGAAAGGGCGGATTCTGGAGATATTTTTGAGTTGAAAACGGCAGGAGGTGGTGAGGGATTGGATGTGCGGTATGAAGGACAGGGCAGAGTCAAAGGTCACTCCGAGGCACCAAACTTTGGGTGCTGGGGAGAGCGTGATGTTATTAATTGTAATGGATAGGTCAGGTGGAGAGTGTAGGGGAGATGGAGGAAAGATGATCAGTTCAGTTTTGGCCACGTTAAGCTTTAGAAAGCGAGAGGAAAAGAAGGAAGATATAGCAGATAGGCACTCTGGGATTCTGGACAGCAGAGATGTGACATCTGGACCAGAGAGGTAGATCTGAGTGTCATCGGCATATAGGTGGTACTGAAAGCCATGGGACTTTATGAGTTGTCCCAGGCCAAATGTATAGATAGAAAAAAGTAAGGGTCCCAGGACAGAGCCTTGAGGGACACAAACAGAGAGAGAACGGGATGAAGAGGTTGTGTGGGAATGGGAGACACTAAAAGTGCGGTTGGAGAGGTATGAAGAGATCCAAGAGAGGGTGAGATCTCTGACACCAAGGGAAGAGAGGATCTGTAGTAGCAGGGAGTGGTCAACAGTGTCAAAGGCTGAGGATAGGTCTAGAAGTAGGAGTACAGAGAAGTGGTTGTTAGCTTTGGCGGTAAGTAAGTCATTTGTGATTTTAGTCAGGGCAGTTTCAGTGGAATGATGTGGACGGAAGCCGGACTGTAGGTTGTCAAAGAGAGAGTTAGAGGAGAGGTGGGAGGAAAGTTCAGCATGGACGTGCTGTTCCAGGAGTTTTGAGGCAAGTGGGAGTAGCGATATGGGTCGATAGCTGGTAGTAGAGGTTGGGTCGAGGGAAGGTTTCTTTAGGATAGGTGTGACTGTTGCATGCTTAAAGGCAGAAGGGAAGGTACCAGTTGTTAGAGATAGGTTGAAGAGATGGGATAAGGCTGGAGTAAGGATAGTGGTGAGGTTGGGGAGCAGGTGGGATGGGATGGGGTCAAGTGCGCATGTGGTGAGGTGTGCTTTTGAGAGAAGATGTGCAAGCTCTCCTTCGGTGATGGTGGGGAGGAAGTTTATGGGGGAGGAGCAGTGGTCTGTTATATGAAGGGGTTGTGGTGGTTCAGCAGAAAAGACTTGTCTGGTTTGGTCGATCTTTTCTTTGAAATATGTGGCAAATTCTTCTGCGGAGATGAGGGAGGTTGGAGGGGGCAGCGGTGGGCGAAGGAGGGAGGTAAAAGTGTTAAATAGCTGTTTGGGGTTGTGTGTTAAAGAGGATATGAGGTTTTTGAAGTAATTCTGTTTAGCAGAGGTAAGGGCCAAGCGAAATGTGTGAATTGTATTTTTGAATGTGGTGAAGTCTTCCTGGGAGTGCGTTTTCTTCCAGCGCCGCTCTGCGGCTCTAGACACTTGCCGTAGAATAATAAAAAGAAAATATTAATAACTATGTTTTTTTCAGCTCTACAGCCATTAATCCATTATGGGGCCAGTTTAACAAGCTCAAACTGATGAAAGGCCCTCTATAATAATAATCATGATGATTAAAAATGCATTTTTTTTTGCTGGTTTTTAAGTGGTTATTAATAATTTTGTTACAGTTAATGCTGGGTTCATAGTCTTCTATTCAGGAAATATCTATTTACTTGGAAAAACATATTCAGCGGTGTTAGGAGCGTCGTCCTGCGTGTTACGGATAAGCCATGCTGCAACCACAGTTAGTAACTTGCATTTGTCAGTAAGCCCTCAATATTAACTAATTATCATCTGTAACACGGGTGATGGACCTTACATCACACAGAGCGCTCCTATCTACTGATACCTCCGATGTTGTGGAAAGGATATTTTACTAGAATTTGGCCTCACACAGCCTCAGAGTTGCATGCAGCCACAAAAGGGGAACTATTACAACTCCATAAGGGTGTGCACAGATCGCCATACGGAGGCACACAATGTCCCAGCACCTCCATAGTATAGTGCTGCCATACAGCCTCCTTCTGTGATTACACATGTGTCTATGGGTGGCTTTACACGCTACGATTTCGCTACAGCGATCTCGTTGGGGTCACGGATTTTGTAACGCACATCCGGCCGCTGTAGCGATCTCATTGTGTGTGACTCCTAGGAGCAATTTTGGATCGTTGCAAAAACGTCCAAAATTGCTCCTCGTTGACATGGGGGTCCTCTCCTAATTATCGCTGCTGTCGCTTGGGCGAAGTTGATTCTCATCCCTACGGCAGCACACATCGCTACGTGTGACGCCGCAGGAACGAGGAACCTCACCTTACCTGCCACACGCCAGCAATGAGGAAGGAAGAAGGTGGGCGGGATGTTCGTCCCGCTCATCTCCGCCCCTCCGCTTTGATTGGGCGGCCGCTTAGTGACGTCGCTGTGACGCCGAGTGAACCGCCCCCTTAGAAAGGAGCCGGTTCGCTGGTCACAGCGACGTCGCCGAGCAGGTAAGTACATGTGACGCTGCCATAGCGATAATGTTCGCTACGGCAGCAGTCTTCACATATCGGCATAACGATAGGGGCGGGTGCTATCACGCTCGCCATCGCTAGCATCGGCTAGCGATGTCGCAGCATGTAAAGCCCGCTTATCCGTAACGTTACAACTCTTCAGCCCTGTGCGGGAATGCTGATGTGACTCTCCAATTCTCTTGTGTAAAAAAATGCTTGAAGTACTAGAAAGCCTTTCTAGTTTATCTCCTACATTCATTGGTGATCAATGGAAAATATACGTTTAAATATACTGTATATCTATATACCCATAATATATTACAAAAGTGAGTACACCCCTCACTTTTTTTAAAAATATTTTCTTATAGCTTATCATGGAACAAAACTGTAGATATGCCACTTTGATACAAATGTAGAGCTTGTATAACCGTGTAAATTTGGTGCCCTCTGAATAATTCAATACACAGCCATTAATGTCTAAACTGCTGGCAACAGAAGTGAGTACACTCCTAAGTGAAAATGGAAAAATTGTGCCCGATTAGCCATTTTCTTTCTCCGGTGTCATGTGACTCATTAGTGTTACAAGGTCTTAGGTGTGAATGGGGATCAGGTGTTACATTTGGTGTTACAGCTCGCACACACTCTCATACTGGTCACTGGAAGTTCAACATGGCTCCTCATGGCGAAGAATTCTCTGAGGATCTAAAATAATTAATTGTTGTTCTACATAAACATGGCCTAGGCTATAAAGAGATTGCCAACAGTCTGGAACTGAGCTCCTGTATGGTTGCAAAAACCATACAGAGGTTTAACAAAACAGGTGCCACTCAAAAGAGCAGGCCTCACTATGGCCTACCAAAGAAATTGAGTGCACGTGCTCAGCGTCATATCATACCCAGAGGTTGTCTTTTCCAAATAGACTTATGAGTGCTGCCAGCATTGCTGCAGAGGTTACAGGGTCAGTCTGTCAGTGCTCAGATCATTCACGGCATCAAATCAGTCTGCATGGCTATCATCTGAGAAGGAAGCCTTTTCCAAAGATGATGCACAAGAAAGCCTGCAAACAGTGGGCTGAAGACAAGCAGACTAAGGACATGGATTTCTGGAACCTTGTCCTGTGGACTGATGAGACCGAAATAAACTTATTTGGCTAGGATGATGTCAAACATTTATGGTGGCAACCAGAAAAGAGCACAAGACAAGTGTGTCTTGCCTACAGTCAAGCATGGTGGTGGGAGTGTCATGGTTTGGAGCTGTCGGCTGTGGGGAGCAACAGTTAATTGAGGGAACCATGAATGCCAACATGTACTTTGACATACTGAAGCAGAGCATGATCCCCTCCCTTCGTATTCCAACATGATAACGTCCTCAGACACACCTCTGTGATGACCACTGCTTTGGTAAAGATACTGAGGGTAAAGGTGCTGGACTGGCCAAGCATGTCTCCAGACCTAAACCCTCTTGAGCATCTGTTGGGCCTCATCAAATGGAAGATGGAAGAGCGCAAGATCTCCAACATCCACCACCTCCGAGATTTCATCATGGAGGATGGAAGAGGATCCAGTGGCTCCTTTGATGCTCTAGTCAACTCAATGCTCAAGAGAGTTAAGTCAGTGCTTGAAAGTAATGGTGGCCACATAAAATAGTGATAATTTGGGCACAATTTAGCCATTGTTCATCAGGGGTGTACTCACTTTTGTTGCCAGTGGTTTAGACATTAATGGCTGTATGTTGTTGAGCTATTTAGAGGGCACCAATTTTACACAGTTATACAAGCTGTACACTGACACTGTGCATTATGTGTCAGATCTTCAGTGTTGTTTAAATGTAATAACATTTGTAAAATATAACATCATATTTACAAAAATGTGAAAAATGTGAGGGGTGTACTGACTTTTGTTTTATATATATACAGTACAGACCAAAAGTTTGGACACACCTTCTCATTCAAAGTGTTTTTTTTTTATTTTCATGACTGAAAATTGTAGATTCACATTGAAGCCATCAAAACTATGAACTAACACCTGTGGAATGAAATACTTAACAAAAAAGTGTGAAACAACTGAAAATATGTCTTATATTCTAGGTTCTTCAAAGTAGCCACCTTTTGCTTTGATTACTGCTTTGCACACTCTTGGCATTCTCTTGATGAGCTTCAAGAGGTAGTCACCGGAAATGGTTTTCACTTCACAGGTGTGCCCTGTCAGGTTTAATAAGTGGGATTTCTTTCCTTAAAAATGGGGTTGGGATCATCAGTTGTGTTGTGCAGAAGTCTGGTGAATACATAGCTGATAGTCCTACTGAATAGACCGTTAGAATTTGCATTATGGCAAGAAAAAAGCAGCTAAGGAAAGAAAAACGAGTAGCCATCATTACTTTATGAAATGAAGGTCAGTCAGTCCGAAAAATTGGGAAAACTTTGAAAGTGTCCCCAAGTGCAGTGGCAAAAACCATCAAACGCTAAAAAAAAACTGGCTCACATGAGGACCACCCCAGGAAAGGAAGACCAAGAGTCACCTCTGCTGCGGAGGACAAGTTTATCCGAGTCACTAGCCTCAGAATTCGCAGGTTAACAGCAGCTCAGATTAGAGACCAGGTCAATGCTACACAGAGTTCTAGCAGCAGACACATCTCTAGAACAACTGTTAAGAGGAGACTTTGTGCAGCAGGCCTTCATGGTAAAATAGCTGCTAGGAAACCACTGCTAAGGACAGACAACAAGCAGAAGAGACTTGTTTGGGCTAAAGAACACAAGGAATGGACATTAGACCAGTGGAAATCTGTGCTTTGTTCTGATGAGTCCAAATTTGAGATCTTTGGATCCAACCACCGTGTCTTTGTAGAAAAGGTGAACGGATGGACTCTACATGGCTGGTTTCCATCGTGAAGCATGGAGGAGGAGGTGTGATAGTGTGGGGGTGCTTTGCTGGTGACACTGTAGGGGATTTATTCAAAACTGAAGGCATACTGAACCAGCATAGCTACCACAGCATCTTTGAGCAGCGTGCTATTCCATCCGGATTGCGTTTACTTGGACCATCATTTATTTTTCAACAGGACAATGACCCCAAACACACCTCCAGGCTGTGTAAGGGCTATTTGACTAAGAAGGAGAGTGATAGGGTGCTACGCCAGATGACCTGGCCTCCACAGTCACCAGACCTGAACCCAATCGAGATGGTTTGGGGTGAGCTGGACCGCAGAGTGAAGGCAAAAGGGTCAACAAGTGCTAAGCATCTCTGGGAACTCCTTCAAGACTGTTGGAAAACCATTTCTGGTGACTACCTCTTGAAGGTCATCAAGAGAATGCCAAGAGTATACAAAGCAGTAATCAAAGCAAAAGGTGGCTACTTTGAAGAACCTAGGATATAAGACATATTTTCAGTTGTTTCACACTTTTTTGTTAAGTATTTCATTCTACATGTGTTAATTCATAGTTTTGATACCGTGAATCTACAATTTTTTAATGAGGTGTGTGGAGACTTTTGGTCTGTACGGTGTATTTATATATATATAAATGTATGTGTGTATATATGTATATACTGTATATAAATATACATGTGTGTATATATATATCAGTATATATACTGGAACCTTAGATTAAGAGTAAATATGTAATATACAGTAGCATATACACTGTAATATGCATATAGCTGGCCGGGGGTCTCCATCACTTAGCGTCACCTGTGCTCCCCATTATGAGTGCACGCCGTCTTATTCAGGCACCTTCTGTTCCTCCCATTCTTCCCTAGTACAGAGACTGTCCTTGATCTTTAGCAATCTGCTCCTTTCTTCACAACCTCCCTTTTTTGCTCTATTTACAATGTAAATGCAACTTGGTACAATATAAAAGTAAGATAAAAACAAAACAAGCCCTCCCTCCCCCCCCCCCCCCCCCCCCCGAAACACCATGGTAACACTCCGTCACAAATAGGTGCTGGTAAGTGTGCCGCTATTCAAACAAGGCTGAAGAGTCGAGAGCGTTAATTTAAAAGCAGAAGGATGCGGTACGCCGGGGGAGGGGAACATGAAAGGTTGTAGTCATTACATTTTCTTATATGACCTAACAACATAAACACTGTAAGAGCTAAGAAATAGATGAAAGCCGGTCAGGAGGACTGGAGTCACAGCACAGATGAGCATGTTGTATATTTATGTCTGCTGCTTCTGCTTGTAGCATAGAAGAATCTGCATAAGGGTGGTATAATGTATGAGAGCTGCTTGGTATTCATGCGTGTGGTTACACATACAGCATATACAGCTGAAACTAGAAGCTTACATCCACTATCTAAAAAGACACATCTGCATGTTTTTCTCACTATCTGACATTTTAGAGCAATTAGGAACCAAAATTATTTATATTTGTCAAATACCAGAATAATGAGAGAGAGAATGTTATCAGATATTTTTATTACTTTCTGCTAAGTTAACAGTTTCCATACATTTCATTAGTATTTGGTACTATTGCCCTTAAACTGTAGGAGTTGGGTGAAACATTTTGCATATCCTTCCACAAGCTTCTCACAATAGCTGATAGGAATTTGGGCCCATTCCTTGTAACAGAACTGGTGTAGCTGAGCTATGTTTGTAGGCGTCTTGCTCGCACCAGTCTTTTCAGCTTTGTCCATATATTTTCAATAGGATTGAGATCAGGGCTTTGTGATGGCCACTCCAAAACATTGACTTTGTTATCCTTAAGCCACTTTGTAACACCAGTTTGGCAGTATGCTTCAACAAGTCATTATCCTTTTGAAAGACCTATTTCTGCCAAAGCTTTAAGTTCTTGGCTGATGTCTTGAGATGTTGCAGCAGTATTGCCATATAATCTTCTTTCCTCATGATGCCATCTATTTTGTGAAGTTCAACAGTCCCATCTGCAGCAAAACAATTCCACACCATGATGCTGCCACCTCCATGTTTCACAGTTTGGATGGTGCTCTTAGGCTTTGAAGCTTCTTCCTTTTTCCTCCAAACTTAACAATAGTCATTATGGTCAAACAGTTCAATTTTAGTTTTGTCAGATCACAGGACATGTCTCCAAAAATTAAGGTCTTTGTTCCTGTGTGCTTTTTATGTTTCTTTTGGAGTAACGACTTCTTCCTGGCAGAGTGGCCTTTCCGAGCATGTTGATACAGCACTCGTTTCACTGTGGATAATGACACACGCTTACCAGCTTCCGCCAGCATCTTCACAAGGTCTTTTGCTTTTGTTCTAGGGTTGAGATGCACATGTCTGACCAAAGCATGTTGATCTCTGGTAACCAGAACCCATCTGCCTTAAAACATTCTCTGTCTCTCTCGCATTTGGCAAATATAAATAATTTTGGTAATCCTAATTGACCTAAAAGTGGAAAGGTTTATTCTGATTTAATGCAATCTATATAATGTCTCTAGCACCAAGATGAACAAGGTCTGGACATAGGGAAAGAAGTGTTGTCATGGGGTCAAGAGTAGTAAACAAGTTGTGAATCATCAAACACTGGTACAAAATAAACTTAAAAAAAAAAATGGTCCAACTAAAAATACCTAAGAGTGAATATGATTTCATTTTTATTTTATCCACCATGGAAAGTCATGAAACTTTACAAATTGCTTTTTTACAGAATTTGTATTAAATCCTGTTAAAAAAAATTGCATGTGAATGGCTTACACTGATTCTTCCAAATCTATTTTCCTGCTTGAATTAATATCCGAACATACTTATTTGGAGTACAGATGATGGCAGTGATGGGTCCCACCCCTGTTTCCTCCTCTGATTTTTGTGTTTAGCACAATAGGCTCCGGCAGCAGCTTATACCCAGCGTTAGTGACACAGGTGCTGACGTGGGAGGCAGCACGGTGGCTCAGTGGTTAGCACTGCAGCCTTGCAGCACTGGGGTCCTGGGTTCTAGTCCCACTCAGGACACCATCTGCAAGGAGTTTGTATGTTCTCCCCGTGTTTGTGTGGGTTTCCTCTGGGTTCTCCGGTTTCCTCCCACACTCCAAAAAACATAACATACTGATAGGGAATTTAGATTGTGAGCCCCAATGGGGACAGTGTTGCCAATGTATGTAAAGCGCTGTGGAATTAATAGTGCTATATAAGTGAATATATATATATATATATATATATATATATATATATATATATATGTGTCCCTTTCACTGCCATCATCCGTTCTCCAAATGAGTACATTCTGATATCAATGCAGCTGAGGGCAGGAAAATAGATTTGGGAAAAAGCAGAGGATTGGAAGCCACTTACATGCAATTTTTTGTACAGCAATGAAGGCAAATCTCTTTATAAAGTAATTTGCAAAGTTTCATAACTTTCCATGCTGGAAAAAAATACAAAAAAATAAAAAAATAAGATTAGTTACTCTTTAAATGAAAGCACTATCCGGTAACAAAATGTTACTGCTCTACAAGATATCAGAAATAACAATCTGTAATCTGCCGATGGTGCCTGTAGGAAAATAGTCAATGTAGATCACCACTGAGATAATAAGTAATTCAAAAAATACAAAAATTTTGCAATGGACTTCTCTACTATAGTCTGTAACCAACGGCTAAACCCGGAGCTTCACTTTAAGAACGAGACAATACACTACAGTCATTTCTTATCTGACATGATTGTGCAGAGGCGCGGGATACCTTTCCTGATCCCAGCATAGGTGCTGTTAAGTCCGCTGCGTTTCTTGCGATGACGGTACAACCAGATGCTAAATACCATCAGGATGATCCAGCAAGCCGCACCGATCCCGGCAATGAAGGCCGGCTGCTTCACCACGTCTGATATCTGCTGGGCAAGACTGACTTGATCCCCGGGAGGCACTGGGTTTCCAAAGGAATCTATAAAAAAAAGAGACAATTTTGTAGATTTTTCCACTGATAGGTAAACATTAAAATCAGGCTGGGCCGGGGAGCGATCGTGTCTCCAGCCCTCCTGTTAGGGTCTTCTGCAAAAAAGCTCACATTTTCCATTGATGTCCATTATACTCAATACTCGACTTGAGCCCGTCCGAGCATTCCACCTGTGAAATCCGAATATCGAACACTCGAGCATGATTGTGCTCACTCATCATTAATAGTTATCATAGTCTCCTCTTATAGCCATCCTTCTATAAGTGCAGTAAAGTCTCCTAATCACGACATATCTAACCTGAGATACCAATTAATGATGAGCGAGCACTACAATGAGCGAGTGCTCGGTACTTGTAATGAGCAATTGGATGCTGAGTTCCCCATTGACTTCCATTATACTCGGTTACTCCAGTTGCACCAATCCGAGCATCCAACTGCTCATCACGAGTACCGAGCTCCTGCACATGGTAGTGCTCGCTCATCATTATTCGTTACAAGTGCCGAGCACCTGCGCATAGAAGTGCTCACTCATCACTACACATTACGAGTACCGAGCACCAGAGCATGGTAGTGCTTGCTCATCTTTACTAGTTACGAGTACTGAGCATCCGAACAGGGAAGTACTCGCTGACCGCTACACATTGCGAGTACCGAGCATCGTACTCACTATGAGTACTGAGCACCCAAGCATGGTAGTGCTCGCTCATCATTACTCGATATGAGTACTCAGAGTCAGCACCCAAGCATGGCAGTGTTCGTCATCAGTACTGGGTATGAGTACTGATCACCCGAGCATGGTAGTGCTCACTCATTACTCGGTATGAGTACTGAGCACCCGAACATGGTAGTGCTCACTCATCATTACTCGTTAGTAGAGTTGAGTGGATCACTCATAATCCGGGTCCGACGGATCCGGATCGGGTTGCCGCAGAAGTCCGGATCCGATCCGGAATCCGCGGCCATGTAAATCAATGGAGAGAGAGAGAGAGAGAGAGAGAGAAAAAAAAAGAAAAAAATCGGATCCGGGTCGTGCACCCCGAATCCAGGGTACTTGTCGGACTCGGATCGGGCACTCAAACCGTGTGGATCCGGATTTTGCAGATCCGGGTCCGCTCAACACTACTCGTTAGGAGTACAAGGAACCCAAGCATAGTAGTGCTCATTCATCATTATTCATTATGAGTACTGAGCACCCCGAGCATGGTAGTTCTCACTCATCAGTACTGGGTATGAGTTTCGAGCACCCGAGCATGGTAGTGCCCACTCATCACTAATGCCAATAGAAGTATGAGTATGAACGCGCCACAACAATAGACTATTGAATTTAGAGCTGTGATCACAACCAGTTTTCAGATAGTTGAGGGCCTCTTCTATATCCCCTGGGGATTCTTTACCCCACTGATTCTGAGGTTTTCTAGGCGGTCGGCGCAGCCTTGTCTATAGCGTGTACAGTCTATGTTACTGTACTATATCTCCATACGCTCAGTTCAGCAGCCTTTGTTCAGAGTTCAGTAGTTTTCATTGCTTGGAGCTAAACATATGTTAAGACATGAAAGCCAATTAACAGGATTGAAAGGAGCAATAAACATCTAAAACAACCGGTGTTGAAGCATCCGAAGCCTCAGAGGAAGAAGAATGTATATGTTATGTCATGAGTGCTATGAATAGTTTTCTTTCTCCACTTCTATGTCTTCCCTAAAAGTCTTTGAACTGATGCCTTGTCGTGTTGGTCGCAATAAGGAGATATAGGTTTTATGGTTATAGAAAGAAGAAGGGCTAAAAAAAAAAAGAACATGACCGAGAACATGTCCCTTAAGATCAATGTGTTCAGACACCCTCTGTTTCAGCTTCTGAGAGAAAGCCCAAGACCTAACCTGATCATACACATTAGATGGGTTGAACCCACTGGCTTAGGTTACCATACACACTACACAGCAGTAGGACATCACCTTTCTTTCCTGAACCCCTCCCCCCGGTACACATGTATGATCGGTTTGGTCAAGCGTGCATGAGTTTGTTGTAGGGAGAAAGGGATGAACTGCTGCCAGACACCCCTGACAGTGGCTCATGGCCTGTAGACTCTCCAGTAGAACAGATTGATCTGGAATGGTGAAATCCAACTACTCGACCCTTATCTCCCCTGACATTTGGTGTACTGGGAGACATGGGGGAATCCGATACACTTAAGAAGGTTGGACAAGTCCCCCCAAAATCATTTTGTACTAAGAACATGGGCATCATGATCAGCTGAACATACTTATAGCAAAGTGGGAGATTATATAATTTTAATGGCTGGATTTTTGCCTATTTTGCTTCTTCTAAAGCCAGATTTACACCTTACAATTAGGTGTGCGATCTCGTATGCGATGTGACACGCCCAGGTCGCATATGTGATTGAATGAGATTGCACGTAGGTCGTTCATTTGCTGTCACACGAGCGTTAGTAGTCTATGTTAAATTGATCAATTTTGTGTGCGATCCTTTAGATCATGTGTTCTGTGACGTATGCATTGGGCACCCTTTTTTTTTTTATTTATTGACTTTCCAAGCGTGTGTAATGTAGAGATGCGTTTTTACTATGTCATCTGCCATTCAGCTCTGCTACATGGCCGCTGACAGCAGACACAGACAGCCATGTAGCAGCGGTGAATGTTAGTTCACAGCAGACACAGACAGAGCCGCACTGTCAGAATGAACTCGGGTGAACCTCACCCGACTTCATCCTCATACCGCGGCTCTGTCTGTGTCGCGTCCCGATTAGCGGTCACCTGTGAAGGACTCACCGGTGACCGCTAATCTCCTGAGTAACTGAATTGAGCAGCCCTCTCTCATATACTCACCGATCCCCGGCGCTGCACGGCATTCACACTGCTCCGGCGGCTTTTACTATTTTGAAAAAGCCGGCCGCCCATTAAACAATCTCATATTCCCTGCTTTCCCCGCCCACCGGCGCCTATGATTGGTTACAGTGAGACACGCCCCCACGCTGAGTGAAAGGTGTCACACTGCACCCAATCACAGCAGCCGGTGGGCGTGTCTATACTGTGTAGTGAAATAAATAATTAAATAATTAAAACAAACGGCGTGCGGTCCCCCCCAATTTTAAAACCAGCCAGATAAAGCCATACGGCTGAAGGCTGGTATTCTCAGTATGGGGAGCTCCACGTTATGGGGAGCCCCCCACCCTAACAATATCAGCCAACAGCCGCCCAGAATTGCCGCATACATTAGATGCGACAGTTCTGGGACTGTACCCGGCTCTTCTCGATTTGCCCTGGTGCGTTGGCAAATCGGGGTAATAAGGAGTTATTGGCAGCCCATAGCTGCCAATAAGTCCTAGATTAATCATGTCAGGCGTCTATGAGACACCTTCCATGATTTATCTGTAAATTACAGTAAATAAACACACACGCCCGAAAAATCCTTTATTATAAATAAAAAACACAAACATATACCCTGGTTCACTACTTTAATCAGCCCCAAAAAGCCCTCCATGTCCGGTGTACTCCAGGATGCTCCAGAGTCGCTTCCAGCGCTGCTGCATGGAGGTGACCGGAGCTGCAGCAGACACAGCCGCTCCGGTCACCTCCACACAGCAACTGAAGACAGCAGCGCGATCGGCTGAGCTGTCAGTGAGGTTACCCGCTGTCACTGGATCCAGCGGTGGATGCAGCGGTGGCCGCGGGTAACCACAGTGACAGCTCAGCTGATCGCGCTACTGACCGCTGCTCCTCTCACCTCCACACAGCAACTGAGGTGAGAAGCGTGATGAGCTGAGCTGTCACTGTGGTTACCCGCGGCCACCGCTGCATCCACCGCTGGATCCAGTGACAGCGGGTAACCTCAGTGACAGCTCAGCTGATCGCGCGGCTGTCTTCAGTTGCTGTGTGGAGGTGACCGGAGCGGCTGTGTCTGCTGCAGCTCCGGTCACCTCCATGCAGCAGCGCTGGATGCGACGCTGGACCATCCTGGATTACGCCGGACATGGAGGGCTTTTTGGGGCTGATTAAAGTGGTGAACCAGGGAATGTGTTTGTGTTTTTTATTTCTAATAAAGGATTTTTTGGGGTGTGTGTGTTTATTTACTGTAATTTACAAATTAATCATGGAAGGTGTCTCATAGACGCCTGACATGATTAATCTAGGATTTAGTGGCAGCTATGGGCTGCCAATAACTCCTTATTACCCCGATTTGCCAACGCACCAGGGCAAATCGGGAAGAGCCGGGTACAGTCCCAGAACTGTCGCATATAATGTATGCGGCAATTCTGGGCGGCTGCTGACTGATATTGTTAGGGTGGGGGGCTCCCCATAACGTGGAGCTCCCCATCCTGAGAATACCAGCCTTCAGTCGTATGGCTGTATCTGGCTGGTTTTAAAATTGGGGGGGACCGCACGCCGTTTTTTTTAATTATTTAATTATTTATTTCACTACACAGTATAGACACGCCCACCGGCTGCTGTGATTGGGTGCAGTGTGACACCTGTCATTCAGCGTGGGGGCGTTTCTCACTGTAACCAATCATAGGCGCCGGTGGGCGGGGAAAGCAGGGAATACAAGATTGTTTAATGGGCGGCCGGCTTTTTCAAAACAGTAAAAGCCGCTGGAGCAGTGTGAATGCCGTGCAGCGCCGGGCCGGGGATCGGTGAGTATATGAGAGAGGGGGGTAAGAGGGATAGACTGACATGGACAGAGAGTGAGGGACAGAGATAGTGACGGACTGACAGAGATTAGTGAATGACAGACATTGTGAGGCGCTTCAGAACGCAGCTTTTCAGCTGCGCTCTGAAGCAGACCTTTTTTAAGCTGCGGTGCAGAGCGCACACCTGCGCACATAGCCTCAGACATCAAAATCGTATGAGGGATGTCACATGTTACAATTGACTAGGTTCATACAACAAAACGTCCAATGTATGAGGAATAAACGACGTGTATGCGATCACCGTATTTTCGTTCAATCCTGATCACATGTAGATGTCACACGCAAATACGTCACGAACGATGCCGGATGTGCGTCACTTACAACTTGACCCCGACGACGGATTGAAAGATTTATTGAAGTGTGTAAAGCAGGCTTAAGGAGGCAGCTTGCTGCAGGAGAAACCTTCCACCCTTGCTCTGCTTTCAATGCACACCAAGCAATGTTAATGGCAACCCATCAATAACAAATTCTTAAAATCAGTATTTTGTGTTACATGTATTTTTTTTTTATTTGCCAATTTTTTTTATTTCTTTTTCACTTCACAATCTTTATTAATAAATAAAATTAGTATTCTTGCAATTTTCACTGGCTACTTGGGCTTTTTTAGACTCCTTCTTCCTGACCTTTATGCACAGTTGATTACACAGAAGCCACCAATCAGAACAGGCGATGTCACAGCTTCCCTGCTCCCCCTGCCTTCAGAATTGCCTTTGCACACGCACATTAGATGATTCAATAAACAGGGTTGGGTTGGTTCATTGTGGTTAATGTACGTGTGCAATTCAGGAAACAATGGGAAGTTAAAAGGGGTCAAAAGTGGCCATTTTCACACCAAGTGGCGAATGTGAAAATGACAAGATTTTGAGTCATTTTTAATGTAGATTGTGATATGGAAAAAAAAAAAGCAATGCCAAAAATAAATAAATTACATTTACCACAATAGAACATTTTCTGATGATCGCCCCCCTAAAGGTCCACCACCTAACCTGCAGACAGCCATCTTTAAATCCCACCAGACTGTTCATTACAGATTTTCCTGTATATTTCCCAGTCGGTTTATCCATCCAGTCTTAGGCGGGCTTTGCACGTTGCGACATTGCAAGCCGATGCTGCGATGTCGCACGCAATAGTCCCCGCCACCGTCGCAGGTACAATATTTTGTGATAATTATCGCTACGCCAGCTTCACATGCACTCACCTGCCCTGCGACCGTCGCTCTGGCCGGCGACCCGCCTCCTTCCTAAGGGGGCGGGTCGTGCGGCGTCATAGCGACATCACACGGCAGGCGGCCAATAGCGGCGGAGGGGCGGAGATGAGCAGGATGTAAACATCCCGCCCACTTCCTTCCTTCCGGCGGCAGGTAGGTGATGTTCCTCGCTCCTGCGGCTTCATACACAGCGATGTGTGCTGCCGCAGGAACGAGGAACTGCATCGTACCTGTCGCGGCACCGGCATTATGGAAATGTCGTTGAATGCACCGATGATACGATAACGACGCTTTTGCGCTCGTTCATCGTATCATCTATCATTTACATACTACGATGTCGAAAGTGACGCCGGATGTGCGTCACTTTCGATTTGACCCCACCGACATCGCACGTGCGATGTTGCAACGTGCAAAGCCGCCCTTACTCTTTGGAGTCTTTCTAAGACATCTCACATCAGAGCGGAGAATGATACAAGTGTTTGTTCCTCCGCTGCTTTATAAATAAGTAAATAACCGTCATGAGCCATGAATCAAGCTTCCAATCTCCCCTAATACCTCGTGATTGACTGACGAGACGCCGTCACCTTTGTCCTGTGTATCTTGCAACAATAGCAATAAGTGCTTGTAAATCTGACTGTGCATATTGCAGCATCCCACAAGCACTTAACACTTGGCAGGATGGTGAAGCCATGCATCAAGCGGAAGCAATGGCAGCAAATGTATTTGGGAACAGGTCCTGGGGTGAGGAACGCTGGATATACAATTGGCAGTGGGGATGCTGAGCTAAAAGGGACAAAAAAATGCAATAAGCACATCGGATCAGTCGGTCCATACTACTGATCTCTTAAGATTCTTGTCGGAAACAACATTTTTTCTATATTTTGTGCTGGATTTCTTCATTATTTGTGTATCACCTGATTGATGGTAAGGTAGAAGGTGATCGAGATCTACTAGTAAAGTGCTGAGGGTGCAGCAATGTACAAAGCAAAGGATGGTTACTGAAGGAGTGGGATATACAAGGCCCGAAAACCCACAAGATGGTTTGTAGGAGGTGGTCAGTGGCGCAGTGTGGGGTGCTAGTGCATGAACAAGTAGGTTGCACCCTTCATCTCCTGAGATTTTTACACCAGACCAATAATGAACCCCTTATTTCACTAAAGTGCATGAATTATCATTTAGTGTTTTGAATTTTTTCAGCTCTGGAGTGGTGCTTTAAATTTAAGTCCCCTGACCCCTATCTTCTACTCCCTCCCCACCCCCTACATCTTCACTTTTCACTGACACCGCTCCAGTCCCATGGTGCCATCTTGTTCCCATAACTTCTCAGTGGCCGGACTTCAAACGTTGCGACACAGGCTCTCAATGCAAGTCTATGTGTGCCAGAACGAGGCTCCCATAGACTTTTATTGAACTATGACCTCCGGAGCGCTCCATAAAACACTGGAGCTGCCGGCAGGTCACAAATTCCTAGAGGCCAACCAGAGAGGCGGTGATAGATTAAACTGCCGGAAGGTGAGTACAAGTTAAGGGACTGGGGGCTTAGATTTAAGACACCACAACAGCAGTGCAATACAATAAAAACACTGGAGTGGTGCTTTAGGAGAATATATTATAGTTTACCCTTTAGTTCTTGTTCTTTTTCCTGCTTTTTATTAAAATCTGGCAAAAAAATAAAACATTGTTTAATTTTTTTTCTCCCTATAACAAAATCTGGATCTAACCCAAGCCTTAAGTGAATCTATCCGTAATCCTAGCATCATTCCTAACATCAAACCTAAGCCTAGTAAGGGACAAAAAAAGTGGACGAAGTTAAAATCCACTTTTAGGAATGAAGGTAGACAGAATTGACTCATGTGCATTGATTCCATACTGTCTTCATTCTTTGCCTGCTCAACTACTATCATTTTAGTTGCTGCCTATGCAGAGCACAGCAGGCAAGATGAGTTTACCATAAGACCTGAGAGGATCCGGGAGGGTAAAAAAAAATTCTCCTCTCTTTGGCCCTCTTTTAACTTGCCCACCACCGATCCTCTGATGGAAGAGAGAAGAGCTTATCTTCTTTGTGGCTCACTAATAATGTTTGACATTAATTGCACCCCATGTAATAGCGTGAGGCATAGTGAATGGAAGGCTTGGCCGGAAAAAAGATGCGCTCCTCTCCCTTCTATGAGAGGACTGGCGGTGATGGAACTGGTACTGGTAAGACCGAGAAGAGGTGTCACACGGAGGTCTTTACAAACATCGTCGACTGTCATGGCAGCATCGGGATCTGTTCAGACTACTGATTCTGACACTTCACCCAATAACTTCTTTGGTGTCTGCAATCAGTGCAGGCAGACTCGGAGGTCGACTAACAGATTGGTAGTTCTTATGCTATCAAGAATTAATCTTTGCTGATCTGCTTGTGAGTCTCCTTTGATCACATGTTGTGGGGTAACCAATCACATCTGCTCCCCTCCTATATATGCTGGCTAGATCCTGCCTTCTATGCCAGCTATAGTTTATCTAAACTGGTATAGTTCATCTCAGGTAAGATGTTGTGATCCAGACTAACTGGTGGTTGTTGTAATACTTGTTCTTGTGTGCGGTTGTGGAGTTAACCCTTGTTGCCTTTTTGTTACTACCTTCCTGCTCTTGCTTTTCTTCTGAGTCTCTCATTGTTTGTTCCTGTGAGTTTGCAGTGTGCCAGAGTTCGGATTTTCCCCTGCCTGCCTTTATTTGTGTTGCCATCTCACTTCTGCCCTTTCCTTCCCTGGTGGAAGGGAGGAGTTAGTTTAGTTCTGGTCAGGAACATATGACTCAGCCATCTCCACCACTAGGGGTAACCCTGAGGTAAGAGCTAACCTAGGGACCCCTAATGTGAGGGGCAACATAGGAATCCCTGTCCACCGCTCTCCTACAGTCATTTTTTTTAACCCTTCCCCAGTCCTGTATAATTCAGCATATTGTAATATATATATATATAAGCTAAGCACAAAGGCAGGGCCATCGGACCCTGAACAGGCTAGGAGTCGCCGACAATGGTCAAATCCGAAAGTGACCGGAACCCCAGGGGTTTCCTAACAACCAAGACCCGACAGAAGGCAACAGTCCACACCGTGAGGATACACAGCCACCGCCACAGGCTAGAGATCCAAGGGCCAGCGCCTGCGGGCAAAACGGGCTCCTTCAGCACCTATACGCCGGGGAGCGGACTACCGGTGGGCAACATTCTAACAAGGTGCAGGGAAAGACAGCCACCATCAGCCGTCCGGGGAGAGCACAAACACTGCAGCCGGCTGCGAGACCCGTCTATCCAGCCGCTTGGGTTACCAGAGACTCTGTCATTGACTACCTGAGTGAGTACACCAGTGCCATCTGGCACCGTGCCGCACTGCCCCTGCAACAATGCACCCCAGCCATCCAGCCTCCCCGTCACACCACCGGGCCCCGGGATCACCAGCCCCTACCCACGGAGGGGACAACATCCTAGCTGCTCCCTACCATCGCTCCCGGGATCCCCGTTACCAGCAGCGGTGGTGCCCTTTATCACCACGACCCGTGGGTGATGTCACGAACTATCTCCCAAAACAAACCACCCCCTTTTCACTCGTGGACGAGGAGCGCTGCTCGAGTCTCTGGGTCCGACCCACCGCTCGAGCCACCGAGCAGCAACAGTAGCCCCGGACCCGAACGTGGCGAGCGCGTCCCCTTCGCCTGCGAAAACTTGGCGTCTGCGAACAGGATTAGAACCAATCTACCTACCAGTAGAAGTGCGCCTTGCAGTCCCCGCCAGCGGCGTCCGGCCGAAAAATTTGAAGTACCGCCATCTTTGGCGCGAAGATTTCCCACTCGAGCGTCTTCCCCGAGCAGGGAAGGCGCGTAAGTGAAGCCCCGCCCCCAATGAGGAAGTGCTAGAAAGAACTAAGGGGGGACGGGTGAAGAATGGCGGCATGTAACTAGCGCCGCAGAGTGCAGGGACGCCAGGACTCTGCCTAAACCCGTTCCTGGACCCAGCAGCAAGATGTGCCAGGAGCTACAGGCCACAGTCCACTCCATGATGGCGGAGTGGATGTCGGAGATGAAGGGCCTGGTTGCAACCGTGCGGGCATGTGAAGTAGAGGTGGTCTCCGAGGAGCGGGTAAGTGACCCACGCCCCTATGTTCCCTAGGGAACGGCCGCTGCGGCTGAGGGGCCCGGCCTGCTGCCATCCACCACGCCACCTCCCTCACTGCCCATGCCCGCGGCCACCAACCCGACCGACCCGTTAATCCTGTCACCTGTAGCGGAGCCCGCAGCATCTGAGGGAGAGGGCCCAGACCTGGGGCCCCCGGGCCTTACCTTTGTCACCGCCCTGGCACCCGTCCCGGCTTCCATCCCGGCTGCGACGGAGATGACGACGACCCCGGCAGTCCGCCCGGCCGCAACGGAGGCGATCATCGCCCAGAAGCCAGCACTGCAAGTCCCGCTGACTGCTCCCAGACACCCGGCCTCGGCTGAGGCACGGCAGGGATGTAGCTGCCAAGCGGCAGAACAGGCCACGTCACAGCGGGGTCCCTCGTTATCGAAAGTGCCGGTCGTAGCCGGAACGGAGAGATTCCATATGGGCCCATCCCCCACACACGTTGACCTGGAGCAGGTTGAAAATGCTCCATGCTGGGAGCGGCAGCCACGGCGGCTGCGCCACAAGATCACTGTTTAAAGAGAAGAGTGTTAAAAGGTAGCGGTTCCCGGCTACCATGTTAAAGTCCCCGTTGGGACCTACAGTTATTTTATAGCAGAACTGAGCTGTTGAAGCGCCTGTCCCCGTGGGAACTCTTATGTGTTTCCACAAGCCCCTTCAAAGACAAGGCCGAGAACTTGCAGGCCAACCACGAACTTGTGGTCTTGTAAATAGTTTGCTGGGCTGTGTTCTGTTACTGCCTCCAGAGAGGCAGATTGGAGGAAGGACCCGCAGCAGAGTAGGCTGGGGTCCGGCCACCACCAGGACCGGTGGCCATCCCCAGGGGTCAGGGCTCCCCCTGGACGTGGGGTCCCCTGAAATGACAGCCGGGTGCGAGACACCGTACCTGTTCCCGCTTGGATGACCTGGAACTGAGTTCCTGCTTCCGGACTGGGGAAGAGGGGTGCTGCCCATTTCTTAGGGGCAGTATCAAGGTGTAGGTTGCTTGGGTGGGGAAGCGGAGGAACATGAACCCGTCCGTTATTATTAAAAATGTTTTTATGCTGTTTTGCAATGTTAAAGTGCCATGCCTCCCGTCAGGAAAGATTTAAAAATATGCTTGTGTTAAATGTTTTACATGTTAAATTATCTTTTTCAGAAAAATAAAACCGGTGATGGACGGACAGCCCACGGACGGTCTGCATTTCACCAAGGGGGAATGTGACGCCCTGGACTAGCCAGGTAGTCACAGACATAACATCACACACACACCCTCCCCGGGATAGTCACACCAGTCAGACACAAAACCCTTGTTGCCTCCCTCCAGGGTCTGATGCCCACACCAGGTGGGGTGGAGCCAGGCGGTTGGCCCCACCCACCGAGGAGTTCACAGGCCTGGAGGCGGGAAAAAGAGACAGATTGAGTTTGGAGGTGAAAGTGAGAGGACAGACCCTGTCTGTGTCTGGGTTGGAGCCCAGGCACTGTCAGCAAGGTTGGCAGACGGTGGTGGCCATCTGCAGGAGTTAGTGGATCTCTGTAGAACCGTAGGACCGGGGTCAGGCGGTGGCCCGCCGGTACCGAACCGGGGAGCGGAGTGAAGCTAAGCACAAGGCAGGGCCATCGGACCCCGAACAGGCTAGGAGTCGCCGACAACGGTCAAATCTGAAAGTAACCGGAACCCCAGGGGTTTTCTAACAACCAAGACCTGACAGAAGGCAACAGTCCACACCGTGAGGATACACAGCCACCGCCACAGGCTAGAGATCCAAGGGCCAGCGCCTGCGGGCAAAACGGGCTCCTTCGGCACCTATACGCCGGGGAGCGGACTACCGGTGGGCAACCACAGGAGTCAGAACATTCTAACAAGGTACAGGGAAAGACAGCCACCATCAGCCGTCCGGGGAGAGCACAAACACTGCAGCCGGCTGCGGGACCCGTCCATCCAGCCGTTTAGTTTACCAGAGACTCTGTCATTGACTACCTGAGTGAGTACACCAGTGCCATCCGGCACCGCGCCGCGCTGCCCCTGCAACCCTGCACCCCAGCCATCCAGCCTTCCCGTCACACCACCGGGCCCCGGGATCACCAGCCCCTACCCACGGAGGGGACAACATCCTAGCTGCTCCCTACCATCGTTCCCGAGATCCCCGTCACCAGCAGCGGTGGTGCCCTTTATCACCACGACCCGTGGATGGCGTCACGAACTATCTCCCAAAAAAACCACCCCCTTTTCACACGTGGACGAGGAGCGCTGCTCGAGTCTCCGGGTCCGGCCCACCGCTCGAGCCACCGAGCAGGACCCGAGCGTGGTGAGCGCGTCCCCTCCGCCCGCGACATATATAATATTTATTCATTTATATAGCGCTGTTAATTCCTCAGCGCTTTACATACATTGGCAACACAGTCCCCATTGGGGCTCACAATTTAAATTCCCTATCTGTATGTCTTTCTAGTGTGGGAGGAAACTGGAGTACCCGGAAGAAATCCACGCAAACACGGGGAGAGCATACACACTCCTTGCAAGACTGCAGTGCTAACCACTGAGCCACCGTGTCGCCCAGTGTATGGTTAGAGTTATTAGAGATACCTTCTAGTAGTATAGCCTCATCCAGTACGTACGCAGGTAACTGCAGCCAAGTGCCTGCGATATCCACCCGATGGATCCGGGCTCACAATCGACCTGATCTGACGACCCGAAGCTTTCGCGATCCTTTGAGCAGAGCGGCCCAGTCCGTGTATCAGGTCGGGCTCCTATGCTGTGATACCGCGCCTGTATCGCCCAGGTTCACTGATTTCACAGCTATTTGGCAGCCCTGGTGTGGGGGGAGGATCGGGTTTTATGAGGCCGGTCAGTGACGGGATTTGTATCTTGCCAGCTGGGCAAAGCGATATAAAATCTACCATGACTAATGCATTTATACCGCCACTCTATATCCCATCCTCCGCCCGAGCGCAGCTGAAATATAGAAAAGTGGAACAGAGTTGTAATTTTAAGACAACAGAATTTACTCCTTAATTCCCTTGGCTTTGTGTCTTGTAAGTTGTTGAAATGTTACTAAGAACAAAACAAGTGTCTGACAAAATTTATATAGGAAACACAAGACCAGAAAAGAGACTATTTCACTGGAAGCAGATATTAAGGGTTAATATTCAATGACAGCAAGCAGATATATTGCAAGTTAAGTGGATTCATATTCATATAGGTTTAGTGAGCAGACCCGTAACATTTTATTATTTGATTCCAGCGATGTGCCACTTACTGGGCTGTTTGCTGTAGTTTGAAAAAAATCAATGTTTTATTGACAGGACATTCCCACTAAAGGACTAATCAACCTGCTGCTGCGTAGTCCAGCCTTTCTGCCTATGAACAGTGTGAACAGAAAATGGTGTGGACGGGGATATACAGAGCTGAGCATTGATAGAACTGGTAGATCTAGGAGATAAAACAGTGATTTTATCAAAACTACACCAAGCAGCCCAGTAAGTGACACATCACTGGAATCAGGATCTCTGCCCCTACATTATACTGCTCTCATATGCGAAAGCAAAAACCTAGTGACAGATTCCCATAAGGGGAATCTGTCACCAGGTTTTTATTACCTAATCTGATTACAACATAATGTAGGGGCATGGATCCTGATTCCAGTGATGTGTCACTTACTGGGCTGTTTGCTGTCATTGTGATAAAATCACTGATTAATCAGCAGTAAATTATCATTACAGGACTACTTGGTGTGCTGCAGGTAGTCCAGCATATTCCTGACCTCTGAGTTGGATCTGCAGCAGAGAAAACATTCAGTTTATCAGAATAACAGCAAACCGCTCAGTAAGTGACACATCACTGGAATAAGGGTCTCTGTCTGCATATTTTTTTTGCAGTTTCACAGCACTTGGACTTTTTTTCACGTTTTCCCGAACACTGCATGGTAAAATTAATGGTTTCTTGAAAAAGTACAAGTTGTCTCGCAAAAACACAAGCGCATATATGGTTATGTTGACGGAAAAAATAAAAAAAGATAAAAAAAGTTATGGCTCTTGAAAGAAAGAGAAAAAACGAAAACGAAAAATTGCCGGTTGGTGAAGGGGTTAAAATGATGCACCTATGAAAAAACTAACATTTATTTACTAAAATCTGAAATATACAGACACTAAAGTTATGTTTCCAGGAATTAAATATTTTATTCTTCATTTAGCAAAAAAAAAAAAAAAATATATATATATATATATTTATTACATATAGATGTAACTTGTGAAGGGACACAGAGGACAGGAACATGGGATGGGGTTTTTTTTGAGTAAAGGGCGCCCTCTAGTGGACATATCCAGTATTATTCATTGCTGGCTATGGTAAAGAGTGAAAGAAAAGTTGGCCTTAAAAAAAAAAAAAAAAAAAAGTCAACGGAAAATGACAGCTGGTATATTTTAATTCCCTGGTTCTATAAAATGTACAATAAATTAATAAGCAAATATATTAGTGAATTTGAACAGTAACTTAACGGATTTAAGCATCTCCTGATATGAAATTAATGAGTATATACAGGACCTTGAAAAATTATTCATACCCCGTGAACGTTTTCCCATTTTTTCACATTACACCAACAAACATAAATGTATTTTATTGGGATTTTATGACATATATCAACACTATGTGCAAGTATTTGTGAAATATACAGGAAATTTACATAGTTTTCTAAATATTTTAAATCTACAAATCTGAAAATTATGACTTGCATTTGTATTCAGCCCCCCCCGAGTTAATACTTTGTAGAAACACCTTTTGCTGTAATTTCTGCAGCAAGTCTTTTGGGGTTTGTCTCTATGGCTTTGCACATCTAGAGGCCAACATTTTTGCCCATTCTTTTATGCTGTAGCTCAGTGAGATTGGATGGAGGCGTCGGTGAGCAGCAAATCTCAAGTCTCTCCATGGATTCTCAAATCAATTTTGGCCTGGACTGTGACTGGGCCATTCACACACATGAATATGCTTTGATGTAAACCATCCATTGTAGCTCTTGCAGTATGTATAAGGTCAGTGTCCTGCTGGAAAGTGAACCTAGGCCCCAGTCTCAAGTGTTTTGCAGCCTTTAACAGGTTTTCCTCCAGGATTGCCCTGTGCTTAGATACATCCATCTTCCCATCAACTCTGACTAGCTTGCCTGTCCCTGCTGAAGAAAAGCTTCCCTACAGCATGATACTGCCACCACCATGTTTGACTGTGGGAATGGTATTTTTAAGGCGATCAGCAGCGTTAGATTTCTGCCACACACAGTGTTTTTCATTTAGCCATAAATGTTCTACTTTGGTCTCTTCTGACCACAGCACCTTCTTCCACATGCCATGTAGGAGATACAGCTAGCATGTAGAACTAGGTGGGAAATCCTGGAGGAAAACCAATTAGAGGCTCTAAAATACTTGATACTGGGGAGTAGGTTCACCCTCCATCAAAACAACGACCCCAAACATCCTGCCAGAGCTACAATGGATGGTTTAGATCACAGCATATTCATGTGTGTGAATGGCCCAGTCACAGTCAAGACTGAAATCACATTGAGAATCTGTGACAACACATGAATATTGCTTTTCACAGACGCTTCACTCCAATCTCACTGAGTTAAGGGTGCTTTGCATGGTGCGACATCGCTAGGGATTGCTAGCAATGTCACGAGCGATAGCACCCGCCCCCCCGTCGTTTGTGCAGCATGTGGTGATTGCTGCCATAGCAAACATTATCGCTACGGCAGCGTCACACGCACATACCTGTTCAGCGACGTCGCTGTTGCTGCCGAACAATCCCTCCTTCAAGGGGGAGGTGCGTTCGGCGTCACAGCGACGTCACAAAACGACCGCCCAATAGAAGAGGAGGTGCAGAGATTAGCGGTCGGAACATGCCGCCCACCTCCTTCCTTCCTCCTTTCCGATGGACGCAGATAGGATGATGTTCGTCGTTCCTGCGGTGTCACACACAGCGATGTGTGCTGCCGCAGGAACGACGAACAACCTGCGGAATGAAACACTAACGACATTATGATTTGGAGTGACGTGTCAACGATCAACACGCTGTGATGTCGCTAACGACGCCAGATGAGCGCCACAAACACCGTGACCTCGACGATAAACCATTAGCGATATCGCAGCGTGTAAAGCACCCTTTAGAGCTATTTTGTAAAGTAGAATAGGCAAACTTTAAACCTCTAGTTGCGCAAAATTGGTAAAGAGAAACCCTAAAGACTTGCAGCAGTAATTGCAGCAAAATATGGTCCTACACAGTATTATCTTAGGGGGCTGAATACAAATGCACATCACAATTTTCAAATTCATATTTTTTTAAATATTTAGAAAACAATGTATCATTTCTCTTACATGCCACAAACACTTGCTAATTTGTCTTGGTATATCACATGAAATTCCAATAAAATACATTTTATCTATGTGCTCACGTCGCTTTTTTATGTGTTTCTTTTCTGCACACAAAAAGCATGTTTTGGCAGGAAAAAAGCAGCTGAAAAAGCACACTTTTTTATTGCATTTGCGCCTTTTTTCACTTCACTTTTTTCCTGCTTTTTTTGGTGCTTTAATTAGTCATGGGAATCACGGGGGTTCAGGAGCCATACCCATGCGATCGCCACCGGGTCTCTAGCTGAGGTTACATCCAGGACCTGGCTTTCTCTGCCTGGAGCGGTCCCTGCGCCGCTCCCAGTAGTTTAACCCTCGGAATGCTACAATCAATGCAATTACAGGATTCAGAAGGCAGAGAGAGGGATCACTTACCTCTCCCTGGTGATAGGGTCCCTGTAATGCGATCACAGGGACCCGATCGCCGGCTTGGTAACCCTGGGTCGTCACCATGATGACCCCGGGTTACTGAGCTACTGGGAGCCTCACACACTATGCTGTATGCACAGTGTGTGAGTCAAAGTGCTGCGATATGCTCCCCTGTAGGGATAAAGCATTGCAGGGCATAGTAGAAACATAGAAAAAAAAACGCAGAAACAATTGACACGCTGCTTCTTTTTTCAGCAATAAAATTTGCAAGGAAAGAAGAAGCAGCGTGTGCACAGCAAGTCACGATTCACATAGACTTTGCTGGGATGCTCTGTCCTTGCTTTTTTTGATTAAAATAAGCAAGGAAATATACATGAAAAAAACACGACGTGGGCACACATAGCTTTAAGATTGTAAGTGCAACATAAAAAAAACCCCGAAAAGTTCAAGCGGTATGAATACTTTTCCAAGGCACTGTACATAGCATGCCTATCTACTGGAGTATACCTATAGTATAGATGGAAGACAATAAATGCAATATTTACAATAGTGCAAAATGGAATGTAATGAGCGTAAGTTGTCAGTGGTTGACTGCCACCTGGTGGCAAAAACGAAAACTGCACGACATAACGTTTTTCTTTTCTTTTATTCCTGGGGCAGTATTTTGATATGGACGCAAAAATAGGCATTAAAAAATATCTTCAGTCCAGTTATCAAAAACATAAAGTTTGTTTCTTTCTGCATTTGTCAAAAAGATTCATGTTAAAGTTGGTGTTTCCTTTATAATAACCTTTTTTGTTAATTGTTCTGAAGATATAAAGAAACACACTGATCATTACCGAATCTCCCTGGGTCCTAAGGGTTTCTGCTATTTGACTGCAGCACTGATGTCACATCAACAGCGCTGCAGCCAATCACTGAGTTCATGAAGCCGACACTAACCACTGAGCTCAGTGATTGACTGCAGCGCTGTTGATGGGACGTCAGCAGTGCAGAGAAATAACAGACATCGGGGTGGTGGCTGAGACTCAGCGCTGGACTTGGGGACATATATAATCTTCAGATTGTTTGCTTTTCATCTACCGCAGCTCGTTGCAGAAAGTTTTCTAAAAGGGGTCACCCCCTCCACGAAAATCAGAGCACGCCAAGAGGAAAGTAATGGAGCTTCATACGAGCGCACACTTCTACAATGACTGCAAGGCTGGTTATAATTTGGCACCAAATGAGTCCGGCATCATTTCTCATGGACTGGGTCCGCAGTCTACTATTAACCTGTGAAATCAGCGCGTCCAGGAGAAGAGTAATGACGAGAAAATGGGGAGGAATGTTCTCTTCTCTTCACAAGAAGCATTAACAAGCAGCAATACAGAAAACCAAGGAATCAGGAAAGACTTAGAAGTAACATGGCAACACTATCATACAGATGATAATAATAATAATAATAATAATAATAATAATAATAATAATAATAATAATAATAATAATAATAATATACTGTATTAGTATATACAGCTCTGGCAAAAATTAAGAGACCACTGAAAATTTTACAGTTTTTCTGATTTTTCTCTTTATCGGTATATTTTTGCAAACGATGTATAAATCAAGCCGCAAACAAGGTTATCCTGGAAAAACAATTCATTCTTTCTGCTCAGGTAACGTTCCCCAACTCTGAGGACTAGTTTTTTCCAGCAGGACAATGCACCATGCCACACAGCTAGGTCCATCAATGTGTGGATTAAGGACCACCACATCAAACCCCTGTCATAGCCAGCCTAATCTCCAGACCTGAACCTCATTGAAAACCTCTGGAACGTAATCAAGAGGAAGATGGATAGTCACAAGCCATCAAACAAAGAACTGCTTACATTTTTGCACCAGGAGTAGCATAAGGTCACCCAAAAGCAGTGTGAAAGACTGGAGCATGCCGAGACACATGAAAGCTGGGATTAAAAATCATGGTTATTCCACAAAATATTGATTTCTGAACTCTTCCTGAGGTAAAACATTATTAGTATTGTTGTTTCTAAATGATTATGAACTTGTTTTCTGTGCATTATTTGAGGTGTGAAAGCACTGTGCATTGTTTTGTTATTTTGACCATTTCTCATTTTCAGAAAATAAATACAAAATGTATTGGTTGGAAATTCAGAGACGTTGTCAGTAGTTTATAGAATAAAGTAACAAATTACATTTTACTCAAAAACATAAAAGAGAAAAATCAGAAAAACTGAAAATTTTGCAGTGGTCTCTTCGTTTTTACCAGAGCTGTATATTATAGATACAGTTAGTATACTTGTTACATTAGTATATTAGTATAGTTACTCTGTGCTGAATCCTAAACTAATCAAATAAGAAGACAGATAAAGGTAGAAACAGATAAATAGATATGAGGTACAGAGAAAGAAAGAAAAAAAGAAAGAAGGAACAAAAGAGCGGAAAAAAGGGAGGAAAGAAAGAAAAGAAAGAAGGAATGACAGAAAGAATGAACAAAAGAACGAAAGAAAGAAGAATGAACGTTACGTGGTCTCCACTTCTCAATAATATCACTAACAGGTGATGGGGGAACACTTAGGAGGAAGACATTTCATGAATGGACATGCTATTCTTGCGGCTTCTATTACAGGACTGTGCTGGTAGCAGTGAGCTCTGCACTACCAGCCATTTATCACGTTAGCAAATGCTGACGGCACAGGGGAAGGGCTGCAGGTTATTCACCAAGGATGAGGGACCGGAGGTTATGTACCAGGGGCAAGGGGTTATACACCAGGGGCGAGAGGCCAGAGGTCATACACTTGGGGCAAAGGGCCAGAAGTTATACACCTGGTGGTGGGGCTGAACATTATACACCTGAGGTGAGGGGCCAGAAGTTATACACCGGGGTGAGGGGCTGGAGGTTATACACTGGACTGAGGTTCCAAAGATTATACACTGAGGGTGAGGAGCTGGAGGTTTTACACCGGGGGCGAGGCGGCAGAGGTTTTACACCGCGGACGAGGGGCCGGAGGTTATAGATCTGGGATTAGGGGCTGGATGTTATACACTGAGGGTAAGGGGCTGAAGGTTTTACACTGGGGGCGAGGCGGCAGAGGTTTTACACCGGGGACCAGGGGCCGGAGGTTATAGACCTGGAGTGAGGGGCTGGAGGTTATACACTGAGGGTGAGGGGCTGGAGGTTTTACACCGGGGGCAAGGTGGCAGAGGTTTTACACCGGGGATGAGGGGGCCAGCGATTATACAACAAGGGCAATGGGCCAGGGTTATACACTGGAGTGAGGAGATAGAGCTTATACACCAAGGGCAAAGGGACAGAGGTTATACATTGGTGTGAGGAGCCAGAGGTTATACACTGGGAGTGAGGGGCCAAAGGTTATACACTGGAGTGAGGAGCTAGAGCTTATACACTGGAGTGAGGAGCTAGAGCTTATACACTGGAGTGAGGAGCCAGAGGTTATACACTGGGAGTGAGGGGCCAAAGGTTATACACTGGAGTGAGGAGCTAGAGCTTATACACTGGAGTGAGGAGCTAGAGCTTATACACTGGAGTGAGGAGCTAGAGGTTATACACTGAGGGAAAAGGGCCGGAGATTATACACTGGGGGCGAAAGCTTAAAGGTTATACACTGGGGGTGAGGGGCCGGATGTTATACACCGGTGGCGAGGGGCCAGAGGCTTTACACCAGGGGCGAGGGTCTGGATTTTACAGATATTTAGACCTCTTGCTGACCACCTAGTGGTTGTTGTGTGGATTGCAGGCTGTTAAAGCTGGTAGAAATTATATATAGTAATTTTACATTGGAGGCCTATCCCTAGGATAAGTCATCAATATCAGGATGGGGGGTGACACCTGGTACCTCCGCCAATGAGTTGTTCCTGGTGTCAGTGGTGACCGGATTTGATCAGTTTCTGATCACACCTGGCCACTGCTGGCACTGGGAGCAGCTGAATAATGGAGGTGTCGGGTGTTACCTAATACAATGCAGACACATACTGTACAATGTATTGGGGGATAGAGTTATATTGGACTGTTCTATAGCTCACCTAACTGGATGAACTGCGGCTCACTTTTCACCCCCGGCCCGGCTCCGGTGCTGGCGGCCACCTCCACGCTGTACTTGATGCCAGGTACTAGGTAGGGGATGACTACGGAGAGAGTGGAGCCGTCAACTGTCTTGTTAATGTGATATCGGGTTTCATTCCCAAGACACCAAACCTAGAAAGCAAAAAAAAAATCAAACAATGTATTTACCCTACAGGTGAGGAATATAAGAAGCGTCATACACATGACAATATCCTGGTATTGTTGCGATTACATAAAAAACAGAACTAGAGGTTAAAACAAAACTTTTATATATATCTAAGTTGTAAAAATAGAAGCAGTGTGTGCTTTAGTAAAATCTTAGAAGATATTTATTCCATAACCAAGGTACGCGACATTTCAGCTCTTACACTGAGCTTTTCTCTAGTGGAGTCCAAAGCATGGAGCAAATATTTTCTAAGATGTTATTAGAGGTCATGCTGCCTCCATTTTTGTGATTAGTAAAGTCTAGTGGACCTGGAGGTCTGAAGCTATATTGATGCATGGGGCAGATTTACCGCCTTTATTTTTGTCACTTATTATCGCCTATCTATATGCAGGATCTCTTTATCTATCTGTTTGTCTATTATTGTAGCTTATCTACTTAATGAGGACTTATCGGCAGGATTTTGCTATATGAGGTAAGGCTATGTGCCCACGTTGCGTTCTGTCCTTGCACAAATTTCTGCAGCGATTTGAACAGCACACGTGCGCTTCAAATCGCTGCAGAAACAGTCCGTAATGAAAAGCTGATTTCATGCGCTCTGGATGCAGCCCCTCCCATAGACAGAGCGGGGACTGCATCCAAAGCGCATGAAAGAAGTAACATGTTGCTTTTTAGAACGCAGCGATTTGGCAGCAGCCGAAGCGCTGTGTTCTAATACGAAACGTGGGCATGGATTAGGCACAATTTTCATAGATTGTGCAGGGGACGCAGGACGCAGCGTAACTGCATGAAAATACGCTACGTGGGCACAGAGCCTAAAGGCAATGCCATACAGGCAGTAAGATGCTGAATCCAGGCATATCTGCTGTAGAAAAATCTGATGCTTGGTTGCTGAAATATCTGTAATCTAAGGGGTACTTTGCAAGTTGCGACATCGCTACTGCCATCTCGTCGGGGTCAAATCGAAAGTGACGTACATCTGGTGCCGGTAACGACGTCGCAACATGTAAAGCCTAGAAGCACCGATAAACGATCGCAAAACCGTCGAAAATCGGTGATCTGTGTAGTGTCGGTCATTTCCATAATTTCGCTGCAGCGACAGGTACGATGTTGTTCCTCGTTCCTGCGGCAGCACACATCGTTGTGTATGAAGCCGCAGGAGCGAGGAACATCTCCTTACCTGCCGCCACCGGCTATGCGGAAGGAAGGAGGTGGGCGGGATGTTTACATCCCGCTCATCGCCGCCCCTCCGCTTCTATTGGCCGCCTGCCGTGTGACATCGCTGTGACGCCACATGACCCGTCCCCTTAGGAAGGAGGCGGGTCGCCGGCCAGAGCGACGTCGCAGGACAGGTAAGTGCGTGTGAAGCTGCCATAGCGATAATGTTCGCTACACCAGCAATCACAAGATATCGCAGCTGCGACGGGGGCGGGGACTATTGCGCTCGGCATCGCTACAATCGGCTCGCGATGTCGCAGCGTGCAAAATACCCCTTAGTTCCAGAAATGCCCTGCACTTTCATTGATGTGTGCAGCGGTGCAGGCCTTTGTGGGTCGGGTCCTCTGCGTTTATTCCTCCTTCTGCGTCCTCTTCAGCTTGCCTCCTCTTCTTTATTTACATATTGTGCTGCGCCGCCATTGCTGCTGTTGGTGATGCATGCGCATTGCCAGAGTAATTATTTTTTCATAAAAATGGAGCACTGGCAGGGGCACGCTCGTACTTTTTTTTTTTTTTACACCTGCGCATCCGCCCCTACTGATCATAGTCTTCTCCACAGTCTTCAATATACCATATTTTCTGGATAATAAGACGCAATTTTTTCCCTCAAAGCTGGGGGGTAAATGGGAGCACGTCTTATAATCTGGATATGGCTTACCGGGGCGGCAGTGGTGGAGTGGGTTCATAGGAGGCAGGGTCAGCGATACTGAGGGCTCGGAGGAGGGGGTGTCACTGCAGTGAAGTGCTTAGGAGGGTCACAGGACGAAGGGTCAGCAATCTGTGGACTCAGAGGAGGGGGTGTCACTGCAGTGGAGCCCTCATGAGGGTCACAGGACGGAGGTTTGGCAATCTGCAGGCTCAGAGGTGTTGTGGTGGCGGGCGCCATTGATCAGCCAGCATGGTGCGGGCTCCATTGAATTGCCTACAGCTGTTGACACAATGGATTTCAATAAAATAGCCTCACAAAATAAAAATACGGTAATGACTCTTGAGATTCCGGCATGTGCATGTGTGGACTCTGGCGCATTTTTAGTGAAGACATCATTACTGTGGCAGTGTGCATGCGCCACAAACAGCAGCAATGGCGGTGCAGTGCAATATTTAAACAAAAAAAAGGGGGCAAGCCATAGAGGACATAGGAAGAGGAATTTACAGCGAGGATCCAACCCACAAAGGCCCGCACCGCTGCACACATCAATCAAAGGGCAGGGCATTTCCAGAACTTTGATTAAAGACATTTCAACAACCAGACATCGGATCTTTCTACAACAGGTATTTCTGTATTCAGCATCCTAGTGTCAGTATGGTACTAGCCTTACTTTATATAGTAAAATCTGGTGGTTGGTTCCCTTTAACAGTTATGCAACCAAACATATAAAAAAAATAAATTTAAAAAATAATATAAAAACAATATTTGTAAATATACCTATAAATAAAACTAAATAAAATGAAAAAAAAAAAAACTATCTCGTAAATAACATAAATAAACCTAAAAGAATACACTCCAGTCTACACAGTGACCTAAATAGAAGCTACAGACAAGTAACTAAGTTTAATTTTATTTTCACCAACTGCCTAAATGTTTAAGATCTCAATGCTTTATGGGTTAAAGCAATAATTACGCAGTCACAGTAATTAAATAATAATTTTAGGCTTCAGTTTTGCATGATTTTTTGTATATTGGATTTCGGATATATTTATGTAACTGCAGTTTTTGTTGTCACCACTAGATGGAGTCAAATAACCACACACTTCTACATTTGGTTCCAATTATCCCTGTGAATATTCAATAAATTTTTACATTTAACGTGATTGTAACTTTTTTTTGTAATAAATCTTTTATTAACTTTTCTCGCATTTTATACAATATTGCACACATTGGTTATACCATAACTTACCCCAAAATACAATCAGTAATATATGAGAATAGCTGCTCAAATAGGAAAGAAACTTAAATTGGACCATGAAAAATTGTAGTTGAAGGCTCATTTATTGTGTCAGGGAAAACAAAGGCTTTGGCTAAATTAAAAATGAAATGTCAGGCGAGGTGCTTACTAACAAAGGCTATTTATGGCTCCAAAATGTCATTTTATTTGGTTCTCCTCGACTTATTGAGTGAGTACAACACACTGCTGACGTCAGGGATGGAGGGATGGAGCTCCGCAGCAAAGCGGTGAGGAGGCGCCTGATGTCTGTGAACAGGGTTATTATGATGTATGGTAGATGCTTTCACCATCCATTACCTTGTATTCTTGGACCAAACCATTTTGGTTTTCTTCTGGGGGCGGTTGCCAGTTGACTACAATTGCAGTCCCATTGCCATCATTTTTGGTAATAGTGACGCTCTGGGGTGGAGCATTGGGTGCTGCATTGTAAAATAAATATTTACAAGTCAATAACAGAAATATTATATACTAGCTGTACTACCCGGCTTCGCCCGGGTTAATAACTGCTGTTAACAAAATAGAATGTATTAACAAAAATGTATTCTGCACACAAAAACCACAAAACAAATAGATAGAAATGTAAATATTAAAAGGCAAAAACTAAGCTAAAAGAAGCATTTCACAACATATATTTCAACACCACAGATATTCCACACAGATTTAACTAAATTGGCCAAGTAATGTGCTCCATCTGTCTCTTTCCAGGTCTGTCTCTTTCCAGGTCTGCCTCTTTCCTCGTCTGCCTCTTTCCTCGTCTGCCTCTTTCCTCGTCTGCCTCTTTCCTCGTCTGCCTCTTTCCTCGTCTGCCTCTTTCCTCGTCTGCCTCTTTCCTCGTCTGCCTCTTTCCTCGTCTGCCTCTTTCCTCGTCTGCCTCTTTCCTCGTCTGCCTGTCTCTGTCTCTTTGTTTCTTTTCCCATCTGTCTCTTTCCAGGTCTGTCTCCCCATCTCTTTGTCTATGTCTTTTCCTGTCTGTCTCTTTCTGTGTCTGCCTGTCTTTGTCTGTCTCTATTTCTCTGTCTCTTTCCCCATCTGTCTCTATCAAGGTCTGTGTCTTTCCCCATCTATCTTTGTCTGTCTCTCTGGCTGTCTCCTTCTTCCCTGTCTGCCTGTCTCTGTCCCTGTCTGCATGTCTGTCTGTCTCTTTCCCCATCTGTCTCTTTCCCCATCTGTCTCTTTCCAGGTCTGTCTCTTTCCAGGTCTGTCTCTTTCCAGGTCTGTCTCTTTCCAGGTCTGTCTAAGTCTGTCTCTTTCCACGTCTGTCTCTGTCTGTCTTTTTCACCGTCTGTCTCTGTCTGTCTCTTTCCCTGTCTGTCTCTGTCTCTCTGTCTCTTTCCCTGTCTGTCTCTCTGTCTGTCTCTCTCTGTCTCTCTCTATCCGTCTCCCCACCGACATCTTATTACCTCACATATAAGCTTTTTATACTATGAATGTCTTTTGTTCCTATAGCAACCAATCACAGCTCCTACTAATAACCTGTAGTTCCAGGCTCCATTTACTTTAATGAAGGCATGTTTTTTGGAGTGTAACTGTAAAGAGCGGGGTTACATTTTCCTGTCAAAACATAGTCTACGACGTTCCCTGGGTCACATGAGGTGTCTGTGCAAAATTTTGTGATTGTAAATGCGACGGTGCGGATACACTTTTCGTTTCACTTTTTCCCCATTATGTAGATAGGGTCAAAATTGATTGGTAAATTGGAACATGCGGGGTTAGAATTTTGCCTCACAACATAGCCTATGATGCGCTCGGGGTCCAGACGTGTGAGTGTGCAAAATTTTGTGGCTGTAGCTGTGACGGTGCAGATGCCAATCCCGGACATACATACATACATACACACATTCAGCTTTATATATTATATATATTTATATATATATATATATATATATATATATATATATAATATATGCACATTTTTTATGTTTTTGTGCTAGACAGAAGATAGATAGAAGATAGATACAGTGTATATGTATATATATATATATATATATATATATATATATATATTATATATATATATATATATATATATGGAGGTAGATAGATAGCTATACTGAAGGCCTTACATATTATACACTTGCTACCTTTAGTGCATATTACGTGGCCCTAAAGGGTGGTTAACCTAATAAGTAAATAATAAAAAAAAACGTCATGGGTGTCCCTCCTATTTTTTATAACCAACAAAGGTACAGCAGACAGCTGCAGGCTGATATTATCAGGCTGGGAAGGGCTATGGTTATTGGGCCCTTCCCAGTCTAAAAATAGCAGCCCTCAGCCTCCCTGGAACTGGTGCATCACTGGCGCTTCACCTTGGCTGCTCCCCATTTTCCTGGTGTGATGGCAATCAGGGTAATAGGTAGTTGGGGCTAATGTCAGCTGTGCAATGACAGCTAGCATCAAGCCCAGGTCAGACACCCCCATTACTAAAAAAAATAAAAACAAACAACAACAAAAAACCCCCACAAAAATAGCTTATTTGGAAAAACACTCCCTGACTTTTTCTAGATCACCAATTTATTTATTAATATAAAAAAAAAACCCATGTAATTCAGGGAATCCAATGTAGTCCACCAATAAAAACCTGAAAGACATAAAAAGGAAGAAACAAAAACATGAGACTGTCCATCGTTCACCAATTTATTCTAAAGCAAAGTTCCCAGTCCTGCATGTCCCACGACATTCCTCCATTACATAGAGGCTCCATAGACTTTGAGCAGCAGTCACTGCCGGCTCACACTGCTTTCTGTGATGAGCAGTGTCGTTCCTGACATCACCGCTCATCCCAATTGCTGGGTATTGCAGAGCACAGCTTGAGCCGGGAGTAGCTGCTGCTACTCCCCTAACATGTTAGGTTAGGTCATGGGTTGAACTCGATGGACTTAAGTCAATCTTCAACCTTAAACACTGAAAATTTGAAACTAAAGTCTATAGAGCCTCGTTCTGATGCTTCATCACCTTTGATCTACATAATCGAGGAAGATCGTGGGAAGTGCTGGACTACGTTGGTTCTGTGTGGGAACTTTGATTTTAAATAAATTGGTGAACGAGGGACAGTCTCTTGTTTTTCAGTATTCTCTTTTTATGTCTTTCAGGTGTCCATTTGTGGTCTACGTCAGAATCCCTGAACCAAGCCAAAATTCCTGGTCTATCTCGGACCTTTATATTTTTTTTGTTTATTTTTTTTTTAATAAATTGATAAACCAGGGAAAGAAGTAGGAAATATTTTTTTCAAATAAACATTTTTTTTGTTTTTTTCTACTTACTGGGCTAGTAATGTAGGTGTCTGATAGACGCCTCTTCATTACTAACACCAGGGCTTGATATCAGCTGTGTTTTGGGATAATTCACAGCTAATATTCACACAAACTACCGATTGGCACTGCATTATGGCAATGAAAAGAGACGAGGCGAAGTGTCAGTGTCAAGCTGCCACCAGGGGGAGCCGGAGCTCTGCAGCAGAAGACACTACACGGAGCAACAAGAACCAGGAAGTAGATACACAGTGTGTGCTCATACACAGCCTCACAGCATAGCTGGGATGCAGAGCTGCGGGGCGTGCAAGGAATGGTCAGGCGGGCCGGGTCAAGCACAGTACGGGCAGAAGGAGGAACGAAGGAAAAAGCAGAAGTGTAGTCGAGGTCAGGCCGAGGTCAGTATCAGAGGAAGCAACCGAGTGGGGAGATAGGAGAGGAGACAGAGGAATGGGGGAACGACTAGGGGGCGGAACACAGACATGGCACGGGGGCACAGGCACAGATGGATCGGATAACACTTACAGGACCAGCAATCACAGGCAAAACGCTAAGCTTATAGCCGGCACTGGTTCACTGGAGATGCCAGTTTTTAAAGCATCCAAGCTCTGGAAGTGAGGCTCTGGAGAAGGCTCCACCCCCTAGCCATGTGGACGGGGAGGCGGCACCATGAAAGTTAGATTTGGCGCGTCCAATCTGATGTGCCACTTCTGGGAAGGTTGCGAGCTATTTTTAGGCTGGGAGTTGCCAAATAAACATGGCTCATCCCATCCTAATTATACCAGCCCCCAGCTGTCTGCTTTACGTTTAAACAGTCATTTCGTGCTGACAGATTCACTTTTTAAGGGTTATAGAAGTTTTTTAAATCTCGGTTGAAATTTTGCAGGATATTCAACCATTCAACCTGTGTGAAAATACCATAAGTAGTTCTTACAGACAGGATTTCTTGAATATTGGATGCCAGATTAAAGGAATTTTCTAGAATGCCGGGACAGACACAGCAGGTGAGCGTGTTTTTATCCTTGTGATCTAGAATTAGTCATTTCAAATCTTCTTTTACTAATCAAGCTAATCTTTTTGTTTCCATTAAACAGACTGTGGTGTATATATATACACACAAATCACAGGAATGTATCTGATCAGATTTCTATTTAACATGTATAATCTCCAATCAGCAGAATGATTACTACAGAAAATGTGAAGGAAAAAGAAACAAACATTAAGGAGTAATCAGCCTAACCTTGAGCCATGCACTAGGACAGGGGGATGGGAGTTACCTTCTTCCAGGGTCTTGGCAAAACGCACTTCACTGTCGGCCCCTTGGAACTCATTAAAGAACGGCCGGGCTTTGATTTCGTAGTTCACCCCTTTCTTAAGCTCAGGGATCACTGCGCTGTTTTTTGCTGGAGTTCGGACTTCAAATATGGACCAGGCAGATTCCCCGCGGTTCTCCGGACTCGGCCGATAGAGGATCTTATAGCCTTGGATGTACTGCGACTGTTGGTCGACCTGCAGGAGACGTGGGGAATGCATCTTCTGTCAGAAGCCACATTTCTACCTCAATGTGTATTTCCAGATACAGATATTTCAGGCAGGACCAATCTAAATGCTAATGGGAAAAGTGATGATCTTGTAATGTCCTAAACCTTATCCGGTACCTGTGATTAAGAGGTTTTTTTTCCAGTAATGTATTTCTCTCATGACCCTGGAGGGCATCGGCCATGGATGTTCACTCAATTATCTACTTACTGTCCAATGTACTTCAATTGAAGAGGACGAGAGGATGGTTGGATTATGAAGGTGCAGGACCACGTCTCCCAATTCCCTCTGGACTTGCTTGTGATCCACACCTTGGCTTGTAGGAGGAACATCTGAAACAATGAATGTAGCATATAGATCAAGATGGAATATTCAGTAGAGAATATACACAGATCTCACTAAGTAAAGTACATTTAAAGGGTTTGTCCACTACTAGGACAGCTCCTTCTGATTCCACATGTCCTCCTAGGTAAAATAATAAAGCCTATACTCATCTCCCCTTCCAGTGGTGGCATATAGCTCACGTTCCCGGGGCTCAAGTGAAGTTGTGACATCACGCGAGCCCTGTGTCCACTCAGCGTTGGCTTCTGTCTCCCCGACTTTGCACCAAACGAGTTAATCAACAGGAAGTGAGCTCTGTAGCTGTGACTCATTTCCTGTTGACATTTCCTGTGTCCAAAGGTGGGGAGACAGAACTTGGTACTGATTGGACATGAGGCTCGCATGATGTAGCAACCTCACATGATCCCCAGGGACACAAGCCATGACACCGTTGGACCGAGAGATCAGTACAGGTTTTTTTTTATTTCACGTGTGGGACACATGTAAAATCAGAACGAGTTGTCCTTGTAGTGGAGAACCCCTTTAAGGGAATAGCAAAAGTAATGATTAGCAGCTCCGAGAACACAGGCAAAACAAACAGGACCATCTAAAGTAATTACATCTAGAAGCATTAAAAGAATCTGTCAGCAGATTTTTGCTAGCTAATCTGAGATCAGCATAAAGTAGGGCCAGAAACCCTGATTTCAGTTATGCATCACTAACAGGGCTGCTTACTGTAGTTTTTTAAAAATCGTTATTTAATCAGCAAGAGGTTTTGAATAGAGGACTAGTAAACCTGTTGCCATGTAGTCCAACCACACCCCCACCCCTGATCGTTAGCTTCTGCCTATGCACAGTGTACTCAAAAGGCTGCCTATCAGTGGTGTGGGTGGGGTCATACACAGCTCAGAATTAAGGCCGCTTTTACACTTGCGTTGTTTTGACAGGAACGGGTTCCGTCACAAATGTAGTACAGTTCATTTAATTTACAGTGGAAGCGCGACACCATGTGGACACAGGCAGGTTACTGTATGAAGCAAGGTGTCGCGCTTCCACTGTCAATAAATGAACTGTACTGCATTTGTGATGGAACCCAATCCCGTCAAAACAAAGCAAGTGTGAAACTGGCCTAAGAAAAATTGTAGATCTGGAGCAGACAAAACTTTGATTTTATCAAAATTGCAACAAGCAGCCCAGTAAAGTAAGTGACACATCACTGCAATCAGGATCTCTTCCCCTGCATTATGCTGCTCTCAAATGGGGTAGAAAAAACACACTTCCGTTAAAAACACGCACGTGCCGCGAGACACGTATTTACCCTGTGTGTTGCAAGTACGTGTCTCGGGTACGTGCGGTCCACGTGTGTTCTACGTCTGCTATCCGCGATAGCACACGTAGAACCGGTAATTTGCATAATCACGTGGTCTTTCCTGCTGTCCGTGGTGCTGATCTTCGGTCTCCAGCCCTCCCGTCTCCCCGCTGCTGCTGCTGCTTCTGGCCGCAGTGAAGTGAATATTAAATTAGCATAATGAGCGGCGGTCAGCAGCAAGAGGCAGCAGCGGCAGAGACAGGAGGGCTGGAGAAGATGAGTAAACGTTTTTTTTTTTTTCACTGACACGTGAGTTTTTTCCGGCGCGTGTCACACGGGACCGCATCCACACTACACCCGTGTGGTACGGGTGCGGGCCGTGTGACACCCGTGCTGCCTGAGAAAACGTGGACATGTCAGCGTGTAGAAAAACGCACACACGTACAAACGCACACGGACACACGTTCCTTGTGGTTTTACGTGTGTGTGTCTGCTACAATAGGGTAGCATTGCTGAATGTGTCTCCGTGCCGCCGGTACGTGCAAAAAATGGCAAACACGTACCGGCGGGACGGATGTATGTCGCAGGCCTAAGACAATCAATAATGATTTCACATCTACAACCGACAGGACAGTTAATAAATCATCAGAAAACAGCAAAGTGTGAAATATTATAACATCTATAGCAGCGTGCAGCAACATCTGTTATTTCTTCCATTATTTGTGAAAGAAAAACCAAGCCAGATTGGTTTGTCAGTCTCCGCAAGGAGAAAGGTTTTCCCCTTAGACCTTCTCATACAGCCAGATCAGATCTCATACTTTGCATTGACGAAGGGCAATCATTCCGAAACACCGTGTCTGCAGATTGAGTTTTTGATCTGGCATAAATCCTAGGTCATATGAAAAGGCTTGTTAAAGGGCCAATTTTGACTTTTAGGATCGCTACTTCCAATAGGTGGCTCTAGAGTTTGTCTCCTTCCTCCCTGAAGTGACAATTTAGAAATAAATATTGGAATTTGTAATTTGACTAATTTTCAGGTCTTCACAGCTTCGGAATGAATCACTGTTTATTAAACGACTGTGTTTTGGGCTTCTGCTAAGAATTATATGACTCGTTGGTGAAAAACCACAGGCGGGTCTATGCGATGTTGTGCAGATCTGGTATTTTGACATTGCTCCAAAAAGTGGTAAAATATTGTAGCAAAACCTGAGGATGGCACTTAGGTGCGAAGATGGGAGACCCATGGTGGTAGACGCCAATTTGCAATTAAGGTTCTTCTTTGGGTCATAGATTGTTAATGGTGGATGAGGGGTTTTTTTTTAGGATCAATGTACCATTAATGAGATATTCGGTCAGATTGTGCTGTGGGTGAAGGGTGCAACTATCCAAACTACCTAATAACTGTAGAAACCAGAAAAGAAAAACATAATGGTAGAACTAACCCTTACTACACAGTTATATTGGGGTCATCTACAAGCCAAAGAAGTGAAGTCATCCAGAGGTGGACAACTCCACTAATAAGAAGGAAGCCATTCACATTTTCCTGCGGTCAGCAGTTAATATAAACGAGAGCAGCGGTGACATAATCCACAGCTGTACTGTGTCTGACCCGATGTGAGACATGATGACCGGATCCTATATCCCCCTGAGTCACCTCTGAATAAGTCACATAGGGGAGAGCCAGCTGCAGAATATTCCTACAAGAGTCACAGTGTTCTGCCCGCACCCTGCAGAGGATCGCTACAGATTATTACTATAGATGACTAGACCACATTTATTAAGATATCCAAGGAATTCTTCAGTTCAAACAAGTCTGGTATATATTTATATGTACGACGTTACACTACGAAGAAGTGGGATGTGAAGAATTTCTTCATTTTGGGGTTTAATAAAATTTTAGATTTCCTCTTAGGGACTGTAAAATGAAGGGAAAAAGAGGTTATAGAAAAAAGATGCAAGAGATAGAGAAATCAGTAGACATTTAAAGGAATGAGAAAATGAAGTTCTGCAATAGAAATACAGTAGCTAATAGATAAACAGGCGCTGATAGATAAGAAAGAAAGAAGGAAAGAAGTAAGAAAGAAAGAAAGAAAGAAAGAAAGAAAGAAAGAAAGAAAGAAAGGAAGAAAGAAAGGAAGAAAGAAAGAAAAAAAGAAAGGAAGAAAGAAAGAAAGAAAGGGCACACAAGAAGGAAGGAGGTTAGGTAGGATAAAAGGAAGGAATGATAAAAAGGAAGAAAGAAAAAAGAAAGAATGAAAGAAAGGGAACAAAGGAAAAAGGTTAGGTAGTAAAAAATAAAGGAAGGAATGATAATAAGGAAAAAAGAAAGAAAGAAAAAGGAAGAAAGAAAGAAAGAAAGAAAGAAAGAAAGAAAGAAAGAAAGAAAAGAAAGAAAGAAAAGGCACATGGGAAGGAAGTAGGTTAGATAGGATAAAAGGAAGGAATGATAAAAAGGAAGAAAGAAAAATGAAGAAAGAATAAAAGAAAAAAAGAAAGGGAACAAAGGAAAAAGGTTAGGTAGGAACAAATGAAGGATGAAAGGAAGGAATGATAATAAGGAAAAAAGAAAGAAAAAGAAAGAAAGAAAGAAAGAAAGAAAGAAAGAAAGAAAGACAGAAAGAAAGACAGAAAAAAAAAGGGCACACGGGAAGGAAGGAGGTTAGGTAGGAAAAAAGGAAGGAAAGATAAAAACGAAGAAAGAAGAAAGAAAGCCAGAAAGAAAGAAAGGGAACAAAGGAAAGAGGTTAGGTAGTAAAAAATAAAGGAAGGAATGATAAAAAAGAAAGAAAGAAAGAAAGAAAGAAAGAAAGAAAGAAAGAAAGAAAAAGAAAGAAAGGTTAGGTAGGAAAAAAAAGAAGGAAGGGAGGAAGAAAAAGAAAGAAAAAAGCAAGGAAGCGAGGAAGTAATGGAGGAACAAAAGGAACGAATGAAGGATGAAACAAAAAGCAAAGAAAAAAGATAGAAAGGAAGTCAAAACAGAGCTTTTTGTGCTGATATAAAGCATCTTTTTCAAAATGGCACACAAAATGCAACTTTGATGCAAAAAAAGTCCACTATTCTATTTTATTGTTGACCAATTGTATACTATACAGTCATGGCCGAAAGTGTTGTCACCCTTGAAATTATTCCAAGAAGTGAAGTATTTCTTTCAGAAAAACATTGTAATTACACGTTATATACATGTTTTTTTTTGTTTGTGTTTATTGGAAGAACACAAGAAAAACCAGGGGAAAAGATGCAAACTAGACATAATGTTACACAAAACCCCAAAAATGGGTTGGTCAAAATTGTTGACACCTTCCCAAAATTGTGAGTAAACAACTTTGTGTGACTTATGTGATACTCGTTCAAACTCACCTGTGGCCAATAACAGGTGTGGGCAATATGAAAATCACACCAGAAACCAGATAAAAAGGGAAGAAGTTGACTCAGTCTGTGCATTGTGTGTCTGTGTGTGCCACAATAAGCACAAAGAACAGAAAAAGGAGAAGAGAACTGTCTGTGGACTTGAGATACAAAATTGTTGAAAAACATTAACAACCTCAAGGTTACAAGTCCATCTCCAGAGATCTTGATGTTTCTCTGTCCACGGTGGACAATATATTCAAGAAGTTTACAACCCTTGGCACTGTAGATAATGTAACTGGATATGGACAGCAGAGAAAAATTGCTGGAAGGTTGTAGCACAGGATAGTCCGGATGGTGGATAAGCCATCTCAATCAAGTTCCAAAGAAATTCAAGCTGTCCTGCAGGCTCAGAGTACCTCAGTGTCAGCGCGAATTATACATCTACATTTGAATGAAATGAAATGCTATGGCAGGAAACCGAGGAACCCACTGCTGATATAGATACATAAAAAAGCTAGACTGTAGTTTGCCAAAATGTAAGTGAGCAAGCCAAAATCTTTCTGGGAAAGCGTCTTATGTACAGTTGAGACCAAGATAGAGCTTTTTGGTAAAGCACATCATTCTACTGTTTACTGAAAACAGAATGAGGCCTACAAAGAAAGGAACACAGGACCTACAGTCAGGTATGGTGGAGGGTTTTTTTTTATGGTGAACCTATTTTTGTAGTTTTGTGTGAAATTTTGTCCAATTTGCCTTTTTTTTCTCAGGTTCTATTTGTGTTGTTCCAATACACACAAAGATAAACATGTGTATAACACAATTTATGTAATTGCAATAATTTTCAAGGAAACACTTTTCTGTAACAATTTCAAGGGTGTCAATACTTTTAGCCATGACTATAACTTTATAGATGATTTCTGTTTCTTTAACCTGTTAAATGATATATCTCTGGCTATACAGAGAGAACATGGATAGGCCCACTGCACATGGATTAATACATGTGGTATTGAAATCAATGGGAGCTGCATAAAACACTTTGTATTATGAAAATTGAGAAATTGTTGAAACTTTGGCTTTTTTCCTACCTTGTGTCTTTACAGGGTCAGATATTTGACTTGGGTCACTAAGTCCGTAAGCGTTTGCTGCTCTCACTAGGAAGAGGTAGATTGCGTTGGGTTTCAGGCCCTTGACGGCGAAAGATTCAGTTTTGACATTTTCGGCCACTGTTTGCCAACTACTTCCAGAAGCATGGCTGCAAAGAGAATCAAAATCACAATAGGGAAACGGTATGTGAAATATATACTAAATATATATACCACGTCCGTCCCGTCTGGTACCTGAAGGCTTCTATGACGTACGATGTTGGTGTTGCCCCTGAATTCAAGTTTGGCTGCCAGGATAAGGTCACTGTGTTCTTGCTGACATCGGTGACTTCGGGCTTTGATGGAGAGCTTGGAATTAGATTGGGATCAGTGGCTCGTGGAGGTTGCACAGGAACACCAAATTCTAATGGAAGATAAATTCTCAGAAGGTTGGAAATAATGATAGTAATACTGAAGTAACACACAGGACCGTGTAACTTAAGGACGCTTTACACTCTACGATTTATCTGACGATCTCTTAAACAATGTGGCATGCCCAGATCGTTGTTACAATTTGCCGAGATTGCACATAGGTCAGTTATTAGCGGTCACACGTAACGATCTCACAAACGATGCAACAGCGTTCAGCGATATATTGTTTGACCAAGGCGGTTGTGTGGATGTTGTTTGTCGTTGGCAGGGTGTCAAACGCAGCAATATGTCTGCTGCGATCCAAACGACGAACAATATTTTGAAACTGAACGTGTCAACGATCAGTGATTTTCAACCTATTTGCGATTGTTCTGAGTCGCACGTAGGTGTCACACGCAATGACGTCGCTAACGATGCCGGATGTACATCACGGAAACTGTGACCCTGACGACATATCGTCAGATAAATCGTAGCGTGTAACGGGGCCTTTACAGAATGATGGCTTTAAATGAATAATGTCTGGAGGCCAAGTGTGAAAGGGATTGTCTGGTTTTATTATAAAAGCATGTAGTTATTTTGGCTGTATAAATCTGAATCCTTACAGTGCGCAGTGTGTACACTGTCAGGATTCAACGGTATTGCCAGTGAAAGCGATTTGCATACTTCCAACCACATTAAGACCAGCCTTTCTCAATGCAAGTGAATTAAGAGGGGGCGAGCATATCTAGTTGACAATTGACTGCATGCTTGCAAATCACATACTAGCAGTCAGTAATTGTCTGCTCTCGCTGCCAATACTAGCGAATCTTGTTAAGGTGCACACCACGCACTGTAGGGATTCAAACGACTACAGTCACATAGAATGATTTATGCTTTTGTCAGAAGACCGGACAAACTCTTGGGGGTAAAAGTCTCAACCCGGGACTTGTTTGGAAACAGCATCTTATAGAAGGCCATAATTATCTCCTTTATACTCAGTGTGAGCAAATGCACAACCATAATAAGTGGTACTCCAGCAATAATTTTAAGGGGTTGTCAAGGATCTTAACATTAATGACCTATTCTTAAGAAAGCCAATGTTTGATCGGTGAAGGTGCAACAACCAGCACCCCCAATGATCAGCTGTTCCCACTCTCGTCTGTGGTCAGAACTAATAGTGGCCACAGCCAGGTACTGCACATCCAACCCCTATTGACCCGAGTAGGAGTAGATATGTAGTACCCACCACAACCAATATAAAGTTGAGCTTGGCTGTGCAGCTCCAAAAATGAGCAGTTTAGGCCAGCGGAGGCACTGGGATCACCCAATCAGAAGGGCGTGCTGGGTGTTGCAGCCTCATCGATAAGACATTATTGGCCTACCCTAAGTATAGATCATCAATGTTAAAGTCCCGGACAATTTAAGTATGGCTTTAGAGCTATTATGGTGTATATCAATGAGACTTACGGTCCTTTAGGTCACTCCTCAGAAACTAAGGTTGTGGACAACGGCTACCTCTGCGCCATCTATACCAATGCCCTTGCACTGTTCATCAAGATATTTATCAAACTGGATTTTTGCCCCTGATGAAGGTAAAGCTCCATCTAGTTACAAGTGTATAAGATAATATCATTGCTTAACCTGCAGTTCTGTTTCACTTTGCCTGTACAGCTGTCTCTAGAAGCTCCTTTTAACTGCCGCTTAGAAAGATCCATACACTATATTGAAACAGTCTGTGTAGAGGACGTTCCCCGTATGAGCCTATTTGCTCCCCATCCCTGTATTCAGATAGGGGAAATCCTATACATGCAGTATTTGAATACAATGTATGGATCTTACTGAGCAGCAATTCAAAGCAGCTTCTAAAGAAGCATATTTTTTGCTTTTTGAGAGATAAAAAAGTAAAATAAAGTAATTAAGTACATTACAAAAATGAATACCTTTACAATGTCAGAAGGGTAAATAAATAAAAATTAAAAAAGGTGCTTTTTAACCCCTTCAGCCCCGGGGCATTTTCCGTTTTTGCGTTTTTGTTTTTTGCTCCCCTTCTTCTGAGAGCCGTAACATTTTTATTTTTCCGTCAATCTTGCCATATGAAGGCTTGTTTTTTGTACTTGTAAGTTGTACTTTTAAATCAAACCATAATTTTTACCATTTGGTGTACTGGAAAACAGCAAAAAAATTCCAAATGCGGAAAAATTGCAAAAAAAGTGTGATGGCACAATAGTTTTTGGGATGTTTTATTCACGGTGTTCACTATATGGTAAAACTGATGTGTGGGTTTGATGCCTGAGGTCGGTGCGAGTTTGTAGACACCAAACATGTATACGTTTACTTGTATCTAAGGGGTTAAAAAAAATTCACAAGTTTGTCCAATAAAAGTGGCACACATTTTGCGCCATTTTCCGAAACACGTAGCGTTCTTGTTTTTTTGGGATCTATGGCTCAGTGATGGCTTATTTTTTGCGTCTCGAGCTGACGTTTCTAATGGTACCATTTTTGCGCAGATGATACGTTTTGATCGCCTGTTATTGCATTTTCCGTAAAACTTGCGGCGACCAAAAAACGTAATTTTGGCGTTTGGAATTTTTTTTGCCACTACGCTGTTTACCAATCAGATTAATTGATTTTATATTTTGATAAATCGGGCATTTCTGAACGCGGCGAAACCAATTATGTGTATATTTATTTATTTTTTAACCCTTTAATTTTCAATGGGGGAAAAGGGGGGTGATTTGAACTTTTAGGTTTTTTGATTTTTTTTATTTTTTAAAACTTATTCTTTTACTTTTTTTTTTATTTTACTAGTCCCCCTAGGGGGCTATAGCGATCAGCAATCCGATCGCTATTATCTATCTGCTGATCACAGCTATACAGCTGTAAACAGCAGATACAGTCACTTTCTTTTTCCCTCTGTTCCGTGCCGAGGGAAAACGAAAGTGAAACATCATAGCTGCAGGCATCATCACATGACCCTGTGCTACGATGGCAACCACCGATAGTCACGTGATTACGCACGTGACTTCCGGTGGGGGCGGCGGTAAGTAAAAAACATGGCCGCGCGCATTTAGATCTTGCTGCCAGACTTTGGCAGCAAGATTTAAGGGGTTAATGGCATCGCTTCCACCCGCGGCTAGCAGGCACACATGTCAGTTGTTGCAAACAGCTGATATGTGTGCCGACCGCCGCCACCTGCCCGCGGCAGGGGGCGGGGCTTAACGGGACACGCTCCATGACGGATATATCCGTCCATGGTCGTGAAGGGGTTAATTTTAGTCATGTAAATGTAAAGGGCAAAGATAACAATAGGTGTCATATAACAAACTGTTCTGTACTTTCATATGCTGTGGTGCATTGATCTAGTTACAGTTATCATAGCTGCTAACAGTCTCACATTTGCCTAACTGTCCCAATTTTTCAGATACAATGCCAGCAAATTGGGGTATGCCCATATCGGAATAAGGACGGATTTATGCAAACCCTGCACAGAAGTAGGCATTACCAAGAGAGATGGGAATGTTTCTGGTTGGGCCAGGGTGTAACAGTCTATAAGGAGAACTTGTGGCAAAATGTCTGTATGTGCTTCTATCTCCTTCCTCCTCCCCTCTCCATAGAATTTTAAGAGCACCAACTGTCATCTCTTATTTCACTAATCTTAAAAGTCTGCCTTCACTATGTTACGGTTCGGGGTTCTGTTGTGCCTTGAACCGGCCTAGTTGACTCCCACATTGGGGTCGGTTAACTCTGCAGCGCCACCTGGCCATTGCTTGAGCCATCAGGTGGCTAGAGTTTTGTACCATCCTAAGTGCTCAAGCAGCCACACTGAGCATGTGCGTGATGTCATTGATGATAAGGGGGCCACTGATTGGTCATCAGTGACATCAGCGATGAAGTAGCAGCCGCTGATTGGTCATCATGACTTCAGCGATGACGTGGTAGCCCCTGTATGGCTGCAGCCGACACTATTACCACATGCCATGTGCTCTGGGCCAGGGTGGCGGCTATAAAAGGTCTGTAGCTCCGCCCATCGGGGAGCAAGCGTCATTCTTTATGCTGACAGCAAAGGCTGCCTTCCCTGCTGTCAGGAGTGAGTGCGTTTCAGCGCCATTGTAAGTCTGCAGTGCCTGTGGCAGACTCATGTATATGTGCAGTGGGAATCTGAATTTAGGGCAGACGCTGGTACCAGGTACTCGAATTTGGGTACAAACTGTGTCTCGGCACGGTGAGGGATTAGGGTCCTTCTGGACAAAGGTGCCCCCTACGCACGTGCCCTGTCTGCAGTGGCAGACTTGTGTGTATGTGTGTGCCAGCTTTAGGTACCCAGTTACGCTAACTGGGTGACCTTTATGATCTGACGTGCCCCTGTAGGCACATGACCGGCTCAGTGGTTACATTTCAGGTTGCCCAGTGCCGCTGTGTAGCCTTAATGGCCTGACGTGCCCCTGTACGCTTATGACCGGCTCAGTGGTTACATTCCAGGTTGCCCAGTGACGCTAACTGGGTAGCTTTCATGGTCTGACGTGCCATCGTACGCACATGACCAGCTCAGTGGTTACATTCCAGGTTGCCAGTGATGCTAACTGGGTTACCTTTCGGTTGTCATGTCTCTACATACGTGACCATTTTTTTGTTGCGTTTCCTTTGGTTTAGACGTGTCGTTACACACGTGACCACTGCCTGTACACCTGTGAGGTTCACAGGGACATGCTACACGTAGGAGTGTGCCCTTACAACATCTTCTTAGTTTCTTTTGTGGTCTCCTGAGTTGCTGTATTTCGTCCTTCTGTCCTTAGTGGCATTAACACCTGCCCAGCGGACGTGGTGCGACGATTGATATTATATTATTTTTTATTTCAATCGTGCCCTCCGTAACACACTGAATACAGAGTTTATGGTGTAAAAATCAGTCAAGAAGGAGAAAAAGCCAGATTTGATTAAATAAATGGCGTTTCCTATTTTGATATCTACTATAAATTTTCGGAAAAAAAAACTAAATGACGGCTGTTTTTTAAATGTTTATATACTACCAACTCTCCTGCTTAACGAAAAGTCAACTAAAACAGGAAAATGTGAGAATTTCTATCGTGTTACCTTGAACCTCGATGTATGCGCTCCAGCTGGCTTCTCCGCTCGGCGTGGATGCGGTGCAGGTATACCGGCCCGTGTCACTTAGCTGAAAAGAAAGCCTGAAATTAGTATTTTGGGCCGATCAGAAATGCATTGGGACGGAAAAGCAATTACTGAGGATGCTTTTGGCTTTGGATGGAGAGCTATTAGCTGTTCCAGGCAACCAATTTGTTTCATGACTTCAAAGAAGTGGCAAAATACATGACTTTATTTGTAAAGCAGAATTAATAATAACCTTTATCAGTCTAATTACACAATTACGCATGCAAAATATTTGCTGAAAGTAAATTCATGTCAAAGGACGTAAGCGTTGACGAGTGTCGGATTAGTACTGATTCACGGGCATTTACAGTGGAGAAGTTTTATATGTGTGTTCAATGGCGAAATATTGAAAGGGTAGAAAAAATGTGTTATGTTCCAATTTCAAGTATTTAAAAAATAATGAAAAAGGTTTAAAAAAAAAAAGGTTTAAAAAATTGGCCAAATCGTTACTAAAAATCAAGATCGTTACTAAATCGTTACTAAAATCAAGAGTAGCCTAATGCGCTAGTGACAGGCACAGAATACACAATATACGGGGCGGCACGGTGGCTCAGTGGTTAGCACTGCAGCCTTGTAGCGCTGGGGTCCTGGGTTCTAGCCCCACTAAGGACAACATCTGCAAGGAGTTTGTATGGAGTTTGCAAGGAGTTTGTATGTTCTCCCCATGTTTGCTTGGGTTTCCTCCGGGGGTTCCTCCGTTGGGTTTCCTCCGGGTACTCCGGTTTCCTCCCACACTCCAAAAACATACTGATAGGGAATTTAGATTGTGAGCTCCAATGGGGCAGTGTGGCCAATGTATGTAAAGCGCTGTGGAATTAATAGCACTATATAAATGAATAAATATTATTATATGATGCCACCATACAGCATTGCATTACAGGGGTATTCTTCCCAACAAGAATTGAAGAGATGACCTCAACATCAATGCAGATTTTGTACTCAGGTTATATGTAGAGTAAACTTATTAACTGGTCATTTCGATAGCTGAGCTGACAACCGACTTACTCACTGCCCTGACTGGGTCACATCCTCCACCGCACTCCCCCTGGCTTCCCCGTGTGCTGCTGCCTCTGTCCCCTCCAGGGCTCTGTACATGCCGCAAAGGGTTCCCAGGAGTGCACCTAATATGCGCGCACGTGCACACCAGCCCTTCTCTTGAAGGGACAACCTGCTATATCCTGTTATGCTGTGTATTAATTTAAGGCATCCTCCCATTAGGGGAGGTGCCTGCGCAACACATTCAGTTAGTCAGTATATTAGCTTTCTAGCTACTTGTCAGGTCCCATTAACCTTCTGTTGGTCTCCTGTACCTATCTATCCCTGCCATGCCCACCATTCCTGTTCAGCCTGTCACAGTCACTCTCCCTGCACCCATCCATATCTGAGTCCGTCACCTGCCCTGGAGGTCAGCTGCCACAGTCTCACTTATAAAGCACCATTACTTTCCAGAATCTAAGTTCCCTATCAGTATGTCTTTAGAGTGTGGGTGGAAACTGGAAAATCTGGAGAAAAGCCACACAAACGCAGATGTTGCCCTTGGTGGGATTTGAACACAAGGCCCCAGCGCTGCAAGACTGCAGTGCTAACCACTGAGCCACAATGCTGATAATGTGCCATAACACAAAAAGGACTGGAAGCCAAGAAGTCGATAGTGGTGAATGGACTGGCTACTACAAAATTGGGGAATGTAGTAACATTTATGTTTTTTTCTTGGCTGAAAAACCCTTTTAACATGGAGGAAACAAGTTATTTTTACAGTTTTTTCTCCATTTTTCAAAATGAATTCTCTATAACTGAAACTTGTTCTACAATGGGCAGAGTCTACTTCTCAATTGTTTCTGGTTTAAAAAAAAAAAAAACACAAAACTAGATGGCAGATCAGTCTGAGACTCACTTAGGCGGGCTTTGCACGTTGCGACATCGCAAGCCGATGCTGTGATGTCGCACGCGATAGTCCCCGCCCCCGTCGCAGGTATGATATCTAGTGATAGCTGGCGTAGCGAAAATTATCGCTACGCCAGCTTCACATGCACTCACCTGCCCTGTGACCGTCGCTCTGGCCGGTAACCCGCCTCCTTCCTAAGGGGGCAGGTCGTGCGGCGTCATAGCGACGTCACATGGCAGGGGGCAAATAGCGGCGTAGGGGCGGAGATGAGCAGGATGTAAACATCCCGCCCACCTCCTTCCTTCTCATTGCAGCCGGCGGCAGGTAAGGAGATGTTCCTCGCTCCTGCGGCTTCATACACAGCGATGTGTGCTGCCGCAGGAAAGAGGAACTACATCGTACCTGTCGTTGCACCGGCATTATAGAAATGTCAGGAGCCTGCACCGATGATACGATAACGACGCTTTTGCGCTCGTTCATCGTATCATCTAGGATTTACACACTACGACATCGCAAGTGCCGCCGGATGTGCGTCACTTTCGATTTGACCCCACCGAGATCGCACTTGCGATGTCATAGTGTGCAAAGCCGCCCTTAGGCTGCATTCACATGTCCTGTAGTCATCCGCTAGAACAGATCCGTTGTGAAACTGATTTTTGCCGGATCCATTTTCTTAACATGGGATTCTATGGACAATTGAACCATTAACGATTTTCTATTTACCCATCCGTTGTACTTGTATTTTTAAAGGATCCATTGTTTTCCTCACGGATCCGTTAGTAGAGATGAGCGAACCTTTGGAAGTTTGGCAGGTAAGGACGAACCTTAAAAAAGTTCAGTTTTTGACCCCGATTTGAACCAAACCTCAATGGAAGTCAGTAATTGGGCAGTTTGTGGCTCCACCCACATGTTGCCAGCCATAAGCAGAACACTTCCAGTGGAGGGTGGGCAGGGTTTTTCAATTTTTTTTTTGTGTATGCACACTATATCTGATCATGCTGATTTTACCGCAAGGGCAAACCATTCACACACTGCAAGCGGCTCGCACTGGGCTGAGCATTAATCATACCCTTGAGTGATTTGCACTTGTAACTCACTCGAACTTGGATGTCGGTTTCCGAACCTAAACTCCGAACATCGAACCACAGAATCACTCATCTCTATCCATTACAAATGGACAATAAATAGTAATCAGTTAATGAATCAATTGTCCACAGACTCCACATTTATTTAACAACAGAAAACAAGGTTGTGTTTACACAACTTTTTTTGCAAATGGATCTCTAATGGATCCTTAAAAATAGATGACTACATAACACGTGAACCCAGCCTTATTACACTGTCAGTGAATCTTGTTTTCTGTTAAGTCAAAAAGTCCAATGGGGATCAAAACATGGTACGCACCCAGGCTAGAGCCTCATTTAGGCTACGTTCACATTTCCGCCAAAATGTATCAGTCACAATCCGCAGCTCTGGTAAACAACGGAATCCGTTTGGCGGATTGTGTTGTTTCCCATAGACTTGTATGAGTGGTGGATTGCGACTGATGACCTTGCGTTGCATCCGCTGCGCGGCGGTCAGTCGTTTTTGGACTGACCGCCGGGCAGAAACAACGCAGAATGTAACGTTTTTTGGTCCGGCAAAATTAACACACCGCGCAGGAATCCGTCGCAATCCGTCACGCTTGTAATGTTTGTCTATGGCGCTGAATTCCGTCATAATCCATCTTACAATGGAATCTAACGCTGGATTCTGTCATGCTCTACTGGACATGCCCAGCATGTTTGGCACACCCACTGGGCTGTCCCAAACACAAACTGATTATAACGGATCCGTCAAAAAACGGACGCACAGCGGATGTAACGGATCAGTTTTTTCACACGATTCCTGTGAACGGAATCCTGTGAAAAACACATCCGTTGCGTCAGTTGACATCTAAAAAATGACGGGTCCGTCGCTGACGGACCTGACGGATTTAAAACCACGAAAATATGAACCTAGCCTTACAGCAGCTTGGACATAGGCTTTATTGGAACAGTTTGACTGTCTTCGTAAAATTACTGCCTTAAAAATCATTTGTTGGGATTTTTGTTATATAGAGGAACAGTTTTAAAAAAGTTGTTTTAAAAAAAAATGTATATGCTTTGCTGCATACAAATGTAAATCCAAAGTGTTTTCTTTTACTTTTTTGTTTTCATGAAAAAAGGCTCAAACTTTACTATATGGCTCTGAGTAAGACTGGTTTAAGAAGAAATCAATGGTCAGGTCAGGTGAGGTGTAACTAGCCAAATGAATATATTGATTGAATATATTTATTTTGAATACTTCACTATACCTTTTTTTATTATTTTGTATATTGTATTTACTTTTTATTCATGTATTTTTTTTTTACATAATTTATATGCAGAAACTAAACAAAAAAGAACTTTTGCTTGCTCTCAAAAATATATAATGACTATGGTTATCATATATCAGACCAACTGTGTTGGCACCTTAGCGTATCGGATCTGCAGTGCTCCGGTGTCCAGCTGCTTGATCCGAGATTCCTGGGTGTTGACAAGGGTGCCATCTTTTCTCCAATGGATTGTGGGAACGGGAATTCCAGTAGCGACACAATTTAGGAGTAAAGTTCCGTCAACAGCTACTGTTTGGTTCTGAGGACCTTGGCGGATGACTGGTGGGGGACGGTCAGCGACCACTGCCAAAGAAAACAACAGGAAATACATGTCTGCAACTGGGAGCAATTTTCTAATCAATCAAGCACCAGTAGTTGCTGTAGGCTTTGAAACAAGCTAAAGATAATTAAGCAAGTAATTAAACTAGGAATCATGCATTATTCAGGGGGAATTTTCACGATAAGCAAGACACAAAATAGCGAAACATTATCTCTTGTCTGGAGGAAAAGATGTGCACAACTTGCTGGCATTTTCCAAGCATCCTATGAAAAAAACAGGCGACTTGAGAAATGCAACAGGAATTTTCATTTCACTTCCAATGACTTAATAGCATGAAGTGCTGAGTGGCAAAAGATAGAGTTTCACCGTTCTTAGCCACCAAAATGACACAGTGGGGTGAAAGAAAAACATTAGTTCATCACTGAACGATCCATTTCTCGGCTATTATCCATTTTACACTAATGCAAAAACAGATGTTTGGATGACATGCGAGAAATGAATATCAGCCTGCTTCTCATATGCAGCCTTCATGTGAAGATCTCCGCTTTGCATCTGGCATCTGTGTTGTTCATATAGCAGATCTCAAACAACTTCACAAAACTAAGAGGGAATCTGTCAGAAGGATTTCATACCCCAAACTTTTTATATGCACATGTAGCTCTTTCAATAACAAGTCTGTGATGACGAGAACCAGGGAGTAATAAGACTCCAAACCACTAGGTGTCGCCAGACATACTAGTGGAGTGGAATTGCCAGGTTTGTACACTAGGTGGTGCTAGACACACCTAGTGAGGGGCAGTCAAACAAGCTAGGGGCCAGAAGCCAGGAGATAACAAATGACAAAAGGAGCCAGAAGAGTCAGGAGAGAAGCCAGGGTCAGTGAACAGAGAGGTCACGTAAGTACAAGGGAGCAAGGAAAGCCAAAGTCAGGGGATGAGCCAAGGTCAGAGAGTCAGGGAATCAAGTAAGTAGGTAAGGAGACAGGAGGGGTATAGCGGAACTAGGTAGCAGGACAAGATCAGGTCAGACGCTTACGGGAACCAGAGACATGCACTGCAGAACAGGAACTATCACCGGCGGAGTTCCGAGTGAAACAACTCTCAGAAAAAGCGGAGCAATCACCCGGAACAAAGCTCCAAATAAGAGACTACACAGGACTCGACTGGGAACCGGGGAAAAATATGAGGCACAGGAGAGCAGAGCACCACTGAGCAGAATCATGACAAAGCCCAACAATAGCTTTACTTGGCCAGTCCATTCCTCCGTTACTGAGAAATCAGCATTTAAATTGATATGCACATCTGAAGCCTCTGTCACTCCAGCTCTATTCTCCTTCTCCCCCTGCTTGATTTGTCTAAGAAATTCACTGCACTTTCCAGATGTTGCAAAAGAAGTGATATTAATTAAACATCAAGTAGAGCGGCTATGAAATCAAATCGACCTTTCGACCCTCCCAGGTCTTAATCAAGAGTTGCTGTAGGATGGTTTGCTTGAATGTGGGAAATGCAAGCATTGCAGCGCTATTGCTTTATGCTGTGGATAGCCTCCTACCTGATTGACAGCCTCTATGATGTCATCATTCAAACAAGTGGAGGCAGCACTGGGTGGGGAAAAGAGCTGGGATGACTGAGGCTTCAGATCTGCCACAGCGCTTCAGCCTCATTTGCATATTAATTCAAACTCTGATTTCTCAGTAATGGAGGAGTGAACTGGCCCTGTAAAGGTATTGCTGGACTTGTCTTTGAAAAAGCTACGTGCGAGTATTAATAGTTTGAAAAGAGAAAAACTCATGACACGTTCCTTTTATTCATTAGGTAGATTTTGGAACAGAACGGATGAACATATAATGGCATGTCAATAATGGCCATTGTTAAACTGACAATTCTACAGATCTCTGATAAAAGGAAGGAAGAAAGGAAGAAATTAAGGAAGGAAGGAAGGAAGGAAGAGCAGCAGAAAAAAAGTATGATTTTGTGGCACTCTGTCAAGAAATGTTGATGCTATATGTGTCTATATGTGGCCACCTAGTGGTTGTAATGCTGTGACGACACAATAATGTGCTGCATTTCTAACATGAAAAATTAAGATTTCTTAATTAAATGCTTGAAACATTAAGGAAGGACAGATAGATAGCTAGATAGATAGATAGATAGAGAGATAGATAGATAGATAGAGAGATAGATAGATAGATAGATAGATAGATAGATAGATAGATAGATAGAGAGATAGATAGATAGATAGATAGATAGATAGATAGATAGATAGATAGACAGACAGAGGGATAGATAGATAGATAGATAGATAGATAGATAGATAGATAGATAGATAGATAGATAGATAGATAGATAGATAGATAGAGGGATAGATAGAGGGATAGATAGATAGATAGATAGATAGAAGTATAGATAGATAGATAGATAGAAGTATAGATAGATAGATAGATAGATAGATAGATAGAGGGATAGATAGATAGAGGGATAGATAGAGGGATAGATAGATAGATAGATAGATAGATAGATAGATAGAGGGATAGATAGATAGATAGATAGATAGAAGGATAGATAGATAGATAGATAGATAGATAGATAGATAGATAGAGGGATAGATAGATAGAGGGATAGATAGATAGAGGGATAGATAGATAGATAGATAGAGGGATAGATAGATAGAGGGATAGATAAATAGATGGATAGATAGATAGATAGATAGAGGGATAGATAGATAGATAGATAGAGGGATAGATAGATAGAGGGATAGATAGATAGATAGATAGGAGATAGATAGATAGATAGGAGATAGATAGGGTAATCTTCAGGTAAATAGCGATTAAAACCTGTTTAGTGGAAGTCCAGCTATAGAGAGAAAATAACGTTTTATTCTCCTTGCAGGATGATGCAGGGAGCGGTTACAGTCAACACTCATCATGACACAGTGACTGTGACTGCAATTACTCCCGGTAATTTTGATTGACAGCCTACACTACACACATATGCTGCACACACAATCTGCAGAACAGGTCGTCAATCAGTGGGTCGGAGAGTGATTACCACTGGGGAGTAAGCTGTAACAACCCCTTCCCCGCCTTGATGACAGGGAAGCAATCGGCTACAGGGAGAATAAAGCCTCCTTTTCTCCTTGTAGCTGCTGCTTCAGTAAGAAGTTTAACAAGACATGAGCACTATTTACATGCAGATTAGCCTTATATCTGCAGTTACATAGAATTTCTGGACACGTCAGGTTCCTTTTAACACACAAACCAGTAAGTGGGTCCCCACGGTTTAATGAATTCTGCCCGTCGGCATCTTTCTACTTCACTATATTAGTTCCATTTCTAATTTAGCATTGCCAAAACCACAGTGTGACTTTTATGAACTTCTCTTAAAACTGGTATTTCAGCTATGTGCCAATCAATCCCAGAAATCGTTCTTATAAGATCAATAAACTATTTTATCCCATAGTTTAATTCTTTCCAGAGATAATATTGGTAAAATATTACCATTATGTCTATAAAAAAGTCTCACACTGCGCTCGCACTGCGCACATCGGGGAGCCAGAAATTGCGCTCCTGGCACTGACAGCCAATTATAAAACCCAAACAGCACTAATTAAAAGCATGCACAACACAGAAAGTTGTAAAACAAGGAGATGCTTGGAAAGACTTCTCTTTTAGGGGAAGGATTACAAAGATAAGGGAATTCTCTGTGTCCTTGAAAGCTTTTGAATTAAAAACTGTTTGTACTTTACCATCAGTAACCTCTAAATAGGCCTTTGTTGTAATGCTGCCTGCCACATTGAGAGTCTGGCAGATATAATAGCCAACATCAGACTTCTGGACATTAACGATTGTGAGGTCACCGGTTTGAGACACTGAGAAACGGCTGGAGGACTGAGGCGGCTGGTAAGAAAAGAGAAGATTCTGGAAAAAAAAATAAAATGGAAAAACAGCATTAATGTTACAAAATAGTGAACGGCATAATTATGGAGAAAATATTAGGAATGTAACATTCTTTATGGGCTTTCAGAAACTTTCTCCTATAGTTGTTTTGGGGGGGGTAATTTAGTAATATTAATAATTTAGTTAAAAGAAGGGCTTAAGACCTCTATACACATTAGAATAATGTCACCCAAATCTGCTGATATTGATGGGTTCAGCTGACAGTCTAATGTGAGGGTGCTGGCCAACTGATGGCTAGAGACGATGTCAATCGGGCATGTTATATTTCGGACTGCTGATGGCATTGTTCTCCTGGTGTTAAGCTACTGGCCAATGTGTATTGTGGAGGTGCCGGCTTACTGATGACCAGATGAGATGTCTATTGGGCATGTTTGATTTCAGATTGCTGATCATTCAGATTGCAGACATTGTTCTCATACTGTTATGGGTACTTTACACGCTGCGATCTTGCAAGCAAGATCGCAAGCGATCGTACCCGCCCCCGTCGGTTGAATATGGTGTGTTCTCTTGGACACGAGCATTATTTGGGTCTGCAGTGTGCTATTTATCATCAGGATCCCCTCTTTGAATCAGGCATTAGGCTACAGAGAGTTTTCCTGAACCACCATTGTAGTTTACTATTGGCCTCCTGAGGAACCCACTTCTGGGAGAAACGCGTTGAGGCTTGAAATTACCATTTTATTCACATCAATGAGATAAGTTTTGGATTTTTCCTCCCTACTGTCCACCTGCCACACCAATTTGTTTGTTGCACTTATTTTAGGCACTCAACCTTTTTTCTGGCAGGGACTTCAGGGGCAGCAGGAAAAGTCGTAGCGGAGTGGGGGCGCCATATCGCATTTTTAGGGTGTTAGGCAGTGCACAGATAGGTGCAGCTATCAAGGGCTAGCAATTTATCCTGTGCACTGTTAGTAATCACGATGTGGTTTTAAGTGATTTAATAATTTAAGTTTTATAGGGACAGTCTATGTGCATCTAAGCTTTGCCTTTACAACAGCTTTCTTCTAGGTATCGACTTGATAATATTGATCAGGGCTTTGTGGGGGCCGGATCATCACTTCCAGGATTCTAGTTGTTTTTTACTCTGAATATAGTTCTTAATGACATTTGCTGTATTTTTGGGGTCGTTATCTTGCTTCAGAATAAATATGGAGCCAATCAGACGTCTCTGTGATGAGAATGCATGATGAAGAATCATCTTCCTTTAAGAAATGGGCAACCTTGAGGACCATAGACACTGGGATCAGGTAAAGAAATATAAAACGACAGATGAAAGGCACATCATGCTTATTCACCTTAAAAATCGGAAGATGTTCATCAATTTAGAGCTGTCAGCAACTGGTGGGAAACTGCAAAGCTTATCTATTGTTCAGAGAAGTCTGGCCAGAAGTGGCCAACATGGAAGCATTAGGCTGGGGCCACACAGGGATTACTGCGATCCCCTCGCATGACACTCGGCTCACGCTGGCAGTACAGCAGAGCCGAGTGTCATGCAGACCTCAGCTGCAGGGGGAAGGGAGAGATTTATCTCCCTCTCTCCTCCGTTGCCGGCTATTTTCATTCTAGCACTGCACTCGCGGTACATCGGTGTACCGTGAGTGCACTGCGATTTTTCTCTTGCCGCATACACTTGAATGGGTGCGAGAAAAAGAGTCTCGCATTACAATTGTAGCATGTGGTGATTGTTTTCTTGGTCCGATTAGGGCTGAGAAAATAATTGCTCATGTGTGCTGACACACAGGCTAATATTAGTCCGAGTGGAATGCGATTTTTTATCACACTCCACTCGAACCGATTTTCATGCCGTGTGGCTTAGGCCTTAAGGACAAAAAACATATATTTGACATTGGAAAAAGGCCAAGTGACCCAACAATGCTTGAAATTTCAGCAACTGGAGAGCGGAAGAATGGCAGCTGGTACTCTAGAAGGGCTGTAGATTTGGCTGTAACAGAATGCACTTTGCTGAAGGGCTAGAGAGCAATACAATAATGAGTATCTGCTGGTAACAGTGAAGAATAGTAGACTTGCTTGCAAGTTTGAAGCTGCATTTTAGCATATGGAGTAGGGATTAATAGTGTCCTCAATGTTGATAAATATAGGCAGATACTTATCTATCATAGACTACTAATGAGGAATGCATCTGACTGTATCTAAATTCATTCTATACCAGGAAAACGACCCCAAACATAAGGCCAATGTCATTAAGAACCATTTTCCAAATAAAGAAGAACAATGAGTGCAATGAGTGGTGATATGGCACCAACAGAACCCGGATTTCAACATCTTCAAGTCTGTATGGAATTTCGTGTAGAGACAGAAGGATTTGCACAAGCCTACATCTATAGAAGATCTGTGGTTGGTTCTCCAAGATGTTTGGAAATAGCTCCCTGCCGAGAGCCTTCAAAATGAATGCACTTCCAAATATACATATCAAAAGTGATGCTTTGATGTTTTGAAGATAAAGTGCGTTCTCAGTCTCCTCAAATATGGATTTGATTTAATTTCCCTTTTGTGAATATCTTTGCATTTTGTTAATTCATAAATATAAAATATCAACACTTCAATTTTTTGTAAATATTCTTACATTTTTTTTTATCATTTTTTTTCACACCTTCCTGAAACGTTTGCAGTGGAGTGTGGTATGTAAATTTATATATCTTATTTCTTATAAAAAAAAATCTACCAGAACCTTTCAATTTTCTTGTGTTTATGTTTAAGAAAAAAAAAACTATTTTTAATCCCCTTTCGTTTTACTTTACCCTTGGGACGGATTGACACAAATTGCAGAGGATATGATGAGATAGGAATGTTATGTTTTAGAGCAATAGGCGTTTTCCACCAACCTTCTATATCCTTTCATACAGCACATCCCCCATTTTAATTATATGCAAAATTATTCACAGTTCAATGCGTTCGGCAACATATCACAAAATACACATGTAAGATGTCATTAAGCTCTGCCGCTACAACTGTATTATCATTTTATTAAAAATACCTGCTGTATTATCTCTGAGGGTGAAAGTTTTGAATTTGGTTACTATTCAGACAAAATATATAATTTTATTCTAGCCAATAGCTAATAATTGGAAACCCGTCATAAAGCCTTTAGTGCCAAACACTGAGGCACGGGACACAAAGAATTAAAAGGTGTTAATAAATGAAAGAAGGTATTACTATGTTTATTACATTGAATACAATTACATTTTTAAAATATATTTTTTTTTTCATTTTTTGCTTCAAAGCTATTTTTTTCTTTTGACTTTAGAATATAGACTATTCAGATACATCTATACAGAAATTCAGAATAACAATGCCTGAAATACTCACCTTGCATTACTATGTAGCATACCTCGTTTATATTTTTGTATTTGTATTGTTAGGATTTTTTTAGTTTTAAGAAAAAAAAATGAAACATACAGTAAATATATAAAATAGATATTCATAATAATTATCTGTCAATTACTTTGTATTAAGGGGGCTTTACACGCAGCAACATCACTAACTAGATGTTGTTGGGGTCACGGAATTCATGACACACATTCGTTAGAAACGTCGTTGCGTGTGAAACGCACGAACGACCGCTAACGATCAAAATTACTCACCATATCGTTGATCGTTGATACGCCGTTCTAATCTCAAATATCGTTGTTGTTGTTGCAGGACGTAGGTTGTTCGTCGTTCCTGCGGCAGCACACATCGCTATGTGTGACACCGCAGGAACGAGGAACAACATCGTACCTGCGGCCGCTGGCAATGAGGAAGGAAGGAGGTGGGCGGGATGTTCCGGCCGCTCACTTCCGCCCCTCCGCGTCTATTGGGCGGCCACTTAGTGACACCGAACGAACCTCCCCTTTAGAAAGGAGGCCGTTCGCCAGCCACAGCGATGTTGCTAGGCAGGTAAGTATGTGTGATGGGGACTAACAATGTTGTGCGCCACGGGCAGTGATTTGCCCATGACGCACAACCGACGGGGGCAGGTGCTTTCACCAGCGACATCACTAGCGATGTTGCTGTGTGTAAAATGGCCTTAAGACTATGATCACATTTCCATAATAGGCTCAATTAGTAGCCGCTATCACAAATTCTTTCCTTCATATTTCATACATATGGGTGCCCTAATAAGACGCACTGTTAGTCAATTGGGCCTATAGGGTGCTGGTGTCATCCATTGCTCATAGGGAGCTGTTGTCACCCATTGCCCAAAGGGTGCTGGTGTCATCCATTGCCCATAATAAGCTGTTATTATCCATTGCTCATAGGCTGCTGGTGTCATCCACTGTCTATACAGTGCTGGTGTCATCCATTGCCCATAGGGTGTTGGTGTTATCCATTGCTCATAGGGTGCTGGTGTTATCCATTGCTCATAGGGTGCTGGTGTTATCCATTGATCATAGGGAGCTGTTATCATCCATTGGTCATAGGGTGCTGGAGTCATTCATTGCTCATAGGGTGCTGGTGTCATCCACTGTCCATACGGTGCTGGTGTCATCCATTGTTCATAGGGTGCTGGTGTCATCCACTGTCCATACGGTGCTGGTGTCATCTATTGCCCATAGAATACTGGTGTCATCCATTACTCATAGGGTACTCTTTGTCATCCATTGCCTATAGAGTACTGGTGTCATCTATTGCCCATAGAGAGCTGGTGCCATCCATTGCCCATAGGGAGCTGTTGTCATCCATTGGCCATAGGGTGCTTGCGTCATCCATTGCCCATAGGGTTCTGGTGTCATTCATTGCCCATAGGGAGCTGTTGTCATCCATTGCCCAAAGGGTGCTGGTGTTATCCATTGCTCATAGGGAGCTACTGTCATCCATTGTGATATCGATAGGAACTCTGTCGTGTTTTTCATTAGAGAAAGTAATTATCATGCATATGTGTATGAAGTCGTATATCATTATATACACATTCTTTCTTAAAGAGTGCCTCCCACATCCCAAAATACTATTAGCTTTGAGATATTGGATTAATCTACAGGTCAATAACATTTCAAAGCTACTTGGCTGCTGTACTTGAAGACCGGCTACCGGAAAGAAATTAACTTTACTTTTCCAGTGTCCTCTGGCTTTCAGTCATAGGGACATGGCTGGAGCAGCTTCAGTTACCACTCAACACACAGTGAGCAGTGGCTGTATTCATGCCCCAGTACTGAATGACAGCCGGTTCAGCAGTGCATCAGTACAAAGCTGGCTGTTAGTCAGTCCCGGACTGTGTACTGAGCAATGACTAAAGATATGCAGGCCGCACCTCTATGACTGAAAGCCTGAGGCTGCTAAGAGGAATAAAGTTTGTTTCCTCCCATTAGCCGGGCTTTCAATGCAGCGGCTGTTCACTTTTCTATTAGCCTGCAAATTAACCCCATATCTGCAGGTTAATAGCGTTTTGGAGGGAAAAAATTCCCCATTAAGTCTTTATATAGTTTTAGAATTCAAATTTATTTTAATTAAAATATATGAATATATTAATACATTTATTAATAGGTAGATACTATATATATATATTTATATATACACACACACATATCTATATATATAGCATCTACTTATATATTATATATATACACACAAACACACTTATTATGTTATTATATAATATATTATATTATATATATAATATATATATATATATATATATATATATATATATATATATATATATATATATACACACACATATATATATATATATATATATATATATATATATATATATATATATGCAAATATATATTATATATATTATATATACTTTACGTATATATATATATATATATATACACACACACACACACACATACTGTATATATGTATATACAGTATATATATATATATATATATTTCTACATATATTCTGTATATTTAGATTATATTAAATTAGAATGTATAAAATTATTTATTTTATTTAGATTTTTATGACCTTTACAAATACGTTGCCATGTTATTTTTTTTTTACTAGATGAGACTCGTGTATCTATTTTAAAATCCGTATCATAAGCATGAAACTACATAACACTCAGCGGCGTAATGAGAAATCTTTGGTTGCAGCTTGATAAATGGATGACCTTTAACTGATGTAATCAAACCCTTGTTTATCTTGGAATAATACACGTCTAACGTGAAATAAATTGTACCTGTCAGTTCATTTATAGATCTTGCGCTGTTAATGATGTATGCGCCTTCTTTAGCTCAATGACAGCCATTTTGATATCCAAATTTAGCACAATGCTCATCCTCAGCCACGAATCGATGGCAGCAATATGCGAAGCAGCTTATAGTAATTTAATACTGTTTGCACTCTTAGGCATAAAATGCACTTAGGGTTGGGATTTGATGGAGATTTGATGCATATCATTTCAATTTCATGGGTATTTGTTAATCTATTAAAATCCATTACCTGGCTGCCCTCCTTCTGCCAAAAGATAGCTGGTTGAGGGTTTCCTGTTGCTTCACATTGAAATGTGACCGTACGTCCCAATGCCACCACCTGATCACGTGGCTTCACCACAAAATTTGGAGGTTCTGCAACAACAACAAAAAGACCTATTAGTGCAAATAATAGAAACTTCTCTTCCTTCTCAGCAATCTCCAAGTGTTATGAAAATGGATAATCCACAGCCTGACCTGCTGATCGACCCTAAAGGATTATACCAAGAATTCGACTCTCTCAGTGGATTTCTACAAGTCAAAGCTATATTTGTGTAGTCTGATAGTCAAAACTAGGTCATTTTACTTGGTTACTTTTCAGAACAGCACAAATTACACATCTGCTTTTGCCGTAAGGGCAAACCTTAGCTTCTTTTCAGTTGGTTTATACAGTTGATATGGTCACTTTAGCTGGCAATAAACAGGATGTGTAAAGAACCATATGTGACTTGTGTTACAGTAACAACTATTTATGTTAGTGGGGAAAATAAGACGTTGCACCTGGGGAAGAAATGGAAAAATATGTGCTAGAAAAGAGCAATTTTTTTGTTATCTTATATCTGTGGTTATTACGGTCATGCGGTGTTCTGCTCTTAACTCACCAGGTGGCTTGGCGTCTTCAGACCCTGTTCACACTGCAGAATCTGACACGTCACCTTGTGCATTTAAGTTGCTCAGTCAGTGCAGGGCGTTGCACGGTTTTGCTCTTGCTCGTGTCCAGTCTAGCGGGAGTTAATTACTGCTGGTCTGTGAATTGCTGTTGTGAGCCCAATTATGGAAGACCTATCACAGCCGCCTCCGCCCATTAAAAGATGGTGGAACCTGGGGTCCCATGCCGATGATAGCTCTAACCTAGCTCCAGCGACACCGGTCCTCTGCATTTCATCCAGCTTTGGTGATTTGTTGTATGCTATTTGGTGTGTGGTGGAAATATCCTTGGTGTTTGTTTTTTTCTCCCTGCATACATATTGTCTTTTCCTCTGTGTTTGCTTGCCGTGAGTTTGAGCATTGGTTTCCCCTATTTGTGGGATTTATTACTCCTGTCCCAGCCCTCCCCTTGGTGGGGCTGAGGGGGTGTTAGACCAGGTTTTTTCATGAGTTAAGGTCATGTTGGCGATCCAGACCTCACCACCATCAGGTATACCTCTGGAATAAGGGCTGGCTTAGGGCCCGAAGTCTGAGGGCCGGTCTCGATACGCCTCCCTCCAGTTACCATATTATACCCCATGACAATTAGTCAACTATAAACCCAATTATCCCAGTGATATTGATAGATAATATTGAACTATAAAAAAGAGACCCCTCCCTGGTCAAGATTCTTCATCCTTGAGCCACGGGATCAAGACAAAATCAGACGTTTTAAGCTTTGCAAGAAAAAGATTTAGCAACTGTAGTTTGTGGGAGCAATTTACTCCCCCAAACTCAATATGCCTGAGTATAATTTCATTGCCTATAGATGTGTCCACGCTTACCATGTTGTAAATTTTGTCAAAGAGTGCAATTTTTCAAAAACCAAATTCAATCTACGCTACTTGTACGAATAGTACGGCATTCGGGTTACTCGGTACATTTCAAGTATTCCCCATTGACTTACATTGCACACACTATTCGGAATGCATACGCGAGTATTAGACAGTACTCGTTACGAGTATCGCGAATACGAGTATTTCGAAACTCACTCACTAATTACAATGAAATATAACATCTAACAAAGCTTCCCAATTTTTTTTATTTCAAAGTCATCGCTAGCCGTTTTGGACTTTGTCTGGATAAAAGTAAAGGTAAAGAAGGACACATCTGTGTTCTTGTTTGTCCCATTTAATTTTGATTCCAAATATTGTTCATTTTTAAAATATTTTTATTTTAATCTAAAGAAGGTGAAAGCAAAGATAACAAATAATACATATGAATCTACCTAGGTGATACAATTTTACATTAATAGTATGAGTGCAGGAGACAACTGTCTTGTGGAACCTTCACCTAAATTATACGTTAAAAGTGGTACTCCAATGCATTACATTTATTATGTATTTACAGTATATACAATAAATGTAGAGTAGATGAAGATCTGACTAGTGGGACTCACATCTACCTCAAGAGCAGAGCAAATTGCTTTCATTGAAGAGAAGGTCATAATTCCTTCACAAATAATGGAAATTCCCATCACCTCTTCATCGACATTGGCATTAAGGCCCATTTCTCAAGAAAGATACTAGTCCCTTTGTTGAGATTCACATCTACTATACTTTTTTTTCATATATATTCTGTGGAAATGCCATAAGAGTATGAAACAGGATTACTCACTTAATGTGGAACCTATGCCTAATGTGTTCATGGAGTTTGGATGAAATTAAGCCATCCATTTGTAGAAGAGATGAGCGGCTTGCTTTGAGCAACACGATTCCAAAGTCTAGGTCAGTACTTTCTGGCCACTGACAAGAGCTGCTTCTGGGCACCCTGGCATGGCATTGGATTTGCCAGCCTGGCATAATGTCTCTTCAGCATGGCTAATCATTAGCCGAGCCTGGTAAGAAAATTCATGCAGCTCCTGTACAAGGTAAGGGAGCAGTATCCTGAACCATAGACCGAGGTTGCGCAAAGCAATCCGCGAATGTTCATAGATTGGGAGGGTGAAGTCCAGCAACCACTGGACTGTCTATATGATCTGCTTTAAGAAATTTGATGAGATATTGAAGACCTTTAATTCTTTGACTATACAGTTGACTAAACCTATCTGGTCATGCCTTGTAGAGTGCAGTTTTATGATTTTTTTTTACAGTATATTTTTGCTGCACTCCTATATTTGCTAGAACATTTAACATATACACACACTGAAGTTAAAGGTACTGTCATTTAGCACTTGAAATTCTTAGAAATTCCACTCAATTACAAATATAAATGTTAACTTACACTTTAACTACTTAGTATTAGCGAAGAAAATTTATGCCAAAATATAAACGGAAAATTTAATTCATAAGCAAAAGAAAAAGATTCACACACATAAAAGACGAGTTATGGAAAATGAGAGCAATGCAGTGGAATAAGGAAATAAAAACAGAATAACTTAGTCAAAGCCATAGAACTGTTATGGTTGTTTTGACGACCACAGAAAATTTCCTTGTTAAATCAGCTTTGATGCCCACCCGTGTGGAATTATTTGCCTTTATGCCATATAATTTTCCCTTTAGCAAAGTAAATTATGTTCATGCCGAGATATCTAAAAGCTCCGGGCAAATGCGGGTTTCTGAAATTTGCATTCCAAGTTTGCCTTTTCAATAACTCATCCTGATTTATGCATATGCAATTTGTAAGAACTGTATATAGAGGAAACAGCGTCCTGTATATACTCCCTGCCCCCAGAAACCTCTTTGTATAACACTACAGTAAGAAATGAGCATATATTAAATGCAAAATGATTTTGAAATTAAAGAAAAGAGACATAAAAAAAATATCAAAACTGAGCACCTATTCCAGAACTGGTCCATACCACTACATCGGATACTGTAGAGAGGGGAGCTTTGTGTAAGTTCAGACTATCCATGGGACCAAAAAATTTAGCCAAATAGAATCGCTTTCCAAATGAATCCTATAATAACAAATTAAATTTTACTTTCCAAGTTTCCCATCTGTGTATATGTAAAGAGTAGAGATGGGTAAGCACTAAAATGTTCGGATGCAAGTTGGATACTCTGGCGGCCTCAACTCGAGTAACGAGTATAATGAAAGTCAATGATTGGCCTGTTTGACTCTCCACCAACATACAGCCAGCCATAAACAGAGCATTTCCGGGGAGGGAGGAGTTTGGGTTTTTTTTGGACAGACTACGTACAAGAATGCTTGATTTAACACCAGTGAGAGCCATTCAAAGATTGCGAATGGCTCTGTGAGGTGCCAGATCACATCAAGCAGTAAAGTAAGCCTGTGCTTTATGTTTGTTGCTCCACCGATGAAACATCTTAACACCAGTGATACTTGGTACCTGAGCAGCCCGATGCTCGATCGAGTATCGAGCAGTGACGGGCACACTTGCCCATCATTCATAAACAGTCCCTCATGTTCCTTAATACACAGGGTGTTCCATAAGTATGGATACACTCTGGGTGGGCCATAAGTACGGATACACCCTGATAAAAAAGAGTAAAGTTGAATTCAAAATGGCGGCTTTGCAGATGGCCGCCATGAGCGTCACCTGGGCTCAAATGTTTTGCCCCTCCGATGCACTAATATGCCACAAACGGTAAGGTGATATAAGCAACCACTTTTATTTTTTCATGGTGTATCCATAGTTATGACCCACCCTGTATAAACTATTTGGCCACTTGTGGTAGGAATTTGTCTCGGCCACCACTTAGGTCAACATATCGATGGTATGTGTTGGTAGGATACTGTGTAAAAGTTCTAGACAGGTATGGAAAATATGCTGCAAAGTAAAAATGCTTTAAAAAAGAGAAGTGTTAGAATTTTATTTTAATGAACTAACAAAATGGAGAAAAAAAAATAAATTTCAGTTCTTCTAGGTACACTATTTTGAAAGAACTTAGCAGCTCGAAACATCTTTGAAAGCGAACCACAGATCTGTGGATGTAGGCAGGCGCAATTCCTTCTGTCTCAATTTGATTCCAGATAGACTTGATATTGATAGGATTCAGGGCTCTACAGGGGTCCTAATCATAGCTTTCAGGATTTTTATCCTTCTTATGCTGAAGATAGTTCTTAATTACATTGGCTATATATTTGGGTTTGTTGTCCTCTTGCATAAAAATTTGGAGACACCTCCCTGTTCGTACTGTAGGTTGGATAATATCTGTTTGTATTTTTTAGCATTGAGGACACTAAGAAATTGGCATCAATGATGAACAAAGATCAAGTAGTGGGCCAAGGAAACTTAGTGCAGCAGATCAATGATACATTGTGCTTATTTCCCTTTGTGATGGGAAGATGTCCATCAGTGCCATCAGCTCACAACTGGCAGCAGCCAGTGGGACCTAACTACACCAATCTACTGTTGATAGAAGCTTGGCCAGATGTAGTCTTCATGGATGAAAGCCAATCAACTTTGAAAAAAAAAAATTATATATATATATATATATATATATATATATATATATATATATATATCTATCTATCTATCTATCTATCTATCTATCTATCTATCTATATATATATATATATATATATATAAAAATCAAGGTGCAGTATAATGGAAGCCGGTGTTCTTAAATGATTAGTCAATAATTAAATATAGAAAGAGCAGCTGAATAATGAGTGTCTGCAGGAAATCGTAAAGCATGGTGGAGGCTCCTTGCAATTTTGGCAATGCATTTCAGCAAATGGCATTGGACGTTTCGTCAAGATTAATGGTATATCAATGCTGAAAAATACAGGATGGCACTTATCCATTATGTAATAACATCAGAGAGGTGTCTCATTGACTCCAAATTTATTCTGCAGTAGAAAATGACTCCAATCATACAACCAATGTCCTTGAGATCTATCCTCAATGGAAAAAAAAGATGAGCATAGAAGGGATGATCCGGCCCCTACAGATCCCTGATCTCAGCATCTTCCCGTCTGTCTGGGATTACATGAAGATACGAAAGGATCTGCACCAGTCCCATACATAGAAGATCTGGGGTTGGTTCTCCAAGATGGAGCAACCTCTCTGCCAAGCTCCTTCAAAAATTGTGTACCTAAAATTGATGCTTTGAAGGTTAAGCATGTTCACACCGAATATTAATCTGGTTTATATTTTTCTTTTGTTCACTCACTTTGCATTTTGTATACCCATATCTGCCTAACATTTTTCCGCAATACAGTATTTTAATGATTTTTAGACTAGGGACATGGAGGTGATCAAGATGGCGCCCACTTCCCCAGCATTGGAAAGAGAACTGTTTCTTAATTAAAAATGTCTCCGTCCGATATGCTACAGGTACTCTGTAATTCCACGATGATGACACCAGAATTATTATTTTGCAGTAGCACATAAAGCACTCTACAGAAAGGCTGTTAATAGCAAATTTGTTAGAAGAAATGAAAAGAAAGAGCGCCCTATTCTAATGTTAATTTAATTGTGAGATTAGATTTAAGACGATGGGCAGCTCTAGGGCCCCAAGAGTACCAGGTGCATATTACCTTATACCTTTGTCACAATTACCAGTATATTCGGGCAGTTGTAATTCCTACCGGTATTTCTGGTTTGCCAATGATAAATGAAACATAGGCTTTGGTGGGTAATGGAGCCCAATGATGAGGAAGGTGATGGGGTGGTATTCCAGCCATGATATAACAGGATGAATAGAAAATGATGAATAATAAAAGTCCAACTTACCAGAAACAACTAAAAAATAAAAAGAAACAAAAAAAAGGTGTGAAATAAAATAAACATAAAATGTAAAAAAAAAAGCAAGAAAGAAAAAAACGAAAACATAAAATGGGAATTAAAATTTAGTAAATGTCAAAATTATAACAGTGATAAAATGTTGGCTCAGTTTTAAGTCACAATTGCATTTTTACCTGTAATTTTATCATTTTAAATACCATATCTTCCGGATTATAAGACACATTTCCCCCCCCCCCCAAAACAGAGGGTAAAATGAGAGTGCGTCTCATTATCCGGATATGGCTTACCGGAGCGACGGTGGTGGAATGAGGTCGCAGGAGGCAGGGTCGGCGATGCTGTGGGCTCGGATGAAGGGGTGTCACTGTACTGGAGCAACTCAGGAGGGTCACAGGATGGAGGGTCAGCGGGCGCCATTGATCCGACAGCGGGCTGTGGGCTCCATTGCATCTCCCGCGGTTGATGCAATGGACTTCAAGAAAATGGCCACGGAGGTGGTGTGTGTGCAGATTGATGCGATGGACTTCAAGAAAATGGCTGCAGAGTCTTATCTGCACATGCACCGCTTCCAATCTCGTCAACTGTGGGAGATTCAATTGAGCCCACAGTTTGCTGGCAGATCAGTGGTGTCTCCTGCTGCGACACCCAAAAGCCTGCAGTATTGCTGACCCTCCGTCCACTGACCCTCATGATCCGCGACACACCCTCCTCCGAGCCCGCAACATCGCCAACCCTGCCTCCTGTGACCTTCCTGAGCCGCTCTACCACCGCCGCTCCCCCCTGGTGAGATTTTATAACATGCACTAGGATTATGAGACGGAGCCTCATTTTAACATTAAAAACTATTTTTTTCCTATTTTCCGCCTCTAAATTTGGGGGGCGTCTTATAATCCAGTGCGTCTTATAAAACGAAATATACATTACATAAATCACAATCATAGAAATCAGTCCAAGAGCTGATGAATGGTCCAGATAGGTAAATATAACACAACTGCTGTCTATTAGCTCCGTACAAACACCTTTTTAATCTTAGAATTTGTTTAATTTTGCAATGTTGGTTTCATAACATGTCCACAATTATATTTATATAAAACACAATTCTGTTTTATCACATTTTTATATTATTTCTTTTTACTAAGTTGCTTAGAAAATGTCAATGTTCTCCCCTAGAATAATATTAGATAGAATAAATCTTTATAGGGAAAGTATATTCTCATTAATGTCCTCATTAAATTCTGATTTACTGCAAATGGTTCAAACACAAAAACAATATATTGACATAAGCGAGCAATGCAATGGAGGTACAGCGTATATCTCCTTTATGTAAATCCAATGAATGAGGGGCCATAGGGTATTTGTTATTATACATAGCGCAATAATTTACGTAAATGAAAACCGTCCTTAGAGGAAACTTCCTTTTTATTAGAGATTCCATAGAAGATTCTATTAAATTCCCATTAAAAGCCGACAAATGTACTGGTTGGGGTTTCATAAGGGCTTAATATCCACCTTTGTGAGCCCTCTTAGTTATTTGACAGCCTTATGACTCAAATTAGCCAAACTGATTAGCGCCCTAGATCTGTTTTTAGGGCACTGTATAGAAATATTAAATTTTAGTTGTTTTGGATACATCTGATTCACTACTTCTATAACGTGAATATACGGTATATTAGATAATGACCCTTTAAGACATTACTGTACAAAGATCATTCACCCAGCTAGAGGAAAATGTACAAGAGAGACAATTGTGTCATACATCTAATGAATGGCTATAAAATATTTATAGCACTACAGAAAATGTGCCAAGGACACAAATTAAAACGGACAAGAAAACTCCCAACACACCGTATTAAAGTTTGTATTGATTTTACAGCTGTTCACAAGAACATAAAGGAGCAAACGTGGGATATTCAGGGAGAACAATATATATAGGGTCATACATACACAATGGGTCACCATTAGAGCTGAGCGGATCCGGACTGTAAAAGTCCGGATCCACGCGGTTTCAGCGCTATCTGTGTGCCGGACCCAGGAACGGGATTCCGCGTGCATGATCCGGATTCGGCAATTAATAAAAATTAAAAAAAAAAAAAAAGAAAGAAATGAGCGTTTCATACTTACCGAGACTTGGTGTCCTGGCAGCACACTGCTTCCGGGTCGCGCATTCACTTCCTGTACTGTCCATCACATACACCAAGCTTTCCATGTTTTCCCTGCCCACCGGACGTTCTCTCATCTGTGATTGATTCCAGGCTGATGGGCCCCCAGCCTGTGACAGCTGTGCCTGCAGTCATCGCTTATCACGGCTCAGTAATAGGCTACACTCAGAGCTGGCAGTCTTCTCTACAGCTGCTGGCTCTGACATGTAGCAAAGCTGGATGTGTCGTCGTGGGACCTTGTGTGGATTACGCCAGAGCTGCAGGGTGTTGGGGTTAATAAAGTGGTGAAGGAGGGTGCATTTTGTACTTTATTCTAAATAAAGGATTTTTCTCTGTGTCTGTGTTTATTTACTGTTATTTACAGGTTAGTGTGATGCAGGTATCTGATAGACGCTTGGGCCATTACAAACGTAGGGTTTAGTAGCAGCTGTGCGTTGCTATTAACTTCTCATTACCCCGATTGCAACCGCACCAGGGCAATGGAGAAGAGCCGGTAATGTACCGGGATTGTCACATCTAATAGATGCGGCAATACCGGGCAGCTGCGAGCTGAGAATATACCAGCCCCCAGCCGGCATTATGGCTGGGGATGAAAATTAGGGGGAATCGCACGTCGGATTTTTTTTTTTAATTATTTATTTAAATTTAAAAAAAAAAGCCGAAGTCACACTTGCGAGGGATACACTGCTTTCCCCGCCCACCGGCTGTCCTGCCGCCTGTGATTGGTTGCAGTCAGCTGACATGCTGACACTCAGGGTGGGAGCACGTCTAACTGCAACCAGTGAAACGCGCCGGTGGGCGGGAAAAACAATGAATATTGAATTGTCGGCTCTGGAAGAGAAAAGCCTGACCCGGAAGGAGTGTGCCTGCATGACACCGCCTCTGTGAGTATGCCAAGCGCGCTCCTGCCCCCATATCCCCTCCAGAGACGTTTTTAATCTCTGGATTTCGGTCCCCATTGACTTATATGGGCACCGGTTTTCGGAGCGGATTGTACTCTTTTTAAAATAAGGCTGTGATCCGCCGGTCCCAGCTTTCGGCGTATCCACTCAGCCCTAGTCACCATGATTAACGTTTTACCCCCACCTTACAGATACATTTGTGTTGTAGTAAATAGATCAGATCATTGGTTAAAGTCCCTTAATGAACTGATAAAGACAAAGTAAAAAATGGAAAAGAAAAAATAAAAACGTATGAAAATTTGAAATGTCCCATTTAACTGAGAAAAAAACCCAAACATATTTAGTACATCTGATTTGTAAATTTTGGAACAAATTAAGCCAGACATGTTACTCAAAGCAAAGGTCACCAAGCTATGACTTGCTACTTTGGAAACATCATACGAAGAGAGCAATCACTGGAGAAGGACATCATAGTCAGAAGAATAGAAGGGACAAGGCGAAGAAGAAGACCAGTGATCTGATGGCTTGATACTATCAAGAAAATGGCAAAAAAGATCCTGGTGGACCTATCAAGGCTGCAAAGACCCTGGTGGACGTATCTAATCAGCAAAAACCCTGGTGGATCTATCTAGGCTGCAAAGATCCTTGTGAATCTATCTAGGCTGCAAAGATCCTGGTGGATCTATCTAGGCTGCAAAGACCCTAGTGGATCTATTTAGGCTGCGAAGAACCTGATGGTTATATCTAGCCTGCAAAGACCCTGGAGGACATATCTAGTTTGCGAAGACCCTGGTGGATCTATCTAGGTTACAAAGAGCCTGGTGGATCTATCTAGGCTGCAAAGAACCTGGTGGATCTATCTAGGCTGCGAAGATCCTAGTGGATCTATCTAGGCTGCAAACGACATGGTGGATCTATCTAGGTTGCGAAGACCCTGATGGATCTATCTGGCCTGCAAAGACCCTGGTGAATCTATCTAGGCTGCAAAAATCCTTGTGGATCTAGCTGGGCTGTGAAGATCCTGGTGGATCTGTCTAGGCTGTGAAGACCCTGGTGGTATCCCTGGTACCTAGTAAGACCCTGGTATCTAGGCTGCACAAGATCGATCTTCCTACTGAGCGTTCATCCTTCATCCATCAAGTTGCCATGGAGCCAGATCGAACCAAAGAGCGTTAAAAGAAAAAAGTAGAAAAAAAAGATAAAGAAAACTTCTGAAGAAGTCTGATCTTTAAAAATAAATATAAAATTAATTAACCTGATCATTAAATGCAGCAATGAGTACGAAAAATCTTAATTCCAGAATTTTTTTGGTTGTCGCATAATAAAAAAATGACATTAAAAAGTGATGAAAATGTTGTATTTACCAAAAAAAGTATCAATAAAAATGTTAGATCAGGAAGCAAGAAAACAAGCCCTCCAACATGACTATTCACAAATAACAGTCACAGAAACTAGTGACACAATCCAATGTTTTTCTCCACAACGTCGTTATTTTTCCCTCGTAATAAAAAAAAACCCTATACCTCATTGGTATCGCTGTAATTGGACTGACATGGATTAACTGCCCCCCCCCCCCCAAAAAAACAATGGTAGAATTGCAATTTACTATTTTTTTGCCATTTCACAACACTTCAATTTTTTTCCTGTTTTCCAGAACATTGCATTGTAATATGAATGGTGTCATTCAAAACTAAAACTTCTCCTATGAAAAATATATCCTCTTATGGATAATATCAAGGGGGAAAAAAAAAGTTATGGCTCTTGTAAGAAGGTGGAAAAAAAAAACAAATGCAAAATTAAAAAACAACCAGGGACTGGAGAGGTTAAAGCATGAGATGACGTAAATATTAGCGACCTCCACTGGGTGGCGCAGTTATCGCTCATTCTTTTTAGTTATAGGGCTGATTAATTAAAATCTAATGAAAAACTGTAAAATATTTACAGCACTACAAAAAATGTGCCAAGGACACAAATTAAAACCGACTTCACCAGGACACGAAAACTCCCAACACATCATGTTCAACATATTAAAGTTTGTATCTGTTCCCCAGCTGTTCACAAAACTGGAACAAACAGACACAAGCGCGGGATATTCAGGGAGAACATCTCGGGTTTATAGACGGTGACATTTTGCAACCTTTCAAGTCTAGTTTAATTCCTGATAAATAGCGCCAAAACAGAAATGGATTTGGTCATGTAACGGGGTGCAAGGGGTGCCTCGGGGCTTGTAGTCGTGGCCCCCTTTTCTCTCAGGCCAACCCCCGGCTCCGCCGTCACTACTGGGACAGGGGATTGTTCTGTGGGGCAGAGTGTGGTGTAAAAGAGCATACTTTCAGCCGCAGGAAGACTCTTCAGGCAGGGATCAGATAAACCAAACGACATCTTTATTGCACAGAGTTTCACAGACAGCTCAATGCACGGATTTTGTAGCGCACGGTCACAATTCCTGTCCGGGGAAATCTTTCCTTGTCTCCTCTAGTGGGGATGTGCCCGGCTACTCCACTTCACCTAGGCTCCCACTCCGGCTAACACAGACTGGACCCACACCAATTCTGCTTCACCCTTGAGGAAACTTCTTCTCTTCTTCCCTTCTTTCTTTCTTTCTTTCTTTCTGCCCACTCAGCTCCACACTCTGCCCCTGGCTGTTCCTTCTCCCCCGTCCCGGAATCAACTGACTTCAACACACACACACTTCTCTCTCTAAGCTGCCGGCTCCTCCTCTCTCCTGCCCTGTTTCTATGGGGACAGCCGTCCCACCCGGGCTCTAGGGGAAAACCCACTGCACAGTAAAAACATGTTTATTAATAACATCAACAGTAACTACCCCAGAGTGAGGTATCTTCAGGGGGAAACTGCACCTCCTTGTAAGGGGTCTGCCCACCCCTTACATTCCTCCACTCTTTAAGCCTAAGCCTCCCGGCAAGGCTCGAACCTGTAAAACACAATTTAGCAGCAAGGCAAACTTTGGATAAAACTTTAAAACCTTCATAAACAAAGTCAACCACTGAGCGCCCAAGTTCTGCGCCCGGAGTCCCTCCTGTGAGCTCCCGGTCTTTGTAGGCAGTGTGCCCGGAGGCCTTCAGCAGGCACTCCCGGTCTTTGCTGGTCTTCTGCCCGGAGACTTTTACAGCACTCCCGGTCTTAGTAGATAGGAGAACAAACAATAAAGTCTTCCTTAACATCACGGAGGGAGCCCCTGGCTCAGTCCAGCATCAGGCTCCTTCCGGGCTCGGTAACTTAAACATGGTTGCAAAATGTGGAACTTTTCCGGCTCTTTAACAACACCGGTCTTCAACACGAACATGTCCATCACCTCCGGTCGTTACGGGTCACTCGGGATGGTAAGCGCGCTGCCATTCGGCCCGCTGAGCCCTCACATAATCGGAAAGGGACTGACATGGCAAGCGGCGCAGCCTCCGGAACGGTTCGTAGTTGACTGGTGGTTCTGGTGCCTCTGTCTCCGGTTTTGCCTTTTCAACCCCCGACGGGGGTGACAGGGTCGCTGAACGGGACGGACGGGGACTACCCACGACGATCACCGGATGTGTGACCATACTCTGGTGGATCGCTAACACCGCCGGTGTCCCCTTGTCTGGGTCAGCACTCAGTCTTGTCATGACTTCTGGCGACACCGCCAGCGTGTTTCTTGGGAAATCTCAGCCAGCACCGGTCTCTGCTGTGTACGTCTCCGGTACTGACACTCTTCCTATCCGATCTCTTGCAGACCTTCCTGTAATGGCGCCGGGAACGGTGGAGATGCTGGGGAAGGTGGAGGCGGGCCTTCTTTTCCCGCTCTTGTATACGCTCCACCCCCAGTCTCACACATTAAATCGACCCAGCATAGGCGACTCTTCTTTTTCTTTGTACTGCCACCCTCTCCACATGTTTTCAGTAACATCTTAGGGCCAGCACCTCCCCTCTTTGGACGGCGTACTCTGTACTTCTTTTTCTTCGCCGGCCAACTCAGGGTCTTTCGTTTGGCGCCAATTCTTCGCGCGCTCGCTGTACTCGTGAAGACGGCAGCCATCTTACCGCCGTCTTGTGCCTGGTCCAACGCCTTAGGCACCACTTGGTCTCCATCTTCTTGGATCGGGACCCCCTGCAGATAATCCGGATCCTGCCGACTACGCCACATGTAACGGGGTGCAAGGGGTGCCTCGGGGCTTGTAGTCGTGGCCCCCTTTTCTCTCAGGCCAACCCCCGGCTCCGCCGTCACTACTGGGACAGGGGATTGTTCTGTGGGGCAGAGTGTGGTGTAAAAGAGCATACTTTCAGCCGCAGGAAGACTCTTCAGGCAGGGATCAGATAAACCAAACGACATCTTTATTGCACAGAGTTTCTCAGACAGCTCAATGCATGGATTTTGTAGCGCACTGTCACAATTCCTGTCCGGGGAAATCTTTCCTTGTCGTCTCCTCTAGTGGGGATGTGCCCGGCTACTCCACTTCACCTAGGCTCCCACTCCGGCTAACACAGACTGGACCCACACCAATTCTGCTTCACCCTTGAGGACACTTCTTCTCTTCTTCCCTTCTTTCTTTCTTTCTTTCTTTCTGCCCACTCAGCTCCACACTCTGCCCCTGGCTGTTCCTTCTCCCTCGTCCTGGAATCAACTGACTTCAACACACACACACTTCTCTCTCTAAGCTGCCGGCTCCTCCTCTCTCCTGCCCTGTTTCTATGGGGACAGCCGTCCCACCCGGGCTCTAGGGGCTCTAGGGGAAAACCCACTGCACAGTAAAAACATGTTTATTAATACATCAACAGTAACTACCCCAGAGTGAGGTATCTTCAGGGGGAAACTGCACCTCCTTGTAAGGGGTCTGCCCACCCCTTACAGTCAAAGGGCTGGAGACTTTTTGTTTTTGTGGGGTGGGGGGGGGCAACTTTTACTGCCATCTAATGAGAGATATCCAACCTTAAAATGGAACAGATTTCACAATTCCATTGGAATACATTATTATATAGATCTCTTAGACCTGATGAGGCTGGTATACTCACTTAGAAAATCCATGTCATTAAAGCCTGCTTTACATGTTACGCTTCTGCATACGATATCGTATGCGATTGTAACCGCCCCCATCGTATGTGTGGCACGTTCAATTTTGTTGAATGTGCCGCACAAACGATTAACCCCCGGTCACACGTACTTACCCGTCCATACGACCTTGATGTGGGCGGCGAACATCCACTTCCTGGAGTGGGAGGGACGTTCGGCGTCACATCGACATCACGCGGCAGCCGCCCAATAGAAGCGGAGGGGCGGAGCTGAGCGGAATGTAAACATCCCGCCCACCTTCTTCCTTCCGCATTGCTGGCCGGGAGCCGCAGGAGGCAGGTAAGATCTGTTCATCGTTCCCGGGGTGTCACACACTGCGATGTGTGCTACCCTGGGTATGATGAACAACCTGACGTTCAATTCATGAAGAATGAATGACGTGCGTGCGATGAACGTTTTACCGTTCATGCGCAATCGCACGTAGCTGTTACACACTACAATGTACCTTACGATGCCGGATGTGCGGCACTTACGACGTGACCCCGCCGACACATTGTAAGATACATTGTAGTGTGTAAAGCGGGCTTAATTCTTTGTGAAAGATTCCATGCCTGACATGAAAATAACATCTAGCTAGATTTGTAAAATACAGTAATCTATTTTTTTTCATAATAATAGTAATAATAATAATAATAATATTTATGCATTTATATAGCGCTATTAATTCCACAGCGCTTTACATACATTGGCAACACTGTCCCCGTTGGGGCTCACAATCTAAAGTCCCTATCTGTATGTCTTTGGAGTGTGGGAGGAAACCGGAGAACCCGGAGGAAACCCACGCAAACACGGGGAGAACATACAAATTCCTTGCAGGGGATTTGAACCTATTATACAGCCATTTTGACATGGATTTCCAAAGTAAGTATACCAGCTTCATCAGGTCTTCAAATTCATTCATTTTAATAATGTATGAGATCTATACTGTGAAATTTCGAGACAGACAACATTTACTTTGTGGTTTATTAAGGCTTTGTGAATAGAGCCTAGTAGGCAAAGCTTTCCAATAATTAAGGATAACATATAACCATAGCTTCACCTCTGCTTTGGGAAAGGTATGCCGTAAGAATTATAATAAACATAATATCAGTTGACACAAGTCATCCTCGATGTGTGAGGTCTGACGACTTGTGGAAACAGCATATTTCTGCAGTTTTCTCATTTTTCTGGGAATTGTATCTTATAAAATCCCTTTCGTAAACTGTTTTTTTTCGAATTAGAACACCAGGGGACATACATCGTACATGTATACAGTAGCTATTATTCTTCTAAGGTGGGTAAAATGTGCCATGACCTTAGTTTTATTTCTTTAAGTACTTCCTTCATTTATTCTTCACACTGAAATGGGTTGTCTGGCCTTAGGCGGGCTTTGCACACTACGACATCGCAGGCCGATGCTGCGATGCCGAGTGCGATAGTGCCCGCCCCCGTCGCAGCAGCGATATGTGGTGATAGCTGGCGTAGCGAAAGTTATCGCTACGCCAGCTTCACACACACACTCACCTGCCGTGCGACGTCCCTGTGGCCGGCGACCCGCCTCCTTGTTAAGGGGGCGGGTCGTGCGGCGTCACTGCGACGTCACACGGCAGGCGGCCAATCAGAGCGGAGGGGCGGAGATGAGCAGGATGTAAACATCCTGCCCACCTCCTTCCTTCCGCATATCCTACGGAAGCCGCAGTGAGGCCGGTAGGAGACGTTCCTCGCTCCTGCGACTTCACACACAGCGATGTGTGCTGCCGCAGGAGCGAGGAACAACATCGGACCGTCGCGTCAGCGTAATCATGGATTACGCCGACGCTGCACCGATGATACGATTACGACGCTTTTGCGCTCGTTAATCGTATCATCCAGCCTTTACACACTGCGATGTCGCATGCGATGCCGGAAGTGCGTCATTTTCAATTTGACCCCACCGACATCGCACCTGCGATGTCGCAGTGTGCAAAGTGCCCCTTAGCCTACAAGTCTGCAGTCACTGTATGTTACTGTATGTCTATGCAGACTTGTGAATCCTCACATCGCAAACTGAGGTTTCTCTGCCCTGACCACAAGTATGGGATTTGCATACCTCCGGCCACATTCCAACTAGACTTTATCCAGCCTTGCTTAATACACATGCACATACAAGTCTAGTTGGCAGGTGACAGTGTTGCGGGCGGGGAGGAGGGTGTCAGCACACCACGCTCACCCCTTCTGCTCGGGTCCGGCGGCTCCTGCTCAGTGGTGGCTCGAGCGGTGGGCCGGATCCCGGGGGTTTCTCGAGCGGCACTCCTCACCCGTGAGTGAAAGGGGTTTGTTGGATGTGGGAATTGTTTATTGTCCGTGACGCCACCCACGGTTGTGGTGATTTCACCACCGCTGCTCAATATGGGGATCCCGGGGATGGTGATGCGGAGCAGCCAGGTGCTGTATTGCCCCTCCGTGGGTAGGGGTTGGTGATCCCGGGGCCCGGTGATGGCTTGGGAGGTGCAGGGCCTGGTGGGCGCAGGGACGCGGGGGCAGCGCTGTGCCTTGCGGCACTGTGGTACTCACTCAGCCTGAGACGTGGACACAGTTTTACGGTAAACCAAACGGCTGGTAAGACGGTCCCACAGACGGCTGCACTTGCTCTCCCGGTAGGTGACGGTGATGTCCCTCTTCCTTGCACCTTTGTGTACTTTTTGGTTGCGATGGGTCCCCACCGGTAACCCGCTCCCCGGCTTCAAGCTGGACCGGGGGAGCTCTACTCTTTGCCCGCAGGCGCTGGCCCTAAGAAACGGGTGCCTTGGCGGTGGCAGTGTCTCTTCTACACTGGCTGGGCTGTTGCCTTCAATCGGGACTTGGTTGTTGGGGGATCTACGTCCCCTTCACTGACGGATTTGGCAAATTATGGCGACTCCAAGCCTTGCCGGGGTCCGAGAGGCCCCTGCCCTGGTGCTGACTGTCCTTCGGAACACTGCTCCAGACCGCCGGGCACACAGCCTACGGGGTCCTTCCAGGAACTTCCAAACGGTCCCCCTCCAGACAGTCACCGCCGTTGCTGACCTTGCTGACCTGGTCCTACACACAGCTGGACCTCTCAGGCTTTCTTTCTTTCTTGTCACCTCACTTGCTTTCCTCCTTTACCACTTTTCTACTTTCACTCTTGTTTACTCCTCCACTTAACTCCTCACTCTAGCCCTGCCTGGGCTCAACTTCCACTCCTTCACTTCCTCCTCCTAAACTCAACTACTTGGCTTCTCCCGCCTCCAGAGCTGTGTTCTCCTCGGTGGGCGGAGCCAACCGCCTGGCCCACCCCCTGGTGTGAATCATCAGCCTCTGGAGGAAGGCAACAAGGATTTTTGGTTAGCTTAGATGTTCCTACCTGGGATGTAGGGTGTGGTGGTGTGTGACCTGTGTCCCCTGGCTTGCCCAGGGCGACACATTCCCCCTTAGCAAAATGCAGACCGTCCGCGGGCTGCCGTCCAACACCGGTTTTATTTTTCTGAAAAAGATAACATAGTAATATAACATATTTACATTTTTAATAATAACTCTTCCCAAGACGGGAGGCACATTTCTTTTAACGTTGCATAACGGCTTACGGTTACGGTTTCCGCTCTCTCCCACCCAAGCAACCTGGCCCTGATGCTGCCCCTAAAGCCCAGGCAGCACCCCTTGATCCACAGTCCAGCACAAGTTACCCGAGCGGGATCTGTCCTTCCCCTCCAGAGGGTAGCCACCGGTTCCTTTGGTGGCTGGGCCCTAGCCTGCTCTGCTCAGGGCCCTCCCTCCAACCTGCCTCTCCGGAGGCGGCATTACGGAAAACGGTAACGGTAAAAAACATATTTACAAGCCACTAACGTTTGTGGTTGCCCTGCAAGTTCACGGGCTTGTCCATGGATAGTCCTCCATGCAAAACTTTAAACGGTCCCTACGGGGACAACGGTGTCGGCTCCAGCCGGTTGCAAATCACGGTAAATCAGGTGAGGCACTCGGTAATCATTTCTTATCATTCTTTCAAAACTTTTAAACAACAAACAAAGTGATGGTCCCAACGGGGACTGGACAACGGTGCTCCGCTGCCCTACTGCAGGCCTTCAGCTTCATCCGAGGGAGGGGTTGCAGGGCTCACTCTGCTCTCTTGGCTGCCCCGCAGCTTCACATCCAGGGCAAACCACCCCCTCTCTCCGCAGTGTCGGGTGTACCGAACAAGGTCCCCCGGCATTAGGTTGCGGCCGGGATGCTCCTCAGGCAGGTGGGCATTCACATCCTGCCGGGCTACAAACACTTCGGCCTCCAGGCCCGGCTCGTAGATGAACCCGTAGCCCCGGCGGACATCAAACCGCCTCACCTGCCCCTCGTACAACGGGCCCGGGACACGGAACGTGGCCTGGCGGAGACTTTCTTTTTCTCGGATAGCTCGGGCCACCAGCTCGGCCTTCTTCCGCTCCCTCTCGGCGATCTCCAGGCCCAGCGGTACCGGCTCCCTATCCCAATACGGCGCTGCCGCCAGCGCCGGCGCATGGGTCGGGCCCCGCGGGACATCCTGGATGTTGCCCACTGTCAGGACTCTGGGCGGCATGTCCCGCGGTGTCTTGGCCTTGGGCGCTGCCTTGCAGCAACAACCCGGCGCTACCTCAGCCGAGGTGTGGGGGATGGGCATAGGGGCTTTCCGCTGCTGGGCCTTCGGCTCGGAGCGGGTCATCGGCTCCGGCTCGGGGGATTTTTCAGGGGATGCCTCCGGTTCCACTTTCGGAGTCTTCCACGGTAACACCTCCGGTGTGCCGCGGGCTCCGGCTACAGGTCGGCCCGCCTGGGCGGGGACGCTGGGTACTGCTACCGGTTGCGGTGGTAGCAGGCCTAGTGGCGGGGTCACGGCCTCCGGAACGGGTGGCGAGGGAGGCAGCGGGGGGAGAGGGCTTGGACCGGGCCCCACAGCCGCGATGACCGGCCCTTCAAGGGCATCGGGACGTGGGTCACTCACCCTCCCTTTCTCCGCTTCCTCCTCGCGTCTCCGCACGGTGGCTATAACGTCCGCCATGTCGGCCTCCCACTCCTCCATGAGGAGCTGCATCCTGACCTGCAGCCTTTGGTAGAGCTGCGCGGTTCGGATTTCCACCCACGCCGCGGTTCCAGGCGCGGGGGCTACGGTGTTGCGGGATGGCATCCACATGATGGCTTCTTCTTTACTTCCAGGAACGGTATGTTTGCAGAGTCCTGGCGTCCCTGCTTTTATAGCTGCAGCTACATGCGTCCAGCCGCCATCGCGTCCCCCTTAGCTCTTTCCGGCCCCTCCTCTCTCGGGGCGGGGTTTTGGCCTTCGCGCCTCTACTGCTCGACAAGACGCTCGAGCGGGAACTTTTCGCGCCAAAGATGGCGGCTTATGAAATTTTTCTGCCGGATACCTCCGGCGGTAACAAGGCGCACCTCTACCAGACGGCAGAGCGGTAAGATCCTGTTCGTGACGCCAAGTTGTCGCGGGCGGGGAGGAGGGTGTCAGCACACCACGCTCACCCCTTCTGCTCGGGTCCGGCGGCTGCTGCTCAGTGGTGGCTCGAGCGGTGGGCCGGATCCTGGGGGTTTCTCGAGCGGCACTCCTCGCCCGTGAGTGAAAGGGGTTTGTTGGATGTGGGAATTGTTTATTGTCCGTGACGCCACCCACGGTTGTGATGATTTCACCACCGCTGCTCAATATGGGGATCCCGGGGATGGTGATGCGGAGCAGCCAGGTGCTGTATTGCCCCTCCGTGGGTAGGGGTTGGTGATCCCGGGGCCCGGTGATGGCTTGGGAGGTGCAGGGCCTGGTGGGCGCAGGGACGCGGGGGCAGCGCTGTGCCTTGCGGCACTGTGGTACTCACTCAGCCTGAGACGTGGACACAGTTTTACGGTAAACCAAACGGCTGGTAAGACGGTCCCACGGACGGCTGCACTTGCTCTCCCGGTAGGTGACGGTGATGTCCCTCTTCCTTGCACCTTTGTGTACTTTTTGGTTGCGATGGGTCCCCACCGGTAACCCGCTCCCCGGCTTCAAGCTGGACTGGGGGAGCTCTACTCTTTTCCCGCAGGCGCTGGCCCTAAGAAACGGGTGCCTTGGCGGTGGCGGTGTCTCTTCTACACTGGCTGGGCTGTTGCCTTCAATCGGGACTTGGTTGTTGGGGGATCTACGTCCCCTTCACTGACGGATTTGGCAAATTATGGCGACTCCAAGCCTTGCCGGGGTCCGAGAGGCCCCTGCCCTGGTGCTGACTGTCCTTCGGAACACTGCTCCAGACCGCCGGGCACACAGCCTACGGGGTCCTTCCAGGAACTTCCAAACGGTCCCCCTCCAGACAGTCACCGCCGTTGCTGACCTTGCTGACCTGGTCCTACACACAGCTGGACCTCTCAGGCTTTCTTTCTTTCTTGTCACCTCACTTGCTTTCCTCCTTTACCACTTTTCTACTTTCACTCTTGTTTACTCCTCCACTTAACTCCTCACTCTAGCCCTGCCTGGGCTCAACTTCCACTCCTTCACTTCCTCCTCCTAAACTCAACTACTTGGCTTCTCCCGCCTCCAGAGCTGTGTTCTCCTCGGTGGGCGGAGCCAACCGCCTGGCCCACCCCCTGGTGTGAATCATCAGCCTCTGGAGGAAGGCAACAAGGATTTTTGGTTAGCTTAGATGTTCCTACCTGGGATGTAGGGTGTGGTGGTGTGTGACCTGTGTCCCCTGGCTTGCCCAGGGCGACACAACAGCATGTATGCAAATCTCATATTTTGGTTACGTGCCTACCACTCCCAGGGTTAGACCCTACAGCACAGAGGCAATGGGTAAAAAGTTTCCCACGACAAGTGGCTTTTTTTTTACAGAAATTATTTATAATCAAAAAGATAAGAGGATCTCCTTAAAATCCCAATGAATAACAACAAAAAAAAGATACTCGTATTGTTTAATCCATAACATTAGAGGTTAGCAATAATTGGTTGGCCATGTCAAAGCCTCCTTTTTCTTTGCACTATACTATATAAATACTGCCCCGTATGTGATATGTTTGCTTCTATAGAATAAAGGAGAGATGAGAGGTAGCGGTGATATTTGAAGGCCATGTATAACCAGGCCAGGAATGTAATTCTTTTCATGGTCTTTTTATCATAGAGAATCAATACAAAAGGCAAACAAGGTTAAAGCGATGAAAGCCTAAATCCCACTAAACACTAACCCTCAAAGATACATTGCTCTTAACCTCCTTTGAAGAAAACCTTCAGATTACAGTCGGAAGTTGAGAGCAAATAATCTACTTTGTAAACATGCAGATGGCTTCTTCCCACAAAAAGAGAATGATCCCTATGTATTCCATAGAGCAGACATCATGTCCGCTATCTCATGCAGGGTTCGCTACAAGTATACATGACCTATTGAATAAACCCCAGGAGATATTGCACCATGATGGACAAGTCATGGACATACACCCATTGGTTAGTTATAATCCCAATTTAGTGTAGTGTCATCAACTTTACGGAACCAGTTGTTGACTAAGGGTACCATCACACTTTAGCGACGCAGCAGCGATCCCACCAGCGATCTGACCTGGTCAGGATCACTGCTGCGTTGCCACATGGTCACTGGTGAGCTGTCAAACAGGCAGATCTCACCAGCGACCAGTGACCAGCCCCCAGCCAGCAGCGACGTGCAAGCGATGCTGCGCTTGCACGGAGCCGGCGTCTGGAAGCTGCGGACACTGGTAACTAAGGTAAACATCGGATATGGTTACCCGATGTTTACCTTAGTTACCAGCGCACACCGCTTAGCTTAGCGTGTGCAGGGAGCAGGAGCCGGCACTGGCAGCGTGAGAGCTGCGGAGGCTGGTAACGAAGGTAAATATCGGGTAACCACCTTGGTTACCCGATGTTTACCTTGGTTACAGCTTACCGCAGGCTGTCAGACGCCGGCTCCTGCTCCCTTCACATTCAGGATTGTTGCTCTCTCGCTGTCACACACAGCAATGTGTGCTTATCAGCGGGAGAGCAACAATAAAAAAACAAACCAGGGCTGTGTGTAACGAGCAGCGATCTCACAGCAGGGGCCAGATCGCTGCTCAGTGTCACACACAGCGAGATCGCTAATGAGGTCACTGCTGCGTCACAAAAACCGTGACTCAGCAGCGATCTCAGTAGCGATCTAGCTGTGTGTGAAGTACCCCTAAGGGTGAGCTTCAAGATCATGCAGAGCCCATAGATTAGAGTGAAAAAAGACTCTATTCTAACTTCACATTCTGATGTGAGCCTATGATTGGTGAATACATTGGAAACATTTCCCAGTGAAGGCAATAAATGTATCCAGGGGGCTTCATTCATTCAACAGAGACCAAAAAAGGCTTATCTTGGCTTCCATTGACCAACTATAAGTCAGCATACATGTTTTGCAGACTACACTTTTAAAAACACAGTAAAAAATAAAATAAAAATGGGAGTCTATGCAATGGGATACATCACAGCTTCCATTTATTATTATTATTATTATTATTTATTTATAGAGCACCATTGATTCCATGGTGCTGTACATGAGAAGGGGGTTACAAGTTACAGTAGACAGACTAGTACAGAGGGAAGAGGGCCCTGCCCTTGCGGGCTTACATTCTATAGGATTATGGGGAGGAGACAGTAGGTGGGGTGTAGGTGGGGCGGCAGCTCCGCACGGTGGTGGGGCGGCAGCTCCGCACGGTGGTGGGGCGGCAGCTCCGCACGGTGGTGGGGCGGCAGCTCCGCACGGTGGTGGGGTGGCAGCTCCGCACGGTGGTGGGGCGGCAGCTCCGCACGGTGGTGGGGCAGTGAGGTCATTCAAGGTTATATTATAATTATATTTAATTATATTATATTATTATATTATATTATATATATTATATATATTATATATTATATTATAATTATATATTATATTATAATTATATTATAATATATATATTCCATCAGAAGTATATGTCAGGAAATCCTTCCGCCATGTACCAACAATGTACGCGACGTAGACAGATCGGAACTAGAGATGAGTGGACTCGTGGAAGTTTGGTTCGGCGGGTTCATCCAGACTTTCGATGGTTTAGGACCTAATTTCATCTGAAAGTTCATCTGTTTTGGACCCAGTCTTGACCTGACCACCAATTGAAGTCACTGATTGGGCATTTTGGGTCTCTGCTCCCATACAATCAACCAGCCATAAACAGAATACTTCTGAGAGGGAAGTCGGGGGGTTTACATTTTTTGGGCAGTGCACACTACATCTGATCATGCTATTGTTACCCCCAGTGCGAGCTATTCAAACACTGCAAGCGGCTCACACTGGGCTGAGCACTAAGTGTACCCAAGCACAGAAATGCTCGCGTGAGTGGTGTTCATACGTAAAGCACCCGAACTCTGGGTTTTGGGGGTAAATTCTGTGTTTGGTATGAACAACAAACTTCAGGTTCATTCATCTCTAATCAGGACCTTTTCAATCCTAAGGGATGCTTCACACACAGCGAGCTCGCTGCCGAGATCGCTGCTGAGTCACACTTTTTGTGACGCAGCAGTGACCTCATTAGCGATCTCGCTGTGTGTGACACTGAGCAGCGATCTGGCCCCTGCTGCGAGATCGCTGCTCGTTACACTCAGCCCCGGTTCGTTTTCTTCAAAGGCGCTCTCCCACTGTGACACACAGATCGCTGTGTGTGACAGCGAGAGAGCGACAAATGAAGCGAGCAGGGAGCAGGAGCCGGCGTCTGGCAGCTGCGGTAAGATGTAACCAAGATAAACATCGGGTAACCAAGGTGGTTACCCGATATTTACCTTAGTTACCAGCCTCCGTAGCTCTCACGCTGCCTGTGCTGCCGGCTCCGGCTCTCTGCACATGTAGCTGCATTACACATCGGGTTAATTAACCCGATGTGTACTGTAGCTAGGAGAGCAAGGAGCCAGCGCTTAGCTAAGCGGTGTGCGCTGGTAACTAATGTAAACATCGGGTAACCATACCCGATGTTTACCTTAGTTACCAGTGTCCACAGCTTCCAGACGCCGGCTCCGTGCAAGCGCAGCGTCGCTTGCACGTCGCTGCTGGCTGGGGGCTGGTCACTGGTCGCTGGTGAGATCTGCCTGTTTGACAGCTCACCAGCGACCATGTAGCGATGCAGCAGCGATCCTGACCAGGTCAGATCGCTGGTCGGATCGCTGCTGCATCGCTAAAGTGTGAAGGTACCCTAAACCCACCACCTTATTTTTTAAAAAAAGATACTTGTTGGTTAAGAAACACTGCCTAAGCTTAAAAACGTCTTAAAGGGAATCTGTAAGCAGGTTGTTGCTGCCCAATCTGAAAGCAGCCTGGTGTAGGGTCAGGGAATGCGGAACTTGGCGCTCAAAAGGGTAACTGATTATTTCTTTATTTGTGACTGCGATCCAAAAGCCTTTCTAACCATGAGAGCCACATTCAGCTCAGAAAGAGGGTCACGAGCCACATCCAGCTCCCGTAGTGACATGCAGTGGCCCCATTACCAGTGTAATGACAGCCAAAGCTTTTCCTCAGAAACCACACCGAAGTAGTATAATAAGACCCAGGGGTTCCTACCTTTCCTCCATTCAGATCTGCTCTTCTGTGTGAGGCTACTCACAAAAGTCAACCTCTGGAGATCTGCTTTTTGTAGCTGTTTGCTAGATCTGGTGCTTATGGAAGACAGCAGCGAGCCACACATCATGGTCCCACAGCCACATATCGCTCCCAAGCCACAGGTTGGGAACCTCTGCCTTACGGGCACCTATATGACAGAAGTCCCATGTTTTATTCTATTGACGTAGGGGCAGAGACCTTGATTCCAGGGATGTGTCACTACTGGGCTGCTTAGTGTACTTTTGATATAATTACAGTTTTATATGCTGCAGATCTAGCAGTGCTTTGAATGCGGGGGCTCTTTATATCCCACCCAACACCACTGATTGGACGCTTTCTGTGTACAGTGTGCATAGGCAGAAAAGCTGCTAATCAGTGGTGGTGGGGATATACAGAGCTTATGAAAATGGAGAACTATATGGCAATAGGTTTACTAGCCTTCCAGTGATAATGTTCTGGTCATGTTATCAAAATTACAGCAAGCAGCTTAGTAAGTGACACATAGCCAGAATCAGAAAGAGGTGGAATATAGAAAGAGTATTGTCACTTAGTCAAAGAATGTACAACAAATGTCTACTTTCTCCAAATGTTTAGTTTTGTTTTCCTCATTGACAAACCTTGACCACTACCATTGGGATGTTTTATACTGTGCATCATGGATATGTCTATATAAGCTCTGATTTTTTTGTGGTCTTTGGCATTTTCAACTACTGGCCCATAAAAATCTGCCTCTCCAGCCTAATATTAAAAGTAAAACTGACACATTTCTCTTTACATTGATGCTCTTTCTAATGCTGGTTCTATATTCTACAATAATTAACAATGAGTCTGTATGCAAAGCAAGGGCCCTCCAAGATGAATGATTTGCCGTGTGCCGGCATCCAGCGGAGAGTGACATATATTGCTTTTGCGCGCAATGTAAATGTGACCTAAATTTAAAAGTCACGAGGAGAACATATACATCAATTGCACATTACTGTGACAAGTAAATAAGAATTGCAAATAAAAATAGATCACTAATGGCTTAATTGTAGCCTTCATTTTGTAAGCACAGAACAGATTGGTTACAGTAAAAAAAAGTGACCTTACGGTTAAAGTTCCTCTACACTGGCCGATAATCAAGAATGAGTGGGTGAAACATTTTTAAAGTAAGCTTTAAAATCTTTGTTACGGGCACCACTTGTGCTGGTGATAAAAATCATATTCTGTACATACAGCATGATTGTATCCAAATGATCATTCTGTATGCATTGAAACCCAATTTTGGCTGATGTCTTGCCGGGGAGGCCCCTCATGACAGCCAGGAGGGCGAGGAACCTTGGAGATCTTCTCGTCAATAGTCATTACATCCCCCCCGCCCCAATACATTCGGCTCTGGTGGTCCAATTCATGGTTGCTTTCCGTGTGGCCATTGCGTGGCCTGTCCCAACACTCTACGTACCACATCCTTTGTTTGCTCGAAGGGGAAGAGGACTTTCTCCATTGACTGGCGTATCACGTGTGCATCTACACACGTGGTATACTATACGACCTGTCCGTGCTCCCTGATTTACATTGGTCTTACTTCACGCGAATTACGCGTACGTGTCAGGGAGCACGTCAGGGATATAACCGCCGCCGTATCCGTGGAGGATGTTTCCCTTTTAAAAACTCTTCTCCGTCATTTCCGTAAGTTTCACGGATGTGATGCGAGGTCTTTAAGTGTACGTGGCATAGACGTGATCCACGCGGGTGTTCGGGGAGGCAACCTGCGTAAGACTCTCGCTCAGCGGGAGTCAAAGTGGATTGTCTCCCTCAACACTTTGGTCCCCCATGGTCTAAATGAGACAGTTAGCTATTCCCCATTTTTGTAGGTTCCTTGCTATCTTTAATTATTACTTTTTGTATGTGCATTTGGACCTTGTTCTGCTGGTCCCTTTTATAGGTTCCTTTTCCTCCCTTTCCCCCCCCTCCCTTCCCCTTCCCCCTCTGCCCCCCCCCCTATTGGCCTACCCAGTGGCGTGGACCATATTCTTTGTGTCCTGGCCCACGCCACTGGGTTTTTGGGGGCACATTTTTGTCATGAACACAATTGTTTGTCTCTCTTTTTTTGTTACCATTGTTTTTAATCCTATTTTGTTTTTAATTTAATTTCCCTTTTTTTTGTGTATGATTTGTATATAGATATTAGGTCGCTGTGGATCTGCATCCCTCTCATCCCATCTACATTTTCCTTTCATTGGTGGACAACTCGGATAGCGCAGAATGCCTGGATCGAAATATATTGGGAATTTGCACTTTTATCTTATGTACTCCTATGTGCGTTATCTATCAATGTCTCTGTGCTATCCACCTGTTATACACCTCATTTCTTTCCCCTATATCTGTTTTATACATACTCATGTGCCTTATTCAACAATGGCTTTTTGTGCCACCATATTTGTCATACACCTTACTTTTCTCTCTTTACATTTGGTGTCCGTGCGCGTCTGCCGGTTTGCCGACTGCTGGGGGGGCGTTGCTTGGCCGTGTCCACCTTGTGCGCATGCGCGGGAATTATGGAGACGTCCGTTTTCCCGCGCATGCGCGCTGTGTACAGTGGTCTCGGCCCGCTCCGCCCACTGGCCTCGGCTTCCGGCGCATGCGCAGTTACGGACACTGCTAATTCTTGATTAGAAACAAATGTGCTGACCCTTTATATAGCGGTCAGCACTACCTGACATTTCACTTCCCTCGAAAAAGCCTCCAGGCGAAACGGCTGTTGGGACCGTCTATCCGCCGCCACGTTCTACTACCCCACCAGGTATACTTGTCCTTCGACTTAAATGTGCCAGCAACGTATTATACAGCGTTGTACTTTCTCTGGCTGGCACATTTATTACTTTTCCTCTTTTCTCCTTTCCTGTCTACATCTTCCAGTCTAGGGGCTGCGCTGTACTCTGCCTTTATTTCCTTAGACCTGGCCGCAATTGTGCTATCAGTTTTTGGCACTTCTCGGCCCCATGACTACACTTGATAATTCCATTTATTATCGGAGTGTCCTCTCTCTGCTCCACGACTAGTCTAGGAGCTGTGTTGCACTCTGTCTTTATTTTCTCATATTTGGCCGCAATTGTGCTTTTAACTTATGGCACCTTTCGGCCCCATGACTATACTTGATAACCTTATTTATCATCAGAGTCTCCTCTCCTTTCTCCACGACTAGTCTATACTATCTTATTACTACCTGTACCTCTCTGTTCACGACTACTGTTTTCATCTATTCTAATATTCAACCTCTTGTTGTCCAGGTGTACCACTGCCAGTCCTTACCATCCAGATTTACTCATTTATGTTTACTACTTTTACCTTTGGCATTCCCTGTTATATACAGGTTTATGCATCTGGATTGTAATTTCCGCCACCTATTTCTTTGTCATGGACTGCCACTGATACACCTGTCCCCCCCTTTTTTCTTTGCACTTTTACTTTTTCTTCCTTTGTTCACTATTCTGGTACGTCTCCTCAGCTTTTGAACAGTCACTGTACTGTGTTTATACTCTGCTGTGGAGGGGCTTTCCGTTACTTGTTATTTGCTGGGGTTCAGGGGTTTCTTCCCGGGCCCATACATTTTTGACACACAATTCCTTAACCTCATTTTTACTATTTTCCATGCCCCCCCCCCCACACTTTTCTTCAGTGGCGGCTTGGACTGTTTTAATATCAATTGTGTTCTATGCTAAGTTTCGTATCCATTTACAGCTTTGTGACTCCATCCTCTCTTTGTTTCACTTGATTATGCAATTCTTATGACTATCCTGATATTTATACAATTTTATATCGGTGTTAATAAAATTTGATATTTTTTGCATTCCAATTTTGTGCCAATTCTCTTCTTGCTCTCTTTGTTTATAATGCATTGAAATGTGGTTGGCCTGAGTAAGCTTATCCAGCTTACGCTTGAAAATTGATGGAGAGCTAACTATAGAATCATAGAATGGTAGAGTTGGAAGGGACCTCAAGGGCCATCGGCTCCAACCCCCTGCAAGTGAAGGTTTTGCTAAATCATCCACACTTTATGTTTATACAGCTTCCACTTTAAAGGCCTAGTCACACTAAACAACTTACCAGCGATCCCAACAACGATCCAACCTGATAGGGATCGCTGGTAAGTTGCTAGGAGGTTGCTGGTGAGATATCACACTGCAACCTGACCTGGCAGGGATCGCTGGAGCGTCGCTACACGAGTTGCTGGTGAGCTCACCAGCAACCAGTGACCAGCCCCCAGCGCTGCGTGGAAGATGCTGCGCTTGGTAACTATGGTAAATATCGGGTAACCAACCCGATATTTACCTTGGTTACCAGCGCACGCAGCTACACGTGCAGAGAGCAGGGAGCAGCGCACACCGCTTAGCGCTGGCTCCCTGGTCTCCTAGTTACAGCACACATCGGGTTAATTACCCGATGTGTGCTGCAGCTACATGTGCACAGAGCAGGGAGCAGCGCACACCACTTAGCACTGGCTCACTGCTCTCCTAGTTACAGCACACATTGGGTTAATTACCCGATGTGTGCTGTAGCTACATGTGCAGAGAGCAGGGAGCCGCGCACACTGCTTAGTGCTGGCTCCCTGCTCTCCTAGCTACAGTACACATCGGGTTAATTACCCGCTGTGTACTCTGCTACACGTGCAAAGAGCAGGAGCCGGCACTGACAGTGAGAGCGGCGGAGGCTGGTAACGAAGGTAAATATCGGGTAACCAAGGACAGGGCTTCTTGGTTACCCGATGTTTACCGTGGTTACCAGTGTCCGCAGAAGCCGGCTCCTGCTGCCTGCACATTTAGTTGTTGCTGTCTCGCTGTCACACACAGCGATCTGTGCTTCACAGCGGGAGAGCAACAACTAAAAAATGGCCCAGGACATTCAGCAACAACCAACGACCTCACAGCAGGGGCCAGGTTGTTGCTGGATGTCACACACAGCGACATCACTAGCAACATCGCTGTTACGTCACAAAAGTTGTTCGTTAGCAGCGATGTTGCTAGCGATGTTGCTTAGTGTGATGGGGCCTTAAGATTTCCATTGATCGATAGCTCATTTTTGAATCATAGAATAGTAGAGTTGGAAGGATCCTCAAGGGCCATCATGTCTAACCTGTGAAAGTGCAGGTTTTCCTAAATCATCCCACTATATGCTTCTCCAGCTTTCGCTTGAAAATTCCCATTGATGGAGAGCTCACTATAGAATTACAGAATGGTAATAATGCGATCATAGATTCGCTTTCATCTAGCCAATCAGAGTTTGTGTGATAGCCACAGCTGGAAGGGTATATGTAGTCTTAGATTCGCTTTACTACTTGATGTCTAATATTGAGTCACCATGTCTTACCTTGAACAGTGAGGACAGCTGAGGCTTCTGCTTTGCCAACCATGTTTTCTGCAATACACGTGTACGATCCCATATCCCCAGCTATAACTTTACGAATCTTGAGTGTGTGGTCATCCCGGATTTCATACCTTCGAAGCATTAAAAGATTGTAATTTAGAAAAAAATATGAGGGAGTTTCATGGGATCAATTTTGGGCCACGTTAAAAATCAACATTCCTCTATAAACCACACTCATGAAAAACAAGTTTGGTTACATTGGAAATTATTTCCACATGGAAGAGTCATGGTGATGATAAAATAAACATTTCAATTAAAAAGTAGATCTTTGGAAAATACAGATACCAGCTTTCACTATGAAACTAAGGGCAAAAGGTCAGAGATCTAAATGAGACAGTTAGGCTAGGCACTAGGTCACACTGATTTTCTAAAAGTGGCCATGCACGTAAGAGTAAAATTAGCCAAATCCATCAAATTTTGTTGAGACCAGCTGACTTTATAAAGGTCTTCTAACTGTCATTTGACTGATGATTATAGAAGAAAGAAAGATTGGACATTCTGATTTTTCCACCTCTTGGTTCTCGAAAAACATAAGTCACCATCAGTTGCTATCAAGTACACATGCATGTTCGGCCAAACTGAATGTGTAGATGTAAAGGTATTCTGAAGGAATAGCCTTTGACAAAATGATCCTAACTCTAACAACTATTGAAGGTCTTTGGCTACCTTTAAATCACAATAGTGAATACTTAAAAATGTCCATGATTCACTTACAAAAAAGGTCCTAATACAACACTATATAACACTTCCATTTGGAAAAAAAAAAGCCAAAACGTACCTCGTTTTAGGCAGATCACCATCATCTTTCCTCCAACGAACAGTAGGAACTGGATCACCTCGAGCCTCACACTTAAATTCAACACTGTCATCTACTGTCACCGCCATATTACTTGGCCTCCTTACAAAGGACGGTCTTTCTGTAAGTATAATCAAAGTTGTTAAAGTAAGATGCTATTCATTCTTTATATAGAGTGTATAGTTTGTGAAACTTCTGAATTTAATAGACCACGTCATGATTATCCAAAAATACATTACTATATAACTCATAATATCATGTGGCAAATGTCTAAAATTGCTGATACACAATAAATATCAGCTGATAACTTGTTTGACCATTACTTCTTCTGACTTCCCCACACTGACGAGCAAAAGGGTAATAATGGTTTTAACGTTTGACTTTCAGGCTCCATATCTCATCATTCATAGGCTTCGAACATGAGACTACCTTCATTTTATAGACAATCATCTTGGCTATCTCATACATAAATTTGATTTACAACTAATTAGCAAATGAATAGTTATGCAGATTCTTTTCATGACACTGCATTGTTTGTTACTGTTTTGCTCAAAAAAAAAATCAAAATTTTTATTTTTATTTTTTGTTAGAATTTTTTAAATCTACTTTTGGCTTTCAAAACTACTGACTTCTTCTGGGCATGCTCACTTGTTTGATTAGGTTGAGGTCTGATGACTGGTGGCAAACCAAGCACCTCTACTTCATTCTCACTGAACCATTTCTTTGCCAATCTTGATGTATCTTTCAGGTCGTTGTCCTGCTGGAACACTATGTCGTCCTTTTCATACTTGAGTGTACAAAGTAACTTGTCTTGTAGGACACTCACATATACGGTACCTCAGCATTGAGATTTCCATTGATCCTAGCCAACTATCCAACGCTTTTGTCTGTGAAACAATCCCATATCATCATGCTTCCTCTACTAAACTTGACAGTTCCTTCAATTTCTCAATCCGTTAGCCCTTTTTCCTTGTTTAGTCCAGACCCATTTGCACGCATGAGAGACTAGTCTGTTGACTTTCATCTCATCGTTCAAAATAACCTGTTTCCAATGTTCTACTGTCCACTTTTTGTACTTTTTTGAAAACTTGAGCCGACACTTCTTATGACGATATTGAAGTGGAGGCTTCTTCACCTTCATTTGGGCCACCATTCCAGACTTGTATAATGTTCATCAAAAAGGGGTTGCATGGACATCTGTGATCTCACTGTTATGAAGCTTATGAGCCACTTCCTCTGTAGCGTTTGTTGTGCAAGAACTGATAGACCTTGCGATGAACCAACTTATTGATGCTGGTATTTTACCTGGACGTCCACCTTTTGGCTTTTGAATGGATGGACAGACTTCATTTCATATTCTTCCAACTGTTATGGCACTCACATGATGCAGTTTGGCAATTTTCTTGGCCAAGAGACCACTGTCGATGAGCTGGATGATACTGTTTCCCTTTTCTTGGGAAATCTCCTTCATGGCTGCTCCTTGATTCGAACAAGTGACCTTTGACTTAGAAATCAATCTAACAACACACTGAGCTATTAGGGAATGTCAGAACAATTTATAATTTGTAATATAGAGAAAGAAAAAGATTTTTCCACCACCAGTAGCAAAACAGTAGCAATGCAGTGACCTGACTTAAGTCTGTATAACTAATCGTATGCTAAATAGTTGTAAGACAAATGTATGTATAAGATAGCCAAGATGATGGTCTATAAAATGATGGTAGTCTCACGTTTGAAGCTGTACTGGATGGGGAGATATAGACCCTGAAAGTTCAAAACATTGTTACCCTCTTCTCGTCAATGTATACACAATTCATCCCTACTTGGCCAAGAATGCATTTTCAATTTTATGGGATTAAAAGAATAATACAAGTCTGGTTTCAACTCATCGCTAGTGAGAACTAAGGATCGAGTATATTGAAATCCAAAATACATGACAAATCTTTCCATCTACATCATCATGGAGAGTTAGGTGACCCCATTCTTACACATTACATGGAGAGGTGATATATGTATATTGTAAAGGGTCGGGCCATGAAAAATCAAGGGGATCCGCGAAGAAGGAGGAACCCTGTTACAGCTCGTCCCTCCCTCTTCTGAAAGTAAAGTCTCAGTATAGGCCCTCACAGAAAATACCCCCTCAAAGTCTTCTAAACTGGCCAGAAGGGAAGAACTGGTCAACCATCTAGCCTATAAGGTTGCTGCCCTACTGTTCTTCGTTAGACTAGGTTGGGGGAAAGAAAGATTGGTCACGTTGAAGTTCAATGTCTGAAACGTAGCTTAATTGAATGTCTGTACAGTGGAGTTAAGAGAGCTAACTTGATGAGCAAAAAATTATTTAAGGACTAGAGATGAGCCACCACCCTAGTGGTCGAGTTCGGTTCGGTTCGTCGAACTAGGGGTGTGTTCGTCAAACGTTTGTCAAACACTTTCAAACACCTTCGAACACCATTGAAAACAATGGCAGGCAAACGCAAACACATACAAACATGCCCAAACACGAACGCACACACACATATTATGCTCACCTTACCTTCCGTTCCATCCTCCTGGGACTTGCAGTTTGCCGGTACAAGGTGTGTATCGGGTAACCATCGCGACCAATGCTGGAACGTCCGCTGACAGAGCGCTGACGTTAAAGGCAGGAGCCGCTTGCCTCTGATTGGCCAGCGCGCTGCCTTTGAGTAGCGTCTGACAGAGGAAGTTCCTCCCTCGTCCCGATGGTTAGCCGATACACATCCTGTAGCGGCAAACTACGTGTATCGGTTAACCATCGCGACGAAGGAGGAACTTCCTCTGTCAGACGCTACTCAAAGGCAGTTCAGTGGCCAATCAGAGGCAAGCGGCTCCTGCCTTTGACGTCAGCGCTCTGGCAGCAGATGTTCCGGCATCGGTCGCAAAGGTTACCCGATACACATCTTGTACCGGCGAACTGCAAGTCCCAGGAGGCCGGCAATGGAACGGAAGGTAAGGTGAGCATAATATGTGTGTGTGCGTGTATGTTTGTGTATGCTTGTGTGTGTTTGTGTGTGTTTGTGCATGTGTGGAATGGCACAATAGGGGACCAGGATGGGACATTTAACACTAGAACTACTGAGGTAGTCATTTTGACTACTTTGCACCATGTATTTCTATATAGGTGTCACGAGTCCAGTAGTTCTAGTGTTAACAAGTTGTGGAACGAATTGTCTGCATTGCTATGATTTCTTATGGAAAAAATTGCTTTGCTGAACGAGTAACTTAGTTAACAAGCACACTCCCAGAATGGATTGTTCTCGTTAACCAAGGTTCCACTGTATTAACATTGAATGACAGTATTACTGTGAAAAGCCAGTTACGCTTTTGTTGAACGAACCGTTATCGAACATAACCTCGAACTGTGAAACTTGAAACTAATTGTTCGCGTTCGTCGAACAACTTGAACATCGCCTAAAACAGGTCAAATTTAAGATTGGCGAACAGTTCGATTCGAACACCGCTCATCTCTAGTATGGACACTTTTATTATAAGTCGTCTGCTTTGAACGTCCACCAAAACAGTGAGAGGAAAGCTGGATTGATGGTTATTACAGTAGGTCATGTTGACTTAAACCATCTTTGGTCGCATTTTTATTATCGCTTTCCTTGACCAAGCAACAATTGAGCTCCAGAATGTCAGGAACTAGGTGAAAAATGTTGTTTTCACACCCTTGATGAAAGTCAAGGTGTGAAACCAATACTAAGGATTACTTTTAAGAAGGATAAAAAAATGTTAAGGTTTATTTATTCTTGAATGAAGTGTCTAGTTACCGCAGCACCACCTGTTCCGCAGTTGTTCATGTACGTCTCACTATCATATGAATTTATCATGGAAAAAGCTTTACCATTAATCAGGAAGCCTGCAGAGCTGTGAATATACCGGGCAGTCATGGGGTCATCACTAGCCAAAAAATTAGGCAATTGTTTTTCCAGTCTAATCCTGGTCTGAAGATACTAATAATTGCTTCTAAGGACATGTCTTATACTCTCACCAGATGATGCAACATGAAACTTTCGGACTCTGCGGCAACTCAGAACTCTTTGAGCTTAAATACTGTTATTTTTAAAAATATAATTGCAGTCCAAGTTAGCTACTTTTACTATCGCCATGAAGAGAATGCAAAAAATGATGATTACTTTCTTACAAGGATTAGTAGTACTCTTTAATACTCTTCTCCAGAAGATATAATTATAATGACAGGCAATCACTAAAATGTTCCCTCTCACTTATTATAGCCAAAAATAACAAACAGCACCTGTTTCAACAAAAGCATTTTATCCTATGGGATTTTTTTTCTGTGCCGCTATAACACAGAATAAACTAATTAGATTAAAGCTAGATGTTTTCTGAAAAAGCTAACATTGTTTATCTGCTGCTGATGGTTTGAAGTCATCTACACTATTTTCAACGTCTGTTGAATTGGATTTTTTTATTAATTTCTTCATCCTAGAGGATGGAATTGGAACGTTTAGACTACTGGTGAATGGGAATTCGTGAAAGGTTAGTAAAAATAAATAGGTTACATTTTGAATTTTTGAACTTAAAATGTGAAATTCTTTGCATCGTTACTTGATAAAAGTCTTTTTAGCTTTTATTAAATTTATTTTTTTATTTTTTTAAATAATGGTCTATCCAAAAAGGATAAAAAAAGGATCCAGAACTTGATCCACTAAGGAAAAAGGGAACGGAAATGTCCCGAAGTGTCATCAGTTTGGTGCAAATCCGCCAGTAGTCCTTATCTATTGCCGGATGAAAAGTGTTGTGTGCACTTCTTTTCTTGTCTGGCCAAAAAAAGGTCTAAAGCTGGGTTTACACACTGCAACATCTCAAACGACATCGCTGTAACGTCACCGGTTTTGTGACGCAATAGCGATGTTGTTTGCGATGTTGCAGTGTGTGAAACCTATCAGCGACCCAGCCCCTGCTGTGAAGTTGTAATCGTTACAAATCGTTCAGGACCATTCCTAGGTCCTTTGTTTCCCGCTGTGCAGCAGGCATCGCTGGAAAGTTTCAGTGTGTGAAAGACTTTGCAGAGACTTTGTTAGCAACTTCCCTTTCAAAAAGCTGCTTATCAACGTCCCCAACAACCAGCTAGGTCGCTCTGCAGGTCCGGATCGCTGGTGAGTTGTTGGCCAGGTTTGCCTGTTTGACAGCTCACCAGCGACTTAGCAGAGACTTAGGGAGGTCGCTGTTATGTCACAAAACCGGTGACGTTACAGCGATGTCCTTTGCGATGTTGCAGTGTGTAAACCCAGCTTAAAGGTTCTTTTAATGTATAATGGAAGTGTATGGAAAATGGAACTGTTAAGAATACAACCGTTATATATTCTGTTAATGGATCCTTTAATTTTCTCTGTGCATGACCAGAACACCAGAGTTGGGCAGTTTGACCAATCAGATCTGTTATAAATGGATAAAAATGGACAGCAAACATTAAGCTGTTTTACAAAGGTTTGGTTTAAAATGCTAACAGATTATTATTATTATTATTATTATTATTATTATTATTATTATTATTTATTATAGCACCATTTATTCCATGGCGCTTTACAAGTGAAAGAGGGTATGCGTACAACAATCATTAACAGTACAAAGCAGACTGGTATAGGAGGAGAGAGGACCCTGCCCGCGAGGGCTCACAGTCTACAGGGAATGGGTGATGGTACAATAGGTGAGGACAGAGCTGGTTGCACAGTGGTCTACTGGACTGAGGGCTATTGAGGTTGTAGGCTTGTTGGAAGAGGTGGGTCTTGAGGTTCCTCTTGAAGCTTTCCACGGTAGATAAATTAAAACTGCTATATGTTTTGCCATCTATTTTTCACATATCTGTTTTAACCAATTACTGGGTTTGTTTTCATGGGAGGATTACTGGATCTGTAAACAGAGCCTTAGATATTTGTTGACTTAAGCTGGTGTCACACACAGCGACAACGACAACGACGTCGCTGCTACGTCACCATTTTCTGTGACGTTGCAGCGACGTCCCGTCGCTGTCGCTGTGTGTGACATCCAGCAACGACCTGGCCCCTGCTGTGAGGTCGCAGGTCGTTGCTGAATGTCCAGCTTCATTTTTTGGTCGTCACTCTCCCGCTGTGACACACACATCGCTGTGTGTGACAGCGAGAGAGCGACGAAATGAAGCGAGCAGGAGCCGGCGTCTGGCAGCTGCGAAGCTGTAACCAGCGTAAACATCGGGTAACCAAGGGAAGCCCTTTCCCTGGTTACCCGATATTTACCTTGGTTACCAGCCTCCGCCCTTGCTGCCAGCGCCGGCTCCTGCTCTGTGCCCATGTGGCTGCAGTACGCATCGGGTAATTAACCCGATGTATACTGTAGCAAGGAGAGCAAGGAGCCAGCGCTAAGCAGTGCGCGCGGCTCCCTGCTCTCTGCAGTGTGACATGTAGCTGCAGCACACATCGGGTTAATTAACCCGATGTGTACTGTACCTAGGAGAGCAAGGAGCCAGCGCTGCTAAGCGCGGCTCCCTGCTCTCTGCACATGTAGCACAGCGACGTTATGATCGCTGCTTCTGCTGTGTTTGACAGCTAAGCAGCGATCATAACAGCGACTTACAAGGTCGCTGTTACGTCACAGAAAATGGTGACGTAACAGCGACGTCGTTGTCGCTGTCGCTTAGTGTGACCCCAGCTTTAAAGGGGGGATCACTACTCAGCATAGTGGCCACACATCAAGGTAAAGCTCATAAAGACGACTTTTTTTTAAAATACCTTGTGTAGTACATGCTGCCTCTGAGTGGCGTTATTGCGGTCCGCTCATCCCCATCACGTGACTTTATGACCCCTGAGAACCAGTGATGACACGTCAACTTCTAACTGACCTGACATCACTGAGGTGACCCCAGTTTCCCTGAGTGACTGGGCTGTTGGGGGAGTTTCACCGCTCGTCACAGCCCAGCATTGCTCCTGCCTTCTCCTTTGCTGCAGAGCGCCACAAACAGAAGTGATGCTGGGCTGTGATGAGTGGTGAAACTTCGCCCACAGTCCAGTCACTCAAGGAGAATGGGGCTGGCTTCAGTGATGTCGGGTCAATTGGAAGTTGACGTGACAGCACTGGATCTCAGAGGTCATGAAGCACGGGGGTCACATGATGGGGGATGAGCGGACCGCAATAGCACCACTCAGAGATACAATGGACTACACAAGGTATTTGAGAAAGCCTTCTTTATAAGCTTTACATCGATGTGTAGGCACCATGCTGTGTAGGGGACCACCTCTTTACGCCTTTATGATAACTGCTCGTGGACCATAGGCAGTGACCACTGTTAAAACCACATGTATACCACCATACAGCTGTGAATCAGCATTCATAGTAATGTTACTTTACCAAGAGTTGTGAAGTCTAATCAGGCTGCTGATCACCCAATGAATGAGCAAAACGCTCGTATGTTAAGTGAAATGACGTTTTGGCCTGCACAAAAAAAATCATAATTCTTGATGGCACCTCATCCTTTGTATAAAGGACTTGTGCTGCCAAGAATTATGGCAACCTATGCACACTGAGCAAGTTGTCCTGTGTACACAAGCTTCTATATGGTCTTTCACCAGCAAGACTGTTGATTGTAGCCGGTCTTTTAACATTGCTCATTGCGCAGTGTAAACAATCCCTTACTGGAATAGGTTTGACTCATGACAAACGTTTTCATTGAATAAAGATGATTGCCAGGGATTCAGTGCCTGGATGCTAAGGGCAAATGCTGGCAAGAGTTAATGGTAGCTGGTATGTACCATCACATGATGAATAATCCAACCATCCAATACACAGACAGGCCAAGTCCACAGTCCACTTTGACTTTATGACTTCAGCTCTGGCTCAAAGTCATGACTTACAAGCAGGGGACCCCTTAAAGAACATATGGAAAGAGGACTACCTCTTTAAAACTTGTCATTCATGTAAAAAATAAAATAAATGATGGAAACCTCTTACCTAATACTGTTAGTTCTGCTACTTCGCTTTCTCTTTCACCCACCATATTGGTACCAACACAGACATATTTCCCTGCGTCGCTTTTTCTTGTGTAGGTGATCATAAGTTTTCCCCCTCGTATCTGAAAAAGATATATAAATGACACCTTAGTATTCATAAATAGGATAGTTTCTAGACTTTCCATCAGCTCATATTGCTTACAGTATATAAAACTATAGTACGGCGAAGAGGAACGTTCCATTCATGGTAGTCTCATTAAAGAGCCATGCAACCGTTCCATTCACAGACACTAAATAAGGTGGATATTCAAGTGACTGAGTGGAATAAGATTAAGTGTGCAGGTAAGGGAGAAAATATATGGTTTCACATATACGAATGTTAATGCCTTTTGGGATCTTTGGAGTGGTACATTCAAATGGATAACCCTGACGCTCTAATACGACAAAATCTTTTAAGTGCACATCATTAAATGTGTATATAAGAAATAAAAAAAGCACTGGGACAAAAATAGCCGCTTGTATCTTTTACACCAGGTCTTATAGCTGAAATGTAGCATGTGTTAATACACAGAGGAACATCTGGAGAAGCTGAAAAACCAAGGATATTGTCTACACTGATGGACAGGTCGGCACTAGAAAGGAAGTGGAGATCACTCACAAATCCAGGCTGTGTAACTCTGCATTGAGCTCCAGACTGGGTTGATGCCACATGATGAGAAACCACATGTTATTACTATAAAGCAGAGCTCTCCAAGCTTTTTGACCATAATAGCCACATTCAGCTCTGAAAGAGGGTCGCAGGCCATATTCAGCTCTGAGAGGGCCACATTCGGTTCTGTGAAAAGGTCACAAGCCACATTCAGCTCCGAGAGAGGGTTGTGAACCACATTCAGCTCTGAGAGAGTCACAATCATTTCTGTAAAAAGGTCACAAGCCACATTCAGCTCCGAGAGAGGGTCGTAAGCCACATTCAGCTCTGAGAGAGGGTCGCAAGCCACATTCAGCTCCAGACCCCTCACAGTAGTAACACCCAGAGACTCCATTACCAGTACAATGACAGCCAAAGCTTTTCCACGTAAATCACCACACCGAGGCAGACTACCTAGATTCAGTGGTTCCCACCTTACTTCCATTCAGATTCAGATCTGCTCTTCTGTGGGGGGCTAATCACAAATGTCACAATTTGGAGACCTGCTCTTCATAGTTGTTTGCTAAACCTGATGCTTATGCACAAAGGTGGAAGACAGCCGCGGGCCAGAAATAATAGGCCCACAAGCTACATCTGGCTCCCAAACCACAGATTGGGGACCCCTGCTATAGTAAAACTCTATGCTTGATATTTATACTGCTTGATGTAATCACCATTACAGGATACCAAGGACAAATGCCAACATGATTTACTGAATCTTCTAGTATCAGTAATAGCAAACCCGCCCTACAAAAGTCATCAAGACCCCTTGTCTTAGTCACCATGCAATTTCCGATCTGCATGTCCCTATGGGTAATGGCTGAAAGAGCTGAGAAGTGATGGACACCTTGGATCACATCAACTAATGCTCAAGGCCTGATGTACCTAAAGCCCATACCTTTAAGCAACCATAGAGAATGTTGTCAAGCTCCTCAATGGTAGAAGGAACCCATCATATACATCAATATAGGAGTTGAAAGGTTGGAGAATAAATCTAAAAATACAGTAGCCTATTAGCCACTTAAGTAGCAAAAAACTTCTGAAACATTTTCTTTACAGGCAATATAATGGGGTAATGTAGTATTGGTGATGCTCATAATAGTTATCTTTCCTCACAATGTATTAACCTAGAAAAAGCCCAAATTTTCAAGGGGATGGGTTTCTATATGTATAGGATCAAATCAATCACCCTACAACTGGGTTCAGTCAACGTTCCTTAAAAATTGCTCTTCTTTCTAGGTATCCATATAAAAGGGAACCTATCATGTTGAAAATAGTATCTGACCAGCAGGCAGCATATTATAAAACAAGAGAAGGTGATAAGATTTATGTACTTTTATGGGCAAAGTTTAATTAAAACTTGCATTTTATTCATTAAAATCCCAAGTATTTTTATGTATGGGAGTCTAATGGGCAGTCCTATCCAGTGATTGACAGTCTTACCTATATCACTGTGTATGAAGAGCTAGCTGTCAATCACTAGAAAGACCGAACATACAAACACCAAGGATCTCAATGTATTAAATAAACCAACAAACCTATATACCTTTCTGGTCAACTTCTTCTCCTCTGTACCATGCTATCGACAGATCGGACTGCAGGTACAACGTGACAGGTTCCCCTTATAGGACACTGGTCACTAGCCATAAATACGTATTCATTTTACCTTGATGTTCTCTTCAATTGGACTTAAAACATTTTTTGTTCCTACCCCTCACCATTTCTGAGATATCTAGTCTTTTTAACCAAGGAGGCATCAGCTCTTCGCGATGGGACTTACTTGAGTACTACATGCTCTTGTCTAACAATATTAAATTTACATAAAAGGAATCACCTGGCCTGTTCTTCCAATGAACAATGTAGGCATCATGGAGGACTGGAACAAATAATTGGCCGTAGCCTAACAGAGTCCATGGGCTGTGTCCGGACCTCTTGACTCCTTGGTTCACCAGTTTTTTTGTTTGTTTGTTTTTTATTCTAGAATATGTCTTGTGTAGGTTCTAAAGAAGACATATCATTTAGCATTTACATGTAATTATTTTCTGCATTTCCTTTGAATCTGGAGTTGTTTTTCTTTTATTCCTGTTGTTCCTCATTCCTGAGATATGAGGGGATGTAAAAGACATCACCTGGGCTCTTCCTCCAATGAACACGTGTAGGGCTCATCGAGAATTGAAACAAACAATTGGCCGTAGCCCAACAGATTCCATGGGCTGATTCTGGGATTCAAACCGAGGACCTCTTGCATCCCAAGCAAGAATCCTACTACTTGACCAATAAGGAGAAATCGTCTAGTCTAGTGGTAGGATTATCGCTTGGGATGCAAGAGGTCCTGGGTCCGAATCACTTATGTCTACGGCCAATTGTCCGTTCAAATCCTCAATGATGCCTACATGTATTTATAAGAGGAACAGGCCAAGTGATGTCTTTTACATCCCCTCATATCTCAGGATTGAAGAACAATAAAAGAAAAACAACTCAGGATTCACGGGAAATGCAGAAAATAATTACATGTAAATGCCAAATGACATGTCTTCTTTAAATTCTACAGAAGACATATTATAGATTAAAAAAAAAAAATTCTGGTGAACCAAGAAGTCACACAAGGGAACCCAATCTCCGAGATAGAAGAGAAGATTTACAACAAACACAAAATGTGTCACTTATTAGAGAGTGGGTGCAATTAATTTCATGTCTATAGGACTACATTTCCAATCTACCGGGGATACTCAATGTATTGACTTAACCCAATTTTGACATAAACAATTTCAAAGACATATGTTAATTAAACACCAGGGAATATTCTAAATGCTCTTATATAGCCAAGTAATTAAAACACCAAACAGTATTTAAAGTGCTGAGATGTGTCAAGTGTGGTAATGTGCCTTCATTTGAATTACAAATTAAATATCTAAAGATGGTCTAGGCTGAAAAGTACGGCTTTGAAATGTATACTGCAACATATAAAAAACAAGGAATTCACTTATGTCATTAGCCAAATAGAAATTCTAAGAAAAAAGAAGCTATTTAGCCGGCATCTCTCCACAGACGGCATATGTTTGACGTTTTCTTTTTATCCTAGTTGAAAAGATGGAGAAAATTGTCCATATGTAGGAAAGCAAGATCGATGTTGAAATGAGCCTCCGAAATGTGACAGCATGGTATAGCATGTGGGATGCAGGCTGGAATCCATGGATGCAATCATTATGGGTTTGGTCACGTGGGATGGAAATACTGAGTATTTTGCTTGTGGATTTTTGCATGGAACATGCTTAGTACCTATATTACAGTACCATCCATGGTGGTCAGACCTAGACGATGTTTTGTGTATTTTGCATGAATTTATTATGAATTTTTGATTTGTGGTAGAAAATCTGCCATGTGTGGAACAAGCCCTTCATACACATTACACTAAAGTTGGCTGATCCCACCAATATTAACGAATTTGGTCAACTGTTTAATGTATTTGGGGGCCTTAGACATCTCATTGTCAGGGGAGTTTAAGGGGTTGTCTGAAACTTTAACACTGATGACCTAGCCTCAGGATATGTCATGAATATCTGATTGTTTGTTGTGTGACACATTTACCCCCGTGCATCAGCTGTTCCCGGTGTCGCCGTCACCGTTATGACTTATTCAATAACGGAGTTCCACAGCACAGCTCCATCAAGTGTATTGTGGCCACAGTTGGGTACTGCATATCCCTCTTCGATTCAATAGGAATCAGATGTGCAGTACCCAACTACGGGTACTATTCTGTTGACAGAGCTGTGCTATGCAGCTCCGTGACTGAGCAGTTCCAGCCGGCGGCGGCACCGCGAACAGCTGATCGTGTTTCGCACCCCCACCAATCAGACACTGATGACCTGTACTCAGGATAGGCCATCAATGTTAAAGTCTTGGACAACCTCTTTAAACATCTGGCATTTCCAGTTTTGGACTGATCTTCCTTCTGTTCTCTCTGCGATAATCTGCCAACACACACGTTCTCACAAAAAGAACACAGACGTGCTCTGCCGAACTCCAAACTTTGGCATCCCACCAGAAATATAATGTTGTCTCTTACAGGAGTTATCTACTACATCCACTACTAGGACAACCTCTTCTTATATACTGTATTTCCTAATGTAAAATAAATTCACCATATACTCAATGCCCATACAGGTGATTTTAGCACTGTTGGCACCGGGTGTGCTGAGGCTCACCTGAGATTGTTATGCTACATGAGCCCTGCAGACAATCAGTGGCTGCTTTGGAGCTGTTGTACTTTTACAACGTCTGAAGCAAGTGTGAGAACTGTAGCCCAATATTAACCACTAATTGACTAAAAGGCTCACGTAGCATAAATGTTACGTGAACCTTAGTGGACCCTAAGCTAAAATCTTTGGAATGGTGCCCGTGCGAGAGGTGAGTAAAGGGTACTTTTAGATTACAAGGGGAAATGTAATATTTAAGAAGGTTTTGTCCTAATAGTGGACCATCCCCATTAAAAGGAACCTGTCACCAGATTTTGACCTTCTAAACTAAAACTAGCACCTTAAGTAGCCCCTGTACTGCATTCTATAAAGGTGCATGTTACCCCCTGACCCCACCTGTAGACCCTAAAAATACCTTTATAAAATCTCCCACCCGGTATGTAAATTGTACGGTCCGGTCTGATGGGCGTCCTAATCTGCACCTACTGTCCTTTCTTTCACCCTCCTCCTGTGCTTATTGACATGGATGATGCCATTCACATAGGCAGGCAAAATCTCCATATTCCTGACTCACGCAGGCGCACTTTGCTCTGCCCTGTTGTGGTCAGAGTCGAAAACATAGGTGCGCCTGTGCGAATCGGTGACTTCTCTGTGCAGGCACGAGATTTTGCCTGGTGATGTGGATGACATCACCCACTTCATCCACATCGCCAGGCAAAATCTCACACCTGTGCAGAAAACTCGCTGGTTTGCACAGGCATACCTATATTTTCGGCTCTGCCCGAAATAGGGCAGAGCAAAGTGCTCCGGCGAGAGTCGGGAATATGGAGATTTTGCTCACCTACGTGGATGGCATCATCCATGTCAATCAGCACAGGCGGAGGGCGAAAGGAGAGACAGGATGTGCAGATTAGGACACCCATTTGACCGGCCAATTTACATACCGGGTGGTATTTTTGGGGTCTTCAGGGGGGTCAAGGGGTAACGTGCACCTTCATGAAATGCAGCACAGATGCTGCTTAAGGTGCTAGTTATAGTTTAGAAGGCCAAAATGTGCTGATTGTTTTTTAGCCAGTTCTGAAAGGAAAACTGACAACTACAGCGTCCATAACGCATAGGTAAAGTACACATTAACATTAGGGTCAAGAGAAGCCTGGGTAAGAGGTAGTCCGCTCTCACGGAGTACAGTAAAAAAAGAAAACATCTGACATATTTTAACCATCTGTAAGTTATTATTTTAATTGATGCTTTCAAAGGTTTCCATTCTCCGTCAGATAGTTGGATTTGTGTGGAAGCAGCAAATATTTGAGGCACTTGTAATAACTTGAATTGTTTGCACAGAGTGGTATTCACGATGGTCTCTGACTGTAAAGAGCAGGTGTTCAATATCAATTCTTGTTCTTGCTTTGTGAATTTCCCATACAAATCGAGCTGGGGTTTGATGTAAGCACATCTTGAACAGAGAATATAGTGTGTTTTAAAGTGGGGTTCATTGAATCCTCGTTTTCCAAAGTTTATTTTTATGAACTGACATTCATAAATCATGTCAAGAGGATTTTGATAAATTTATTCCCGTCATCCTGCTTGTTGAAATAATGTAATGACGCTAAGTAAAAGATCAATTTACCAAGTGTAAAACTTTGATCCAAGCATTTTTCAGACATGGATATAATAAATCATATGTTAACCTTCCAGCAGATCATGTATGGAAAGGAAATTAACAAAATGAAGGACTTTTACCATTATTCAGTGGAGTACGAAGAGTAAAGGGGCCTCCAAGGCCCAATTCTGGGCACAAAGCCAAATTGGGCCAAACTCCAAATCCTTGTTCAAGATACTGTAGACTCCATTTCTCTTACATTTGACTTAAAATACACACTTCTCTACTGGGGGTGACTCCAATATTATTTTTTTATCTAGAAAGATATGGGTGGAGTTGTACCCTATAGACAAACATATGTCTGATATCAGACCCTTGAAGATTGATTCTGGTTGGTCCTTTCCACTTGGGTGGCGAGAGCTTGCACAGCACTGCAAACAAAAAGAAGAAGGAATCACTTGTAGGTCATGGGACTCTTCTCTGGGAGAACTCAACAGAATATCAGGCCCATTTAAATTCTGTTGAGAGGCTTCTCTTTACTTATGTTCCCGGAACGGATAACTCATTGAGGAAGAGAAGGGTGATGTGACCCTTTAATGTTGCCTAGTGATTAGAGGAGGTGTTCTTCACACTGTTAATGGGGACAGGACAAACCTAATCTGGCATCCCTTTCTCATTATAGGTCTTGTTTGGCCCTTGCTATTAAGAAACTACCAGACACTTATGCAGTTGGCATATCTTCTGAGAACAAAAGGATCAATATGTTGAAATTCAACTCTAAAGGTGGTGTCACACATAGCGACGACGACAACGATGTTGCTGCTAAGTCACCATTTTCTGTGACGTAGCAGCGACATCCCATCGCTGTCGCTCTGTGTGACATCCAGCAATGACCTGGCCCCTGCTGTGAGGTCGAAGGTCGTTGCTGAATGTCCTGCTTCATTTGTTTGACATTGCTCTCCAGCTGCGAAGCACACATCGCTGTGTGTGACAGCGAGAGAGCATCGAACTGAAGCGAACAGGGAGCAGGGAGCCGGCGTCTGGCAGCCTGCGGTAAGCTGTAACCATGTTAAACATCGGGTAATCAAGAAGCCCTTTCCTTGGTTACCCGATATTTACCTTAGTTTCTAGCGTCCGCCGCTCTCACGCTGCCAGAGCCGGCTCCCTGCTCCCTGCATACGTAGCTGGAGTACACATCGGGTAATTAACCCAATGTGTACTCTGGCTAGGAGTGCAGAGAGCCAGCACTAAGG